>NC_041388.1:25458459-25551805 GCF_002162155.2 Triticum dicoccoides
AGTGCGGTGATCGCTACTCCTGCGACCATCGATGCAAGCCAGCCACGCAACTCCTCACGATTCAGGTTGGCGACTACGGAGAAGTACTGAGCGACGACGCGGTGCACGCCCTGGACCTGCTCGACGCACCGGCTGATCCGGACCCTGAACCAGAGTGCTGCGTGCTCTCCACTCACGCGGTAGCCGGCATCGAGTCGCCGCGCACCATTCGTCTGCGCGCACTCGTCGGCAATCAAGTCATGCTGCTGCTGGTGGACTCCGGGAGCACGCACAGCTTCATCTCCCAGGCGTTCGCCGAGCGCGTGCATGCCCAATCTGTTTCCGTGCCCGTGGTGGAGGTCCGTGTGGCCAACGGCGAACGCATGACCTGCAACAGTATGGTGCAAGGACTGAACTGGTGGATTCAGGGTCACACCTTCACCACCGATATGCGTCAACTGGAGTTGGGCGCCTACGACGGCATGCTCGGCATGGATTGGTTGGAGCAGTTCAGTCCCATGAGCTGCCACTGGCTTGACAAGACGCTGACATTCGAGTACCACGGCGGCACGATCACCCTGCAAGGTGTTCGACAGAAGCAGCTCGAGCATGTGGAGGAGATCGAGCCCGAGCAGCTGTGCAAATGGCACGCCGGCAATGACATTTGGTACATGGCCGTGCTGGATTTGCCCCGCGCACCCGAGCCACCTGCAACCAAAATTCCACCAAGTGTTCAGAGTGTTCTGACGGACTTCGCCGATGTGTTCGCCGACGTGTTCGCCGAGCCAAAGGGCCTACCTCCTCACCGCCGTTGCGATCATGCAATCACCCTGGTGGACGACGCGCGCCCCGCCAATTCGCGCCCGTACCGCTACTCGCCCCTCCAGAAAGACGAGATCGAGCGCCAAGTCTGCGAAATGCTCGAGTCAGGTGTCATCGAGCACAGTATGAGCCCGTTCGCCGCGCCGGTGCTGCTCGTCAAGAAGAAGGACGGCACATGGCGCTTTTGCATCGACTACTGCCGGCTCAACGACGCCACGGTCAAGAACAAATTTTCACTGCCCATCGTCGACGAGTTGCTCGACGAACTGGCTGGAGCGGCCTTCTTCTCCAAGCCGGACCTCCGCGCTAGTTACCACCCGATACGCATGCGCGCAGGCGACGAAGAGAAGACGGCGTTCAAGACACACCATGGCCACTTCCACTTCAAGGTCATGCCGTTTGGGCTGACGAACGCACCAGCCACGTTCCAATGCCTCATGAATGCAATCTTCGCCAAGTACGTGCGTAAATTCGTGATCATATTTTTGGATGACATCTTGATCTTCAGTGAAACCCTGGAGGAGCACCTGGAGCATCTTCGCCTCGTCCTCGCTTTGCTTCGCGAGCACCAGCTGTACGCCAAGGAGTCCAAGTGCTCGTTTGCTCAAGACAGCATCTCCTACCTAGGCCACATCATCTCCAAGGACGGCGTCGCCACGGACCCGGAGAAGACACAAGCTATGGTGGCATGGCCGACCCCTGCAACTGCCACTGAGCTCCGCGGCTTCCTCGGCCTCACCGGCTACTATCGCAAGTTCATCGAGCACTACGGTATCATTGCCAAGCCGCTCACGAGCTTGCTAACCAAGAAGGGCTTCGAGTGGACCGAGAGGGCGCAAGTGGCATTTGACCTCCTCAAGCACGCCATGGTGACCGCGCCGGTGCTCGCGCTCCCAGATTTCGCACGACCGTTCGTGATCGAGACGGACGCTTGCGACACTGGCGTGGGCGCGGTGCTGGCACAGGAAGGGCACCCGGTGGCGTTTCTCAGCAAGGCCCTAGGCGTGCGCAACCAGAGGCTGTCGGCGTACGAGAAGGAGTTCATCGCCGTCATGATGGTCGTGGAGAAGTGGCGTGCGTACTTGCAACGGGGCCCGTTCACCATCATCACGGACCACAAAAGCCTCTGCAACCTGCAAGATCAGCAGCTCACCACCGATCTGCAGCGCAAGGCCATGGCCAAGCTGGTGGGACTCCAATTCAAGTTCCGCTATCGTCGCGGCAGCGACAACGGCGCTGCGGATGCTCTCTCTCACGTGGGTGCATCTCTGAACCTGGATGCGCTCTCCATCTGCCAGCCCGCATGGGTTCAAGAGGTGGCGAACTCCTACGCCACGGACGCCGAGGCGCGGGATCGCCTGGCACGGCTCACGATCCACAGCCCCGACGACGACGGGTACAAGCTCTACAAGGGACTCATCCGCAAGCAGGAGCGTTTGTGGATCGGTAAGAACACGGCCTTGCGCACCAAGATCATCAGCGCTCTGCACGACAGCGCGGTCGGAGGCCACTCTGGCGCGATGGCCACATACCAGTGCATCAAGAAGCTTTTTGTGTGGGATGGCTTGAAGACCAACGTCACCGATTATGTGCGATAGTGCCCAGTCTGTCAGCATGCCAAGCATGAGCAGTCCAAGCCGGCGGGCACGCTCACACCCTTGCCCGTGCCGACCGCTCCCTGGCGCGACCTCACCATGGATTTCGTGGAAGGATTGCCGCCATCGGAGGGCTTCGATTCTATCATGGTGGTCATGGATCGCCTCACCAAATCAGTGCACTTCATCCCGCTCCGTCATCCCTGCAAAGCTCCTCAAGTGGCCAAGGTTTTTTGGGATCACGTCGTCAAGCTGCATGGCATTCCAAGCTCCATCGTCTCCGACCGCGATCGCGTCTTCACCAGCGCTCTCTGGCGTGAGCTCTTTGCCAGTGCGGGCACCAAGCTGCTCATCTCCACGGCATACCACCCCCAGACGGATGGCCAGAGCGAATGCGTCAACCAGTGCATGGAAATGTACTTGCGTTGTGCGGTGCACAACGCGCCCAGGCAATGGCGTCGCTGGCTGCCGACCGCTGAATTCTGGTACAACTCGTCGTTTCACTCCTCGATCAAATGCTCCCCCTTCAAAGCCCTGTACGGCATCGAGCCCAATCTGGGCGCCATGGCGCTCTGGGATGACAAGACGATGCCCATGATCGACGGAGAGCCATGGGACTGGGGCGTGCACACGGCAAGGCTGCAAGATCACATTCTGCGTGCCCAGCACAGATTCAAGAAGCAGGCTGATCAGCATCGCACGGAGCGCTCCTTCGAGGTGGGTGACAGTGTTCTCCTCAAGCTCCAACCTTACGCGCAGTCATCGGTGGCGAACCGGCCCTGTGCGAAGCTGGCGTACAAGTACTTCGGGCCATTCGTGGTGCTCGACAAGATTGGCAAGATGGCGTACAAGCTGGAGTTGCCGGCGGACAGCAGAATCCATCCAGTCTTCCACGTGTCCCAGCTCAAGCCGTTCACCCCGAACTACACCCCGGTCTTCTTCGAGCTGCCGCGCCCCCCAGACCTCGCCGGCCACAACGACGAACCGGTGGAGATCCTGGAGCGCCGCATGGTCAAGCGTGGCAGCAGTGCTCTGGTGCAGATCAAGGTGCGCTGGCGCAACGATGACACGGCGACGACGTGGGAAGACTACGACACCCTACGCCGCCGTTTTCCTCAAGCATCAGCGTGGGATGAACCAGTTTCCCGCGATGCGGAGCACCACGCTGAACCTGAAGATGGCGCCCGTTCTGAAGGAGTGGGGAATGTCACACCGGCATCACCAGGAGGTGATGCGGTGGACGCGTGATGGTGGGTCCCTTGAGGCCAGCTGGCACGGGCCCACCAGTCAGGCCAGGCGGACAAGTGGAGCAAGTCTATTTAGCCAGCTGTAGACCAGTAGACAGGGCATGTGATGTGTAATCTGAATTCTGAACCTCTCCCCACCTAATCTGTACCTCTTCCCTTGGCGAGAACCTTCTCCCCCAAGTCTCGATCTCATCACCTTCCCCTTTCGATCCAACCCTGCGAGGATGAGTTCGTGACAGCCTCACCTGAAGAAGGGGAACAAGCCTGCAGCGCGGCGGCAGCCGCGGGGACTGGGCCGCCGGGGCAGGTGCGAGGCCGGATTGCAGGAGCCGGCCGCGGGACGGCACGACGCGGGCTGCGTCGGGAGAGCGGCAGAGGTGCGTGACAAGGGCGCACAAGGCGGCAGCAACCTATCAACACGGCGGCGGAGGCGCGTGCGCGTGCATCGTGGCTCTGGCTAGCTGCCAGATTGCGCGTGCTGTCTCCCTCTGCCTTGGGCCCATTAAAAATAGTGCTGAGTTGTTTTTTCTCCAAATCCAGGGCTGTGGGGAGCTCTCTAGCGCCTTCAGGCCCCAATAGACCCTGTAGCACACAGTTGGGCTAGCCCATTAACGCACACGTTCGTCAGGAGCAACTACGCAAGCGCTACCCTATAGACTAAAAAAGAGAGTTATTTTTTCTTCTCTCGCAAGAGTCACTTTCTTGACATACGAGCATACGAAGTGGTGGGCCCAGCAGTCATCATGTGTCATGTACTGGCCACTTCCTCTGAATTTTTTTTTAATTTTCTAAACACATTTTTTGTGTATTAGATGGTTTTTCTCTTTTTGGTTTTTGTTTGTTTTTTCTACTAAAAACTGTTTCATTTTGTTGTTTTGCGAACCACACCTGTGCTTCTCAGGAAAAAGTTGTGCTTTCATGAGAAACACATATTTGGTTCCTAGATAAGTACAGGTGTGTTTCTCGAAAAGAAAACAAATATGTGCTTCCCAGAAACACATATTTGCTTTCATGGAAGCACAACCCTTCTTCTCGAAAAACAAAAACAAAAATTACTTGAACAAGAAGCACAAATTTTCTTGTCATAGAAATATAGATTTCATTCCGTGAGAAGCACTCTGTTTTCACAGAAAACAGATTGTATTTTTCAAAAAAGGAAAATAAATGAAAAACCGCAACCGTGCTTTCGGCTTCATTTTCTCTTTTGTTTTTTTCGTTATTCATTTGTTCCCTTTTTTGGTTTCCATTTTTTTACCGGATTCTATTTTTGTCGGCGTTTTTGGGTTTTTTTGTTTCTGTATTTTCTTAGTTTTTATGTGAACAAAAGTTTGTCGAGATCTATTAACATAGGATCTAGTTTAGAAGATCTTGATGCGAGAAATCCAACGGTGAAAATGGTTCAGGATTAGGACGCACAGTTCAAGAGATAAAACGTTTTGAATAAACAAATCTAAAAAAAGAGAAAACACTAGGTTACTACAAGTGGTGCACCTCCTGAGAAGGTAGGAGTGACCTTTGCAAGTGGTACCCGTTAACTAGTGATTGTGCCACTCGTCCTGATTGTCGGCTCGCTCTATCGTTGCTCGTTCAGAAAAAACCAGCAGAAGAAAATATGAAGCATTTTGGCTGATCTCATTTTGACCAATTTTCCTTTAGTGATGAGATGCATTCTATGGACGACGGCTTGATGCAGACGGTTTGGTGGTGCAGCAACGGCAACGGATTTGTAGACCACTGCATGGAGCTGTTGGGATGCGAAAAAGTGGTGACGATAACACATGGTTGACTTTGATTTGGTGGTGCTTCTTGAGCACCTGGTCTTGAGCTTCGAGGTGAAAACCATATGTCTGACCTTAGGTTATACCTGGCAATGACAATGTTTTTGCATCCTTACCTGGTTGAAGGTGTTGCTCGGATGTACTTTCGACTCATTCTTCAGGGTGTAAATCTTGATTCTAACATTTGGTTGTTTAATCAGATGATGACGATGTTTCAACGCCATTCCCTTTCTGAAGGTCTTGTTGTTGAAGAACTTTGTTGTTCTTACGGTGTCAAGAGATGGTTGGTGCAGATATGATCGTTGTGGTAGTTTGCCGGTTGTTGTTTTGATCAGGGTTTTTTTCTCGCTTAGGCGTAACTTTGGTCTTGTATGACTTTGCTATTTGTCGACGTGTTTATTTGTGTGCGCGTGTTGCTGTTAATTGTGTGTATCCTACCTATGCAGAGGTCGGGTATGTGATCATTATGTATGTATTCACCTGATGCTTTATTTTGAGTCAATAAAATTCACCCTTTATCGACAAAAATACCATATTTGTTGCATTTTTCTTTTCCTGAGGCCTTTGGATTTTCTTTCGTATCTCTCAAGTAGCACCTCCTATGTACTTTAAAAAGGAATGCAGATCGAACAATGATGAAATCAATTAAACTTCCAAAGGAGATATGATAAGACATGCTCAGAGTATTTGCAGAAAATATGCTTCTCATAGAAACAGAGAAGACAAACATTCCAGCACAAAATTAGTAATTAGTAGCAAACAGACATACATATAGTGCAAGATCAAATATGGCATCAATAAATAAGAGTAAATCCGGTGCAAGATCAAATAACGCAGCTAAAGTTCAAATATGAGACAGAGTGCTTTCCATTCGTACATTGGTCGTTGTGTATTTTCTTTTCTTATTAATTCCTTGATGAAATTATTGCCAGTTGTTGAGTTTGTTAATTCAAAGCCAGGGTCTCTCGAGCCTATTCTCTAAAATGTTCACGCATTTGACCAATTCACCTTCGTGATGACCTGCAAGTGCACAAGGTTATTGTAGCACTTTCATGATAAGTAAGTATCGAACCCACATGGAGCGGAAATGAAGGCACCACAAACCCCATAACTATGTTATCACTTAACACACTCACGTAACCATCCAAGTCGGAGTTTGGAAATAGTCTACTCTATCAGTTGCTAGAAAAACAGAATAAAAGGCATTTACTACAGTATGAACTAGGAGGTAAAAAAGGAATAAAAAGATATTATTAAGTTAGTAGAGACGGTACCTGAGCAGTAAAGTTCTCTAGGATTCCGAAGTCATCACTACAAATATGACCTGCGCAATAAGTTCGGAGCAAACGCTCTCTATCGTATCCTCTATCCATCCTTCATATGCATAAGTGATCGATTTTGGTATAGAACATGTTACTTTAACATAGACTTCATGCACATACGCCACCAACCGTAGCTTCTCCAAGCATGTTATCACATACGGTTAATTAAAGGTTTTCTCGTGGACACAGTCAGATGTGGGTTTACCTGTACTCCTCTATCAATTGCAAAGACTCTGGATTGAAGATTGTACTGTCGCCCCAAATTACCTCAACATCCTAACCCGTGCAACGACAGTAGTTCCTCCACGACCAATCACGGGCGGTAATGCGAGCGTGGTCTCCTCTCAACACTCATGAATAATACTAACTTGAACATGGACAAGAGCATATTGGATCGTATGGAAATAATTATTCTAAGCATAACAGAGTTAATTCTTATCCTCGAGAACAAATACAACTACTCAAACATAAAGAAGAGGGTCAAGTTACAAACTGGCATTGAGCCGGTAGTAGTTAGGCTCAGGGCGGAGTAGACGTCGTGCCAGACCGCGCGCGAGAGAGGGCACCCAATGAGGATGTGTTGCATGGACTCGTGGGCTTGATCACAGAAGATGCAAGGTGGGCTATGAGGCAGGCCGTGTCGGGCCAGACGCTCGCTAGTCCAGCAACAGTCCAAAAGAGCCAGCCAGATGAAGAATTTGGCGTTGAGCGATGCCCAAGTCAACAAGTAATATGGATCAGAGAAAATACTAATTTCCATGATACTCCCTCCGGTCCTTTTTAGTTCGCATATAAGATTTGACTGAAGTCAAGCCTCGTAAAGTTTGACCAACTTTATAGGAAAAAGTACCAACATTCACAATCTGAAATCAATATCAATAGATGCGTCATGACTTAAAGTTTCATATTGCATAACTTTAGCATGGTGGATGTTGATATTTTTTCATATAAATATGGTCAAACTTTGTGAAGTTTGACTTCAGAGAATTCTAATATGCAGAGTAAAAAGGACCGGAGGGAGTATTATATGTGCTCTGGATCATCTAATCTCCCGAGCGATTGGTACAACGTATGTGTCGTCAGAAGATCCCAACATCCACGTGCGTACGTGCAGACAAATGGGCATCACATAATATTCACATGGCCGATTTATTTGCTCTCCAGCCGACTGCTGCTGAGCCATGCATGTCTCCGCTTCAATACAGCGCGACTCGTGCGACGACACAAGGCCCTTCTATACGTATCTCCTGTGCGTGTGTCGCCTGCAGATCACCCCCACCTACATGCCATCTTCTATCCCTTCAAAAAAAATAAACATGTCATCTTCCACCTCTACCAGTTCTTCCCGCCGTCGTCCGCCCGCGCCGGCGCAGGCGCCTATCGCATCCTGGTCGTCATGGGCATGCGCCGGTCCACGCTCGAGCCGGACCTTTAAATAAAAAGTACAGTCATACAAATAGATATTACATATTCTTAATAAAATGATACAAATCTGAACCCACACAATTCTAATAGAGTTACGAGTAAAAAAAATACTCCCTCTATAAACAAATATAAGACATCTTTACATTTGTTTACAAAGGTAGTACTCTGTAAACGCTAAAGGTGGTACAATAATAGAAGAATGCACATTTTTGTGGATCTATTTATTTGTTTTCTGCCGCAATCCACGTACATTCAACTAGTAACACAACCAAAGTTCGAATACGGAACGAGTGATTTACCTTTGCAAGTTCGACCAAGTCACCTTCACTGAGATAGAGGCAAGCTCAAGCATGATTTGCTGATAGTCGTGCCCATGCTTTTTGGCTTTGAAGGAACAATGGTGATCAAGATCATTTTTACAACTATTCTGGCCTACCTTGAACTTCAAATACATTAAAGTATCCTTCTTTACAGCAATCACATATCTTCTTAAACCACATGACTCAACAACACTGCCACGAAAGAGTTGAATCTCATGTAAACCATTCATTAGGAAAACACACGAACTGAGAGATAAATCAAATCCACACTGCACTTTCGATATGACAACATCTATTGTGGCCTCAAATGCCCAACGAACGAGGGCTAAAGTGATGTCAACCGCACCACAATCTCCATTAATCCGATGCGTGAATGGATACTCAGGTGTGACTAGATCATGGTACTCCATTGCACCATCAATTAGTTGTAGATCATCTTCTTGCTTTCCTTTCTTGATCCTCATGTCAAACTCAACTAGAGCAGGGGCTACCATTGCGATGCCTCTCTTAGGGCCAGTCATCTCAATAAGAGAACCCTGTAAACCTATTATTATTTAGTAGCTCCTCATGGAAAGTAAGAAATATGTGAAGCATATGCTCTACGTTGTGTCAATTGACAAAGATCTCAAATAAATGATAGCATAAAATCAAAACCCTCCAAAATAAGATTATTTGAGATATTTTACCAACAAACATAATTTGACTGCATATAAAACATAACTTTGATAAATCACGCAAAGATAACTAACCACAAACTTGCATAACATATGCAAAGGAAAAAACACATCAATGTATAAGATCCTCAAAGCACATGCATTTGCATAAACGAATGCATATAGTGATACTCCCTCTGCCCCTTTTTAGTTTGCATATAAGTTTTTGTTCAAAGTCAAAGTATCTCTACTTTGACCAAACTTATAGAAAAAAGTATCAACACTCACAGTGCCAAATTAATATTATTAGATTCATTATGAAATGTAGTTTCATAGAATATATATTTGGTATTGTAGATGTTCATATATTTTAATATAAATTTGTCAAACTTTGCAAAGCTTGACTTGACACAAATCTAATACACGGAGTAAAATGGACCGGAGGGAGTACAAATAAGATCATCAAAGTGGTGCCACCATCACCAACACCGCAAATGTTTGACCTCTTTGGTTGCAGGATTCAGAAAAGCGTTACACTAAAGCACAAGATTAGAGTGTCACCCCATCTTCAGTACAAGAGACTGAAAGGATGTTTGATTGTGGACAGGAAAAGCATAGGAGTCTTCCTAAAAGGTAGAAGTGAATAGAATTTCAATAAACTATAGCGCAAATGAATCCCAAGAGAGAGAAAATCCTATGATTTCAACCCTATATCAAACAATAGAGGTAGGGGAACAACTCGAGCGGATATTGACTTGTATTATTAAATGAATGAAATATCAAATATAATTGCATATATATGTAAAAATGTGCACCTGTTCCACAATGATGGGATCATCTCTGCTACGATTGAAGACATAATTAAGCAATGAATCATGACAATCACGCACTGCTATATATCCATATAGTTGTACCAAGCCGATGTTGGTACTAGCTTTTTCCAATTTCAGCGAGAAAATCTGCATCATAGCAGTTGCAGAATGTACCATGCATCTATCCCTATCCGGGAAACAATTCATGGGATTTGAGAACATCATCGGCTCTAGTTGTGCTTCATGAAAAAAAATACATGTTATATTACAACAAATAATGTTTTATACAAACAATTTACACAAAAAAAATTATAATTATGCTTGTCAATACATATTTGTGCAATTTAGAAAGAAGAATAATGTCGTTTGATTTTCTGAGTCATGGAAGTTGTTGGTGTATGAGTACAAGGGAAAGTTATTTGTAGGACTAAAACTAGTGACAAGATCCTAATCATGTATGGTATATCGACAAATTTATATATCCAAATGAAGCATGCTATTTTTTTGCTAATTCATAAATTCTTTATAACAATCCAGATATATATTGCATTTTTTAAAATACAAGAATTCATTTTAAATCAATCAACCAAACTATATAGCTGGTAAGCATCCTAAAAATAAAATGGAACATGATAGATGACTTACTCTCATCACGTTGAGTAAGATGCCATAGCTTTAGAAGACCATAGTTTATCTTGTATATAGAACCGTCCCGATGGGTGGTTTTCTTAAGGATGTTGCGTTCAGATACAGGATAAGAGGCATGGCTAACAAAGACTTGCTTTGTTCGCCCCTTCATCTCTGATCTATCCATTCCCTTGGTGATGTCAAATTGTTTGCCTTTGGTGGCATAGAAGGAGGTGCAGAAATAATTACTGGCACAAGGGAGGACGCGGAGCCAATTTGGCCTGCCCCAATTATTAACTCCTTTTACTGCAATGTTGCTTGCCATGACAAAGGATGCATAAGCAGATCGGTCACCAAAGAGCAATCTTAGAACCTGGTCATTAATCCGTGTTAGTCTCATTCCAGATCCAAAAATCTCCAGCAGAATGGTCCTGACGAGAATAATCTACAGAAGGTCAAAACGCACCCTAAAAAAGGTCCAGATTATGGCATGAGTGGAGCATCCCGGTTTAGTCAACATTGCCCAGTAAATCTAGATTTTCCCAAATAGATAAAACATGACAGAAACTACAAATAACAATACCAAGATACCAAAAGGTAGCAAACAGAAAAAGTCTCCTGATCTTCTATTTGATAATTACCACAAGAGTTAACAACAAGATGTCAGAATAGTCCTGCACATTCACACAGGAAACCGAAAACAAAATCTCTAAATCTTCTATTTAAGCTCGGCGCTAAAGTATGGCACATCGCGATATACTGGACACATACACATGATACGGAATGTCAAAAAGACAACCACCACCGCCGGCTGCCTGAAGCCATGAGCCTCACCTGAACCGAAGGGGACAAGCCTGCAGCGCGGCGGCTGCCGCCGGGACAGGGCCGCCGGGGCAGGTGCGAGGCCGGATTGCAGGAGCAGGCCGCGGGACGGCACGACGCGGGCTGCGTCGGGAGAGCGGCAGAGGTGCGTGACAAGGGAGCGGGATCAGCAGGTGGCGGTGCCGGCGCACAAGGCGGCAGCAACCTATCAACACGGCGGCGGCTAGCTGCCAGATTGCGCGTGCGGTCTCCCTCTGCCTTGGGCCTTGTTGTGCCACTGGCTGTAGCAAGAAGGGTCCATTTAAAATAGTGCTGAGTTGTTTTTTCTCCAAATCCAGGGCCCTGGGGCCTAATAGACCCTGTAGCAGCTGGGCCGGCCCATTAACGCACACGTTCGTCAGGAGCAACTACGCAAGCACTACCCTATCTTTATCTTTACCTAATTAATATTAAAGAGCGGATTGTTTCTCCAGGTTTTTTCGTTCATGGTGAGACTCACATAATTTTCATACGCCCCAGGCTTCGTACGTCGTAGGAGTTTCCTCGTTTTCCCCGATTCTATTCTGTCAACAAATAAAAAGAACTTTTTTTAGACATCCTCGCCGGGCTTTATTTAAATTGTCACAAAATTTACAGGGATAAAATTCAAATCTCCAAGAAGGCCTAACCAGACACGGCGGCCTAACCTGAGCGAAAGTGCATGCCTAGCGAGATTGTGAGTCTCGAAATTCGAACTCCTAAACTCATGGATAAAATTACAAGCAATAAAAGCATTTGATCTCTCTATGATGAGTGCTGCTACACACACAACGGTTGTGAACGATCTCCGCACAATGAAGCACATCAACCCGTCCATGCGTCGATTCAAAGTGAACCTACACCGTTGAATACTTCATGTACGATTGCTGCATGATTCGACGATGTATCTTGTTTGATTTCATCCACCACGATCTTGCAATCAGACGCCACTTGTATCTTATGCATATATAAATCCTCCGCGAGCGCAAGCGCCTCTCTTACCACCAATGCTTCCAATACAACAGGATCAAGTATGTGTTGGAAAGTAAGAGGAGAGGCACCCAGGAAAGTGCCAGTGACGTCCCTGCATATTACTCCAACCGCACCAAAAATTCCACTTGAAACAACGACATCAACATTAAACTTCACATGCTCCAGTGGCGGAGGTTGCCAAAGAGCTGACCTGGGTGCCCGGCTTGCATTAGTTCGCTGTACTGGCGTTGAAAATATATGTATATCCCTCAAAAAAAGCATTGATGAAAAGATGGATCTGCATAGGGCTGTCACATATATCCTCATGAATGGCTTTACGCCTTGATCTTCAAATTTCCCAAAGAGTAACAATCATGCGCGTAAATTCTTCCTGCTTTAGTTTCTCATGCATTGTGAAGATCCAGTTTTTAGCATTTAAACTCATGTTGTCACATATATGCTCCACTATTTCTTCTGATGAAAGAGACCAAACACACCTTACAGTAATACAGTTAATTAAAGCATGTTTCCAGCTGTCCTCCGCCGGGCAGAACGGACAGGCCGGGGTTGAGGCCATATGTCGATGATGCAAAATGTTTGAAGTTGGTACGAGTCCTTGCACAATCTCCATACAAAGTTTTTCAGTTTCGAGGGAACCTTGATGTTCCACAAAGACACCCACGCTTTTTTCTCATGTTCATATGTTGACGGGCCTCCATTACCAGCCAATAGATTTTCCCTTTGGGTTTTGACATTGAAGAGCATCTGGTAAACCGAGCTGTCTCAAAACTTGCCTCGACGGTCTTCGCCCCAAGCCCAAAAATCATTTATTCTCTTCGTACACAGTGGAATAGATAATATGACATTCAGGTCAATTGAAAGAAAAACCCTTCTTAACTCCTCCTCCTTCCAAGTACTTGTAGTTGCATTTATAAGTTCAGAAACTAGTAGACTAAAAAAAAGAGTTATTTTTTTTCTCGCAAGAGTCACTTTCTTGACATACGAACATACAAAGTGGTGGGCCCAGTAGTCATCATGTGTCACGTACTGGCCACTTCCTCTGAATTTTGTTTTTTTATTTTCTAAACACATTTTTTGTGTATTAGATGTTTTTTTCTCTTTTTGGTTTTTGTTTGTTTTCTCTACTAAAAACTGTTTCATTTTGTTGTTTTGCGAAGCACACCTGTGCTTCTCAGGAAAAAGTTATGCTTCCATGAGAAGCACATATTTGATTCCTAGATAAGTACAGGTGTGTTTCTCGAAAAGAAAACAAATATGTGCTTCCCAGAAACACATATTTGCTTTCATGGAAGCACAACCCTGCTTCTCGAAAAACAAAAACAAATACTTGAACAAGAAGCACAAATTTTCTTGTCATAGAAATATAGATTTCCTTCCGCGAGAAGCACTCTGTTTTCACAGAAAACAAATTGTATTTTTCAAAAAAAAAGGAAAATAAATGAAAAGCTGCAACCGTGCTTTCGGCTTCATTTTTTCTTTTGTTTTTTTTTTGTTTTTCATTTTTTCCCTTTCTTGGTTTCCATTTTTTACCGGATTTTATTTTTGTCGGCATTTTTGGGTTTTTTTTGTTTCTCTATTTTCTTAGTTTTTATGTGAACAAAAGTTCGTCGAAATCTATTAACATAGGATCTAGTTTAGAAGATCTTGATGCGAGAAATCCAACGGTGAAAATGGTTCAAGATCGGGACGCATAGTTCAAGAGATAACACGTTTTAAATAAACAAATCTACGAAAAAAGAGAAAACACTAGGTTACTACAAGTGGTGCACCTCCTGAGAAGGTATGACTGACCTTTGCAAGTGGTACCCGTTAACTAGTGATTGCGCCACTCGTCCTGATTGTCGGCTTGCTCTATCGTTGCTCATTCAGAAAAAACCAGCAGAAGAAAATATGAAGTTTAAAATATGAAGCATTTTGGCTGATCTCATTTTGACCAGTTTGCCTTTAGTGATGAGATGCAATCTATGGACAACGGCTTGATGCAGACAGTTTGGTGGTGCAGCAACGGCAACGGATTTGTAGACCACTGCATGGAGCTGTTGGGATGCGGAAAAGTGGCGACGATAACACATGATTGACTTCGATTTGGTAGTGCTTCTTGAGCACCCGGTCTTGAGCTTCGAGGTGAAAACCATATGTCTGATCTTAGGTTATACCTGGCAATGACAATGTTTTTGCATCCTTACCTGGTTGAAGGTGTTGCTCGGATGTACTTTTGACTCGTTCTTCAGGGTGAAAAATCTTGATTCTAACATTTGGTTGTTTAATCAGGTGATGACGATGTTTGAACGCCATTCCCTTTCTGAAGGCTTTGTTGTTGAAGAACTTTGTTGTTCTTGCGGTGTCAAGAGATGGTTGGTGCAGATATGGTCGTTGTGGTAGTTTGCCGGTTGTTGTTTTGATCAGGGTTTTTTTCTCGCTTAGGCGTAACTTTGGTCTTGTATGACTTTGCTATTTGTCGACGTGTTTATTTGTGTGTGCGTGTTGTTGTTAATTGTGTGTATCCTAGCTATGCAGAGGTCGGGTATGTGCTCATTATGTATGTATTCACTTGATGCTTTATTTTAAGTCAATAAAATTCACCCTTTATCAACAAAAAGACCATATTTGTTGCATTTTTCTTTTTCTGAGGCCTTTGGATTTTCTTTCATATCTCTCAAGTAGCCCTCCTATGTACTTTAAAAAGGAATGCTGATCGAACAATGATGAAATCAATTAAACTTCCAAAGGAGATATGGTAAGACATGCTCAGAGTATTTGCAGAAAATATGCTTCTCATAGAAACAGAGAAGACAAACATTCCGGCACAAAATTAGTAATTAGTAGCAAACATACATACATATAGTGCAAGATCAAATATGGCATCAATAAATAAGAGTAAATCCGGTGCAAGACCAAATAAGCAGCTAAAGTTCAAATATGAAACATAGTGCTTTCCATTCACACATTGATTGTTGTGTATTTTCTTTTTTTATTAATACCTTGATGAAATTATTGCCAGATGTCGAGTTTGTTAATTCAAAACCGGGGTCGCTCGAGCCTATTCTCTAAAATGTTCACGCATTTGACCAATTCACCTTCGTGATGACCTGCAAGTGCACAAGGTTATTGTAGCACTTTCATGATAAGTATCGAACCCACCGGGAGCGGAAAAGAAGGCACCACAAACCCCACAACTATGTTATCACTTAACACACTCACGTACGCACCAAGTCGGAGTTTGAAAATAGTCTGCTCTATCAGTTGCTAGAAAAACAGAATAAAAGGCGTTTACTACAGTATGAACTAGAAGGTAAAAAAGGAATAAAAAGAGATTAAGTTAGTAGAGATGGTACCTGAGTAGTAAAGTGTTCTCTAGGATTCCAAAGTCATCGCTACAAATATGACATGCGCAATAAGTTCGGAGCAAACGCTCTCTATCGTATCCTCTATCCATCCTTCATACGCATAAGTGGTCGGTCCTGGTACAGAGCATGTTCTACTTTAACATTGACTTCATGCACATACGCCACCAACCGTAGCTTCCTCAAGCATGTTATCACATACGGTCAATTAAAGGTTTCCCCGTGAATGCAGTCAGATGTGGGTTTATCTGTACTCCTCTATCAATTGCAAAGACTCTGGATTGAGGATTGTACTGTCGCCCCAAATTACCTCAACATCCTAACCCGTGCAACGACAGTAGTTCCTCCACGACCAATCACGGGCGGTAATGCGAGCGTGGTCTCCTCTCAACACTCATGAATAATATTAACTTGAACATGGACAAGAGCATATTGGATCGCATGAAAATAATTATTCTAAGCATAAAAGAGTTAATTCTTATCCTCGACAACAAATACAACTACTCAAACATAAACAAGAGGGTCAAGTTACAAACTGGCATTGAGCCGGTAGTAGTCAGGTGCAGGGCGGAGTAGACGTCGTGCCAGACCGCGTGCGAGAGAGGGCACCCAATGAGGATGTGCTGCATGGACTCGTCGGCTTGATCACAAAAGATGCAAGGTGGGCTATGAGGCAGGCCGTGCCGGGCGAGACGCTCGCTAGTCCAGCAACGGTCCAAAAGAGCCAGCCAGATGAAGAATTTGGTCTTGAGCGATGCCCAAGTCAACAAGTAATATGGATCAAAGAAAATACTAATTTCCATGATATTATACATGCTTTGGATCATCTAATCTCCCGAGCGATTGGTACAACGTATGTGTCGTCAGAAGATCCCAACATCCACGTACGTACGTGCAGACAAATGGGCATCACATAATATTCACATGGCCGATTTATTTGCTCTCCAGCCGACTGCTGCTGAGCCATGCATGTCTCCGCTTCAATACAGCGTGCGACTCGTGCGACGACACAAGGCCCTTCTATACGTATCTCCTGTGCGCGTGTCGCCTGTAGATCACCCCCACCTACATGCCATCTTCTATCCCTTCAAAAAAATAAACATGTCATCTTCCACCTCTACCTGTTCTTCCCGCCGTCGTCCGCCCGCGCCGGCGCAAACGCCTATCGCATCCTGGTCGTCGTGGGCATGCGCCGGCCCACGCTCGAGCCGGACCTTTAAATAAAACGTACAGTCATACAAATAGATATTACATATTCTTAATAAAATGATACAAATCTGAACCCACACAATTCTAATAGAGTTGAGTAAAAAAAATACTTTCTCTATAAACAAATATAAGACATCTTTACATTTGTTTACAAAGGTAGTACTCTATAAACGCTAAAGGTGGTACAATAATTGAAGAATGCACATTTTTGTGGATCCATTTATTTGTTTTCTGCCGCAACCCACGTACATTCAACTAGTAACACAACCAAAGTTCAAATACGAAACGAGTGATTTACCTTCGCAAGTTCGACCAAGTCACCTTCACTGAGATAGAGGCAAGCTCAAGCATGATTTGCTGATAGTCGTGCCCATGCTTTTTTGCTTTGAAGGAACAATGGTGATCAAGATCATTTTTACAACTATTCTGGCCTACCTTGAACTTCAAATACATCAAAGTATCCTTCTTTACAGCAATCACATATCTTCTTAAACCACATGACTCAACAACACTGCCACGAAAGAGTTGAATCTCATGTAAACCATTCATAAGGAAAACACATGAACTGAGAGATAAATCAAATCCACACTGCACTTTCGATATGACAACATCTATTGTGGCCTCAAATGCCCAACGAACGAGGGCTAAAGTGATGTCAACCGCACCACAATCTCCATTAATCCGATGCGTGAATGGATACTCAGGTGTGACTAGATCATGGTACTCCATTGCACCATCAATTAGTTGTAGATCATCTTCTTGCTTTCCTTTCTTGATCCTCATGTCAAACTCAACTAGAGCAGGGGCTACCATTGCGATGCCTCTCTTAGGGCCAGTCATCTCAATAAGAGAACCCTGTAAACCTATTATTATTTAGTAGCTCCTCATGGAAAGTAAGAAATATGTGAAGCATATGCTCTACTTTGTGTCAATTGACAAAGATCTCAAATAAATGATAGCATAAAATCAAACCCTCCAAAATAAAATTATTTGAGATATTTTACCAACAAACATAATTTGACTGCATATAAAACATAACTTCGATAAATCACGCAAAGATAACTAACCACAAACTTGCATAACATATGCAAAGGAAAAAACACATCATTGTATAAGATCCTCAAAGCACATGCATTTGCATAAACGAATGCATATAGTGATACTCCCTCCGCTCCTTTTTAATTTGCATATAAGTTTTTGTTCAAAGTCAAAGTATCTCTACTTTGACCAAACTTATAGAAAAAAGTATCAACACTCACAGTGCCAAATTAATATTATTAGATTCATTATGAAATGTAGTTTCATAGAATATATATTTGGTATTGTAGATGTTCATATATTTTAATATAAATTTGGTCAAACTTTGCAAAGTTTGACTTGACACAAATCTAATACACGGAGTAAAATGGACCGGAGGGAGTACAAATAAGATCATCAAAGTGGTGCCACCATCACCAACACCGCAAATGTTTGACCTCTTTGGTTGCAGGATTCAGAAAAGCGTTACACTAAAGCACAAGATTAGAGTGTCACCCCATCTTCAGTACAAGAGACTGAAAGGATGTTTGATTGTGGACAGGAAAAGCATAGGAGTCTTCCTAAAAGGTAGAAGTGAATAGAATTTCAATAAACTATAGCGCAAATGAATCCCAAGAGAGAGAAAATCCTATGATTTCAACCCTATATCAAACAATAGAGGTAGGGGAACAACTCGAGCGGATATTGACTTGTATTATTAAATGAATGAAATATCAAATATAATTGCATATATATGTAAAAATGTGCACCTGTTCCACAATGATGGGATCATCTCTGCTACGATTGAAAATATAATTAAGCAATGAATCATAACGATCACGCACTGCTATATATCCATATAGTTGTACCAAGCCGATGTTGGTACTAGCTTTTTCCAATTTCAGCGAGAAAATCTGCATCATAGCAGTTGCAGAATGTACCATGCATCTATCCCTATCCGGGAAACAATTCATGGGATTTGAGAACATCATCGGCTCTAGTTGTGCTTCATGAAAAAAATACATGTTATATTACAACAAATAATGTTTTATACAAACAATTTACACAAAAAAAATTATAATTATGCTTGTCAATACATATTTGTGCAATTTAGAAAGAAGAATAATGTCGTTTGATTTTCTGAGTCATGGAAGTTGTTGGTGTATGAGTACAAGGGAAAGTTATTTGTAGGACTAAAACTAGTGACAAGATCCTAATCATGTATGGTATATCGACAAATTTATATATCCAAATGAAGCATGCTATTTTTTTGCTAATTCATAAATTCTTTATAACAATCCAGATATATATTGCATTTTTTAAAATACAAGAATTCATTTTAAATCAATCAACCAAACTATATAGCTGGTAAGCATCCTAAAAATAAAATGGAACATGATAGATGACTTACTCTCATCACGTTGAGTAAGATGCCATAGCTTTAGAAGACCATAGTTTATCTTGTATATAGAACCGTCCCGATGGGTGGTTTTCTTAAGGATGTTGCGTTCAGATACAGGATAAGAGGCATGGCTAACAAAGACTTGCTTTGTTCGCCCCTTCATCTCTGATCTATCCATTCCCTTGGTGATGTCAAATTGTTTGCCTTTGGTGGCATAGAAGGAGGTGCAGAAATAATTACTGGCACAAGGGAGGACGCGGAGCCAATTTGGCCTGCCCCAATTATTAACTCCTTTTACTGCAATGTTGCTTGCCATGACAAAGGATGCATAAGCAGATCGGTCACCAAAGAGCAATCTTAGAACCTGGTCATTAATCCGTGTTAGTCTCATTCCAGATCCAAAAATCTCCAGCAGAATGGTCCTGACGAGAATAATCTACAGAAGGTCAAAACGCACCCTAAAAAAGGTCCAGATTATGGCATGAGTGGAGCATCCCGGTTTAGTCAACATTGCCCAGTAAATCTAGATTTTCCCAAATAGATAAAACATGACAGAAACTACAAATAACAATACCAAGATACCAAAAGGTAGCAAACAGAAAAAATCTCCTGATCTTCTATTTGATAATTACCACAAGAGTTAACAACAAGATGTCAGAATAGTCCTGCACATTCACCCAGGAAACCGAAAACAAAATCTCTAAATCTTCTATTTAAGCTCGGCGCTAAAGTATGGCACATCGCGATATACTGGACACATACACATGATACGGAATGTCAAAAAGACAACCACCACCGCCGGCTGCCTGAAGCCATGAGCCTCACCTGAACCGAAGAGGACAAGCCTGCAGCGCGGCGGCTGCCGCCGGGACAGGGCCGCCGGGGCAGGTGCGAGGCCGGATTGCAGGAGCAGGCCGCGGGACGGCGCGACGCGGCTGCGTCGGAAGAGCGGCAGAGGTGCGTGACAAGGGAGCGGGATCAGCAGGTGGCGGTGCCGGCGCACAAGGCGGCAGCAATCTATCAACACGGCGGCGGAGGCGCGTGCGCGTGCATCGTGGCTCTGGCTAGCTGCCAGATTGCGCGTGCGGTCTCCCTCTGCCTTGGGCCTTGTTGTGCCACTGGCTGTAGCAAGAAGGGTCCATTTAAAATAGTGCTGAGTTGTTTTTTCTCCAAATCCAGGGCCCTGGGGCCTAATAGACCCTGTAGCACACAGCTGGACCGGCCCATTAACGCACACGTTCGTCAGGAGCAACTACGCAAGCACTACCCTATCTTTATCTTTACCTAATTAATATTAAAGGGAGGATTGTTTTTCCAGGTTTTTTCGTTCATGGTGAGACTCACATAATTTTCATACGCCCCAGGCTTCGTACGTCTCAGGAGTTTCCTCGTTTTCCCCGATTCGTTTCTGTCAACAAATAAAAAGAACATTTTTTAGACATCCTCGCCGGGCTTTATTTAAATTGTCACAACATTTACAGGAATAAAATTCAAATCTCCAGGAAGGCCTAACCAGACACGGCGGCCTAACCCGAGCGAAAGTGCATGCCTAGCGAGATTGTGAGCCTCGAAATTCGAACTCCTAAACTCATGGACAAAATTACAAGCAATAAAAGCATTCGATCTCTCTATGATGAGTGCTGCTACACACACGACGGTTGTGATCGATCTCCGCACAATGAAGCACATCAACCCGTTCATGCGTCGATTCAAAGTGAACCTACACCGTTGAATACTTCATGTACGATTGCTGCATGATTCGACGACGTACCTTGCTTGATTTCATTCACCACGATCTTGTAATCAGACGTCACTTGTATCTTATGCATATATAAATCCTCCGCGAGCGCAAGCGTCTCTCTTACCACCAATGCTTCCAATGCAACAGGATCAAATATGTGTTGGAAAGTAAGAGAAGAGGCATCCAGGAAAGTGCCAGCGACGGCCCTGCATATTACTCCAACCGCACCAAAATTTCCACTTGAAACAGCGGCATCAACATTAAACTTTACATGCTCCAGTGGCGGAGGTTGCCAAAGAGCTGACCTGGGTGTCCGGCTTGCATTAGTTCGTTGTACCGGCGTTGAAAATATCTGTATCCCTTAAAAAAGCAAGAAGGGCCCATTAAAAATAGTGCTGAAATATTTTTTCTCCAAATCCAGGGCCGTGGGGAGCTCTCTAGCGCCTTCCGGCCCTAATAGGCCCTGTAGCACACAGTTAGGCTGGCCCTAGACTCAAAAAAGAGAGTTACTTTTTTCTCTCTCGCAAGAGTCACTTTCTTTACATACGAGCATGCGAAGTGGTGGGCCCAGCAGTCATCATGTGTTGCATACTGGCCACTTCCTCTGAATTTTGTTTTTTTTATTTTTCTAAACACATTTTTTGAGTATTAGATGTTTTTTTCTCTTTATGGCTTTTGATTGTTTTCTCTACTTTTGAAGCAAAAAAATTTGTTTCATTTTGTTGTTTTGCGAACCACAGCTGTGCTTCTCAGGAAAAAGTTGCGCTTCCATGAGAAGCACATATTTGGTTCCTAGATTAGTATAGTTATGTTTCTCGAAAAGAAAACAAATATGTGCTTCCCAGAAACACATATTTGCTTTCATGGAAGCACAACCCTACTTCTTCAAAAAGAACATAATTTACTTGAACAAGAAGCAAAAGTTTTCTTGTCATGGAAATTTAGATTTCCTTCCGCGAGAAGCATTCTGTTTTCACATAAAATAAAGTGTGTTTTTCGAAAAGGAAAACAAATGAAAAACTGCAACCATGCTTCCGGCTCCATTTTTTCTTTTGTTATTTTCGTTATTCATTTTTTTGCCCTTTTTTGGTTTTCATTTTTTACCGGATTTTATTTTTGTCGGTATTTTTGGGTTTTTTTCTTTCTGTATTTTCTTAGTTTTTATGTGAACAAAAGTTCATCGAAATACATTAACATAGAATCTAGTTTAGAAGATCTCGATGCGAGAAATCCAACGGTGAAGCGGTTCAAGATTAGGACGCACAGTTTAAGAGATAAAATGTTTTGAATAAACTAATCTACGAAAAAAGAAAACACTAGGTTACTACAAGTGGTGCACCTCGTGAGAATGGAGGAGTGACCTTTGTAAGTGGTACCCGTTAACTAGTGATTTCGCCGCTCATCCCGATTGTTGACTCGCTCTATCGTTGCTCGTTCAGAAAAAACCAGCAGTTCCTGGTTTGGGGGGAGGGGGTGGGATGTCTCCCTTGTATTTTATAGATTGAAACTTCATACTATAAAAATTGTACATGTATTTAAAAAAGGTTTATGAATTTGGAAAGTTAACACTAAAAAATGTATCAACTTTGCACTAAATCAGCGACACTTGTTTTGAGACTCGGGGAGTACTACCAATACAATCAAGAGTTCACCTTAGGTTGGCAAAATTGATCCATTGCCAAAGAGACAACGCTTATTATAAATTATGCTACATAGCCATGTGTAGTTATAGGACGACGAGCTTTCATCGGCGGACACATCATCATGGAACTTGTTTGTCTGGGCTAGCTGGCGTTTTGTTATGAGCAAATTACTACGAGATTTAATCTAGTTCTGGGCTAGCTGACGTTTTGTTAAATATATGAGCAAATCACTATGATATTTAATCTGAATAAGCAGAAAGTAAATTATGAAAATAATAACAGAGATTAAATTAATCATGCGGACTAGCATAGTAGATGAACATATCGAATCTAGAGCACAGACTAGAAACATGAATTCTACCACGATCTCGAACAAGAAGGATGTAATCACATACGGTGCAACGGGAGCAGCACCATTGGCGTTGAAGTTGCCGGCCATGTCGTTGAGGAAGAGGTTGCCGAGGTCGGGAAAGAAGTCGTCACTGACGAAGTCGTCGCTGCCAACTGTCGCACGAGCGCGCTCCCCAAAAACTATGATCGCCCCTCTCCCATACAGGATCACGAGAGGCAGGGTTCCAGAGGCCTGCTGTCCCTTCTCGCGGTGCACGCCGAAAGGAGGGGTGGAGAAGACTTGTGTGGCGACGCAATAATCTGGAACGGTGTTGCGCAACCATACAATGTGGCAGCGGCTAGGGTAGACGTCTGCCTGACTATATAATGTGTGTCGCGTAGGTCGTGGGAGTAAACCCCACGTCTGAGTCGCGATCCAAAAGAATTAGAAACGGTTCAGTAATTAAGCATCCGTTAATTATTAATTATGACTCGTTAATTTTTCCGAGCAGCAAAATATATAGACAACGTGCATAGCTTTGTCCTCGGCTTGTCTCATTCCCGAAACCCTATGCGGTGCGGCGCGTCGTGATGAGGCGAGCGAGTGAGGAGGAGCGCGTGTGTAGGTCTCTGATTGCTTGTATCTGCGTTAATATTTCCTCGAAAAGGAGAGGATGATGCAACACAGTAACAAAAAGTATTTTCCTCAGTTATGAAACCAAGATATCAATACAGTGGGAGAACCAAGCAACACTGTGTAAACGGTACCTACACGCAAAGAACAAATACTTGCAACCCAACGCGTAAGAGTGATTGCCAATCTCTCCCTGATAATAAGATAGATAAAATTGTATGCGTTTGGATAAATAGATCTTGCAAAAACACAAAATAAAATAAATAAGGAAAAGTGCAGCAAGATATTTTTTGTTTTTTGGAATAATAGATCTGAAAACAATATGATAGAAAATAGACCCAGGGCCGTAGATTTCACTAGTGGCTTCTCTAAAAAGACTAGCATACGATTGGTAAACAAATTACTGTTGGGCAATTGATAGAAGAGCAAATAATTATGACAATATCCAAGGCAATGATCATGTATATAGGCATCACGTCCAAGATTAATAGACCGACTCATGTCTGCATCTACTACTATTACTCCACACATCGACCGCTATCCAGCATGCATCTAGTGTATTAAGTTCATGGAGAAACAGAGTAGCGCTATAAGAATGATGACATGGTGTCGACAAGATCTATTCATGTAGAAATAGACCTCATATTTTTATTCTTAATAGCAACGAAACATGCATCCCTGGATACTCCTTCTGTCACTGGGTAAGGACACCGCAAGTGAAGGAAATATGCCCTAGAGACAATAATAAATTTGTTATTTATATTTCCTTATATCATGACAAATGTTTATTATTCATGCTAGAATTGTATTAACCGACAACTTAGTACATGTGTGGATACATAGACAAACAGAGTGTCCCTAGTGTGCCTCTACTTGACTAGCTCGTTAATCAAAGATGGTTAAGTTTCCTAGCCATAGACATGTATTGTCATTTGATGAACGGGATCACATCATTAGAGAATGGTGATGGACAAGACTCATCCATTAGCTTATCATAATGATCGTTTAGTTTTTCTCCTATTGCTTTCTTCATGACTTATACATGTTCCTCGGGCTATGAGATTATGCAACTCCCGAATACCGGAGGAACACCTTGTGTGCTATCAAACGTCACAATGTAACTGGATGATTATAAAGATGCTTTACAGGTGTCTCCGATGGTGTTTGTTGAGTTGGCATAGATCGAGATTAGGATTGGTCATTCCATGTATCGGAGAGGTATCTCTGGGCCTTCTTGGTAATGCACATCACTATGAGCCTTGCAAGCAATGTGACTAATGAGTTAGTCACGGGATGATGCATTATGGAACGAGTAAAGAGACTTGCCGGTGACGAGATTGAACTAGGTATGATGATACTGACGATCGAATCTCGGGCAAGTAACGTACCGATGTCAAAGGGAACAACGTATGTTGTTATGCGGTTTGACCAATAAAGATCTTCGTAGTATGTGTCTCGGTCATGTCTACATAGTTCTCGAACCTGTAGGGTCCGCACGCTTAACGTTCGTTGACGATATAGTATTATATGAGTTATGTATGTTGGTGACCGAATTTGTTCGGAGTCCCGGATGAGATCACGGACATGACGAGGAACTCCGAAATGGTCCAGAAATAAAGATTTATATATGAGATAATAGTGTTTGGTCTCCGGAAGGGTTTTGTAATTCATCGGAAGGGGTTCCGGATGTTTCCCGAAATGTTTGGGTACGAGAACACTTTATTTAGGCCAAAAGGGAAATCCCACAAGGTTTTTGGAAAGCGCAAAAGGAAGTTTTGCGGAGTCCAGGGGCCAGACGCCAGGGTCCCTGGCGTCTGGGTCCAGACGCCGGGAACCCAGGCGTCTGGCCCTGGAGTCCTAGAAGGACTCTTGCCTTTCGGGTGAAACCGACTTTGTGGAGGCTTTTACTCCAAGTTTTGACCCCAAGGCTCAACATATAAATAGAGGGGCATGGCTAGCACCCAAGACACATCAAGAAACACCAAGTAGTGTACCGGCAACCCCGTCCCCGTTTATCCTCCGTCATAGTTTTCGTAGTGCTTAGGCGAAGCCCTGCAGAGATTGTTCTTCACCAACACCGTCACCACACGTCGTGCTGCCGGAACTCATCTACTACTTCTCCCCTCTTGCTGGATCAAGAAGGTGAGGACGTCATCGAGCTGAACGTGTGCTGAACGCGGAGGTGCCGTACATTCGGTACTTGAATGGGACGGATCGTGAAGGTGTACGACTACATCAACCGCGTTGACAAACGCTTCTGCTTTCGATCTACGAGGGTATGTAGACACACTCTCCCCTCTTGTTTCTATGCATCTCCTAAATAGATCTTGCGTGATCGTAGGAATTTTTTTGAAATATTGCGTTCACAACAGTGGCATTCGAGCCAGGTCTATGTGTAGATGTTATATGCATGAGTAGAACACAATGAGTTGTGGGCAATAATAGTCATACTACTTAGCAGCAACGTCTTACTTTGATTCAGCGGTATTGTTGGATGAAGCGGCCCGGACCGACATTACATGACCGCGTTCATGAGACTAGTTCTACCGACGTGCTTCGCACACAAGTGGCTAGCGGGTGCTATTTCTCCAGCTTTAGTTGAATCAAGTTTGACTACGCCCGGTCCTTGTTGAAGGTTAAAACAGCACACTTGACAAAAAATTGTTGTGGTTTTGATGCGTAGGTAAGAACGGTTCTTGCTAAAGCCCATAGCAGCCACGTAAAACTTGTAACAACAAAGTAGAGGACGTCTAACTAGTTTTTGTAGGGCATGTTATGATGTGATATATTCAAGACGTGATGATATAAATTGTTGTATGAGATGATCATATTTTGTAAATAGTTATCAGCAACTGGCAGGAGCCATATGGTTGTCGCTTTATTGTATGAAATGCAATCGCCATGTAATTGCTTTACTTTATCACTCAACGGTAGCGATAGTCATAGAAGCAATAGTTGGCGAGACGACAACGATGCTACGATGGAGATCAAGGTGTCACCCCCCACAAAAAAAGAGATCAAGGTGTCAAGCCAGTGATGATGGTGATCATGACGGTGCTTTGGAGATGGAGATCAAAGGCACAAGATGATGATGGCCATATCTTATTTTGCTTAGTACGGCGGTAGCATTATAAGATGATCTCTCACTAAATTTGAAGGTATAAGTGTTCTCCCTGAGTATGCACTGTTGCTACAGTTCGTCATGACGAGACACCACATGATGATCGGGTGTGATAAGCTCTACGTTCACATACAGCGGGTGCAAGCCAGTTTTGCACAAGCAGAATACTCAGGTTAAACTTGACGAGCCTAGCATATGCAAATATGGCCTCGGAACACTGAGACTGAAAGGTCGAGCGTGAATCATATAGTAGAGATGATCAACATAGTGATGTTCACTATTGAAAACTTCTCCATCTCACGTGATGATCGTACATGGTTTAGTTGATATGGATCACGTGATCATTTAGATGACTAGAGGGATGTCCATCTAAGTGGGAGTTCTTAAGTAATATGATTAATTGAACTTTAATTTATCATGAACTTACTACATGGTAGTATTTTGCATGTCTATGTTGTTGTAGATCAATGGCCCGTGCTACCGTTCTTTGAATTTTAACGTGTTCCTAGAGAAAGCTAAGTTGAAAGGCGATGGTAGCAACTACATGGACCGAGTCTGTAACTTGAGGATTATCCTCATTGCTGCACAAAAGAATTACGTCCTGAAAGCGCCGCCAGGTGCAAAGCCCGCTGCAGGAGCAACTCCAGATGTTATGAACGTCTGGCAGATCAAAGCTGATGACTACTCGATAGTTCAGTGTGCCATGCTTTACGGCTTAGAATCGGGACTTCAATGACATTTTGAACGTCATGGAGCATATGAGATGTTCCATGAGTTGAAGTTAATATTTCAAGCAAATGTCCGAATTGAGAGATATGAAGTCTCCAATAAGTTCTATAGCTGCAAGATGGAGGAGAATAGTTATGTCAGTGAACATATACTCAGAATGTCTGGGTACCACAACCACTTGACTCAACTGGAGTTAATCTTCCTGATGATAGTGTCATTGACAGAGTTCTTCAATCACTGCCATCAAGCTACAAAAGCTTCGTGATGAACTACAATATGCAAGGGATGGATAAGACTATTCCCGAGCTCTTCACGATGCTAAAAGTTGCGGAGGTAGAAATCAAGAAGGAGCATCAAGTGTTGATGGTTAACAAAACCACTAGTTTCAAGAAAAAGGGCAAAGGGAAGAAGGGGAACTTCAAGAAGAACGGCAAGCAAGTTGCTGCTCAAGTGAAGAAGCCCAAGTCTGGACCTAAGCCTGAGACTGAGTGCTTCTACTGCAAAGGGACTGGTCACTAGAAGCGGAACTGCCCCAAGTATTTGGCAGATAAGAAGGATGGCAAAGTGAAAGGTATATTTGATATACATATTATTGATGTGTACCTTACTAATGCTCGTAGTAGCGCCTGTGTATTTGATACTAGTTTTGTTGCTCATATTTGCAACTCGAAACAGGGGCTATGGATTAAACAAAGATTGGCTAAGGATGAGGTGACGATGCGCTTGGGAAATGGTTCCAAAGTCAATGTGATCACCATCGGCACGCTACCTCTACATCTACCTTCGGGATTAGTTTTAGACCCGAATAATTGTTATTTGGTGTCAGCGTTAAGCATGAACATTATATCTGGATCTTGTTTGATGCAAGATGGTTATTCATTTAAATCAGAGAATAATGGTTGTTCTATTTATATGAGTAATATCTTTTATGGTCATGCACCCTTGATGAGTGGTCTATTCTTACTGAATCTCGATAGTAGTGATACACATGTTCATAGTATTGAAGCCAAAAGATACAAGTTTAATAATGATAGTGAAACTTAGCTGTGGCACTGCCGTTTAGGTCATATTGGTGTAAAGCGCATGAAGAAACTCCATGCTGATGGGCTTTTGGAATCACTTGATGCTTGCGAACCATGCTTCATAGGCAAGATGACTAAAACTCCATTCTCCGGAACAATGGAGCGAGCAACAGACTTATTGGAAATAATACATGCTGATGTATGCGGTCCGATGAGTGTTGATGCTCGCGCGGGTATCGTTATTTTCTGACCTTCACAGATAATTTGAGCAAATATGGGTATATCTACTTAATGAAACATAAGTCTGAAACATTTGAAAAGTTCAAAGAATTTCAGAGTGAAGTGGAAAATCATCATAACAAGAAAATAAAGTTTCTACGATCTGATCGTGGAGGTGAATATTTGAGTTATGAGTTTGGTCATCATTTGAAACAATGTTGAATAGTTTCGCAACTCACTCCACCCGGAACACCACAGCATAATGGTGTGTCTGAATGGCGTAACTGCACTTTATTAGATATGGTGTGATCTATGATGTCTCTTACTGATTTACCGCTATCGTTTTGAGGTTATGCTTTAGAGGCGGCTGCATTCACGTTAAATAGGGCACCATCGAAATCCTTTGAGACGACACCATATGAACTGTGGTTTGGCAAGAAACCCAAGTTGTCGTTTCTTAAAGTTTGGGGCTGCGATGCTATGTGAAAAAGCTTCAACCTGATAAGCTCGAACCCAAATTGGAGAAATGTGTCTTCATAGGATACCCAAAGGAGACTGTTGGGTACACCTTCTATCATAGATCCGAAGGCAAGATATTCGTTGCTAAGAATGGATCCTTTATAGAGAAGGAGTTTCTCTTGAAAGAAGTGAGTGGGAGGAAAGTAGAACTTGATGAGGTAATTGTACCTTCTCCCTTATTGGAAAGTAGTTCACCACAGAAATCAGTTCCAGTGATTCCTACACCAATTAGTGAGGAAGTTAACGATGATGATCATGAAACTTCTAATCAAGTTACTATTGAACCTCGTGTTGGGGAACGTAGTAATTTCAAAAAAATTCCTACGCACACGCAAGATCATGGTGATGCATAGCAACGAGGGGAGAGTGTGATCTACGTACCCTTGTAGACCGACAGCGGAAGCGTTAGCACAACGTGGTTGATGTAGTCGTACGTCTTCACGGCCCGACCGATCAAGCATCGAAACTACGAAACCTCCGAGTTTTAGCACACGTTCAGCTCGATGACGATCCCCGGACTCCGATCCAGCAAAGCGTCGGGGAAGAGTTCCGTCAGCACGACGGCGTGGTGACGATCTTGATGTTCTACTGTCGCAGGGCTTCGCCTAAGCACCGCTACAATATTATCGAGGATTATGGTGGAAGGGGGCACCGCACACGGCTAAGAAAACGATCACGTGGATCAACTTGTGTGTCTAGGGGTGCCCCCTGCCCCCATATATAAAGGAGCAAGGGGAGGAGGCCGGCCGGCCCCTATAGGCGCGCCAGGAGGAGTCCTCCTCCTAGTAGGAGTAGGACTCCTACTAGGAGGGGGGAGGGAGAAGGAAAGGGGGGCGCCCCCCCCTCTCCTAGTCCAATTCGGACCAAGGGGGGGAGGAGGCGCGTGGCCCACCCTGGCGCCCTTCTCTCTCTCCACTAAGGCCCATATGGCCCATTACTTCTCCCGGTAGGGTTCCGGTAACCCTCCGGCTCTCCGATTTTCTCCGAAATCACCCGGAACACTTCCGGTGTCCGAATATAGCCGTCCAATATATCAATATTTATGTCTCGACCATTTCGAGACTCCTCGTTATGTCCGTGATCATATCCAGGACTCCGAACTAACTTCGGTACATCAAAACTCATAAACTCATAATATAACTGTCATCGAAACCTTAAGCGTGCGGACCCTACGGGTTCGAGAACAATGTAGATATGACCGAGACATGTCTCTGGTCAATAACCAATAGCGGAACCTGGATGCTCATATTGGCTCCTACATATTCTACGAAGATCTTTACCGGTCAGACCGCATAACAACATACGTTGTTCCCTTTGTCATCGGTATGTTACTTGCCCGAGATTCGATCGTCGGTATCTCAATACCTAGTTCAATCTCGTTACCGGCAAGTCTCTTTACTCGTTTTGTAATACATCATCTCGCAACCAACTCATCAGTTGCAATGCTTGCAAGGCTTATGTGATGTGCATTACCGAGAGGGCCCAGAGATACCTCTCCGACAATCGGAGTGACAAATCCTAATCTCGAAATACGCCAACCCAACATTTACCTTTGGAGACACCTGTAGAGCTCCTTTATAATCACCCAGTTACGTTGTGACGTTTGGTAGCACACAAAGTGTTCCTCCGACAAACGGGAGTTGCATAATCTCATAGTCATAGGAACATGTATAAGTTATGAAGAAAGCAATAGCAACATACTAAACGATCGGGTGCTAAGCTAATGGAATGGGTCATGTCAATCACATCATTCTTCTAATAATGTGATCCCGTTGATCAAATGACAACACAAGTCTATGGTTAGGAAACATAACCATCTTTGATTAACGAGCTAGTCAAGTAGAGGCATACTAGTGACATTTAGTTTGTCTATGTATTTACACAAGTATTATGTTTCCGGATAATACAATTCTAGCATGAATAATAAACATTTATCATGATATAAGGAAATAAAATAAAAACATTATTATTGCCTCTAGGGCATATTTCCTTCAGTCTCCCACTTGCACTAGAGTCAATAATCTAGATTACACTGTAATGATTTTAACACCCATGGAGCTTTGGTGCTGATCATGTTTTGCTCGTGGAAGAGGCTTAGTCAACGGGTCTGCTACATTCAGATCCATATGTATCTTGCAAATCTCTATGTCTCCCACCTGGACTAGATCCCGGATGGAATTGAAGAGTCTCTTGATGTGCTTGGTTCTCTTGTGAAATCTGGATTCCTTTGCCAAGGCAATTGCACCAGTATTGTCACAAAAGATTTTCATTGGACCCGATGCACTAGGTATGACACCTAGATCGGATATGAACTCGTTCATCCAGACTCCTTCGTTTGCTGCTTCCGAAGCAGCTATGTACTCCGTTTCACATGTAGATCCCACCACAAAGCTTTGTTTAGAACTGCACCAACTGACAGCCCCACCGTTTAATGTAAACACGTATCCGGTTTGCGATTTAGAATCGTCCGGATCAGTGTCAAAGCTTGCATCGACGTAACCATTTACGATGAGCTCTTTGTCACCTCCATATATGAGAAACATATCCTTAGTCATTTTCAGGTATTTCAGGATGTTCTTGACCGCTGTCCAGTGATCCACTCCTGGATTACTTTGGTACCTCCCTGCTAGACTTATAGCAAGACACACATCAGGTCTGGTACATAGCATTGCATACATGATAGAGCCTATGGCAGAAGCATAGGGAACATCTTTCATTTTCTCTCTATCTTCTGCATTGGTCGGGCCTTGAGTCTTACTCAATTTCACACCTTGTAACACAGGCAAGAATCCTTTCTTTGCTTGATCCATTTTGAACTTTTTCAAAACTTTGTCAAGGTATGTGCTTTGTGAAAGTCCAATTAAGCGTCTTGACCTGTCTCTATAGATCTTAATGCCCAATATGTAAGCAGCTTCACCGAGGTCTTTCATTGAAAAACTCTTATTCAAGTATCCCTTTATGCTATCCAGAAATTCTATATCATTTTCGATTAGTAATATGTCATCTACATATAATATCAGAAATGCTACAGAGCTCCCACTCACTTTCTTGTAAATACAGGCTTCTCCAAAAGTCTGTATAAAACCAAATGCTTTGATCACACTATCAAACGTTTATTCCAACTCCGAGAGGCTTGCACCAGTCCATAAATGGATCGTTGGAGCTTGCACACTTTGTTAGCTCCCTTTGGATCGACAAAGCCTTCCGGTTGCATCATATACAACTCTTCTTGCAGAAATCCATTCAGGAATGCAGTTTTGACATCCATCTGCCAAATTTCATAATCATAAAATGCGGCAATTGCTAACATGATTCGGACAGACTTAAGCATCGCTACGGGTGAGAAGGTCTCATCGTAGTCAATCCCTTGAACTTGTCAAAAATCTTTTGCGACAAGTCGAGCTTTGTAGACACTAACATTACCGTCAGCGTCAGTCTTCTTCTTAAAGATCCATTTATTCTCAATTGCTTGCCGATCATTGGGCAAGTCAACCAAAGTCCATACTTTGTTCTCATACATGGATCCCATCTCAGATTTCATGGCTTCAAGCCATTTTGCGGAATCTGGGCTCATCATTGCTTCTCCATAGTTCGTAGGTTCATCATGATCTAGTAGCATGACTTCTAGAACAGGATTACCGTACCATTCTGGTGCGGATCTTACTCTGGTTGATCCACGAGGTTCAGTAGTATCTTGTTCTGAAGCTTCATGATCATCATCATTAGCTTCCTCACTAATTGGTGTAGGTTTCATAGAAACTGGTTTCTGTGATGTACTACTTTCCAATAAGGGAGCAGGTACAGTTACCTCATCAAGTTCTACTTTCCTCCCACTCACTTCTTTTGAGAGAAACTCCTTCTCCAGAAAGTTTCCGAATTTAGCAACAAAGGTTTTGCCTTCGGATCTATGATAGAAGGTGTATCCAATAGTTTCCTTTGGATATCCTATGAAGACACATTTCTCCGATTTGGGTTCGAGCTTATCAGGTTGAAGCTTTTTCACATAAGCATCGCAACCCCAAACTTTCAGAAACGACAACTTTGGTTTCTTGCCAAACCATAGTTCATAAGGCGTCGTCTCAATGGATTTTGATGGTGCCCTATTTAACATGAATGCGTTCGTCTCTAGAGCATAACCCCAAAACGATAGCGGTAAATCAGTAAGAGACATCATAGATCGCACCATATCTAGTAAAGTACGATTACGACGTTCGGACACACCATTACGCTGTGGTGTTCCGGGTGGCGTGAGTTGCGAAACTATTCCGCATTGTTTCAAATGTACACCAAACTCGTAACTCAAATATTCTCCTCCACGATCAGATCGTAGGAATTTTTTTTTCTTGTTACGATGATTTTCAACTTCACTCTGAAATTCTTTGAACTTTTCAAATGTTTCAGACTTATGTTTCATTAAGTAGATATACCCATATCTGCTTAAGTCATCTGTGAAGGTGAGAAAATAACGATATCCGCCACGAGCCTCAACATTCATCGGACCACATACATCTGTATGTATGATTTCCAACAAAGTTGTTGCTCTCTCCATAGTACCGGAGAACGGTGTTTTTGTCATCTTACCCATAAGGCACGGTTCGCAAGTACCAAGTGATTCATAATCAAGTGATTCCAAAAGTCCATCAGTATGGAGTTTCTTCATGCGCTTTACACCGATATGACCCAAACGGCAGTGCCACAAATAAGTTGCACTATCATTATCAACTCTACATATTTTGGCTTCAACATTATGTATATGTGTGTCACTACTATCGAGATTCAATAAGGATAGACCACTCTTTAAGGGTGCATGACCATAAAAGATATTACTCATATAAATAGAACAGCCATTATTCTCTGATTTAAATGAATAACCGTCTCGCATCAAACAAGATCCAGATATAATGTTCATGCTTAACGCTGGCATCAAATAACAATTATTTAGGTCTAATACTAATCCCGAAGGTAGATGTAGAGGTAGCGTGCCGACCGTGATCACATCGACTTTGGAACCATTTCCCACGCGCATCGTCACCTCGTCCTTAGCCAATCTTCGCTTAATCCGTAGTCCCTGTTTCGAGTTGCAAATATTAGCAACAGAACCAGTACCAAATACCCAGGTGCTACTGCGAGCATTAGTAAGGTACACATCAATAACATGTATAGCACATATACCTTTGTTCACCTTGCCATCCTTCTTATCCGCCAAATACTTGGGGCAGTTCCGCTTCCAGTGACCAGTCTGCTTGCAGTAGAAGCACTCAGTTTCAGGCTTAGGTCCAGGTTTGGGTTTCTTCTCTTGAGTAGCAACTTGCTTGCTGTTCTTTTTGAAGTTCCCCTTCTTCTTTCCTTTGCCCTTTTTCTTGAAACTAGTGGTTTTGTTGACCATAAACACTTGATGCTCCTTCTTGATTTCTACCTCTGCAGCTTTCAGCATTGCGAAGAGCTCGGGAATAGTCTTATTCATCCCTTGCATATTATAGTTCATCACGAAGCTCTTGTAGCTTGGTGGCAGTGATTAGAGAATTCTGTCAATGACGCAATCATCTGGAAGATTAACTCCCAATTGAATTAAGTGATTATTATACCCAGACATTTTGAGTATATGCTCACTGACAGAACCGTTCTCCTCCATCTTGCAGCTATAGAACTTATTGGAGACTTCATATCTCTCAATCCGGGCATTTGCTTGAAATATTAACTTCAACTCCTGGAACATCTCATATGCTCCATGACGTTCAAAACATCGTTGAAGTCCCGATTCTAAGCCGTAAAGCATGGCACACTGAACTATCGAGTAGTCATCAGCTTTGCTCTGCCAGACGTTCATAACATCTGGTGTTGCTCCAGCAGCAGGCCTGGCACCCAGCGGTGCTTCCAGGACGTAATTCTTCTGTGCAGCAATGAGGATAATACTCAAGTTACGGACCCAGTCTGTGTAATTGCTACCATCATCTTTCAACTTTGCTTTCTCAAGGAACGCATTAAAATTCAACGGAACAACAGCACGGGCCATCTATCTACAATCAAACATAAACAAGCAAGATACTATCAGGTACTAAGTTCATGATAAATTTAGGTTCAATTAATCATATTACTTAAGAACTCCCACTTAGATAGACATCCCTCTAATCCTCTAAGTGATTACGTGATCCAAATAAACTAAACCATGTCCGATCATCACGTGAGATGGAGTAGTTTCTTTGGTGAACATTACTATGTTGATCATATCTACTATATGATTCACGCTCGACCTTTCGGTCTCTGTGTTCCGAGGCCATATCTGTATATGCTTGGCTCGTCAAGTATAACCTGAGTATTCCGCGTGTGCAACTGTTTTGCACCCGTTGTATTTGAACGTAGAGCCTATCACACCCGATCATCACGTGGTGTCTCAGCACGAAGAACTTTCACAACGGTGCATACTCAGGGAGAACACTTCTTGATAATTAGTGAGAGATCATCTTATAATGCTACCGTCAACCAAAGCAAGATAAGATGCATAAAAGATAAACATCACATGCAATCAATATAAGTGATATGATATGGCCATCATCTTCTTGTACTTGTGATCTCCATCTCCGAAGTACCGTCATGATCACCATAGTCACCGGCGCGACACCTTGATCATCATCGTAGCATCGTTGTTGTCTCGCCAATCTTATGCTTCCACGACTATCGCTACCGTTTAGTGATAAAGTAAAGCATTACAGCGTAGTTGCATTGCATACAATAAAGCGACAACCATATGGCTCCTGCCAGTTGCCGATAACTCGGTTACAAAACATGATCATCTCATACAATAAAATTTAGCATCATGTCTTGACCATATCACATCACAACATGCCCTGCAAAAACAAGTTAGACGTCCTCTACTTTGTTGTTGCAAGTTTTACGTGGCTGCTACGGGCTTAAGCAAGAACCAATCTTACCTACGCATCAAAACCACAACGATAGTTTGTCAAGTTGGTGCTGTTTTAACCTTCGCAAGGACCGGGCGTAGCCACACTCGGTTCAAATAAAGTTGGAGAAACTGACACCCACTAGCCACCTTTGTGCAAAGCACGTCGGGAGAACCGGTCTCGCGTAAGCGTACGCGTAATGTCGGTCCGGGCCGCTTCGTCCAACAATACCGCCGAACCAAAGTATGACATGCTGGTAAGCAGTATGACTTATATCGCCCACAACTCACTTGTGTTCTACTCGTGCATATAACATCAACACATAAAACCTAGGCTCGGATGCCACTGTTGGGGAACGTAGTAATTTCAAAAAAATTTCTACGCACACGCAAGATCATGGTGATGCATAGCAACGAGGGGAGAGTGTGATCTACGTACCCTTGTAGACCGACAGCGGAAGCGTTAGCACAACGCGGTTGATGTAGTCGTACGTCTTCATGGCCCGACCAATCAAGCACCAAAACTACGGCACCTCCGAGTTTTAGCACACGTTCAGCTCGATGACGATCCCCGGACTCCGATCCAGCAAAGCGTCGGGGAAGAGTTCCGTCAGCACGACGGCGTGGTGACGATCTTGATGTTCTACTGTCGCAGGGCTTCGCCTAAGCACTGCTACAATATTATCGAGGATTATGGTGGAAGGGGGCACCTCACACGGCTAAGAAAACGATCACGTGGATCAACTTGTGTGTCTAGGGGTGCCCCCTGCCCCCGTATATAAAGGAGCAAGGGGAGGAGGCCGGCCGGCCCCTATAGGCGCGCCAGGAGGAGTCCTCCTCCTAGTAGGAGTAGGACTCCTACTAGGAGGGGAAGGGAGAAGGAAAGGGGGGCGGAGGCGCGCGGCCCACCCTAGCGCCCTTCTCTCTCTCCACTAAGGCCCGTATGGCCCATTACTTCTCCCAGTAGGGTTCCGGTAACCCTCCGGCTCTCCGGTTTTCTCCGAAATCACCCGGAACACTTCCGGTGTCCGAATATAGCCGTCCAATATATCAATCTTTATGTCTCGACCATTTCGAGACTCCTCGTTATGTCTATGATCATATCCGGGACTCCGAACTAACTTCGGTACATCAAAACTCATAAAATCATAATATAACTGTCATCGAAACCTTAAGCGTGCGGACCCTACGGGTTCGAGAACAATGTAGACATGACCGAGACATGTCTCCGGTCAATAACCAATAGCGGAACCTGGATGCTCATATTGGCTCCTACATACTCTACGAAGATGTTTATCGGTCAGACCGCATAACAACATACGTTGTTCCCTTTGTCATCGGTATGTTACTTGCCCGAGATTCGATCGTCGGTATCTCAATACCTAGTTCAATCTCGTTACCGGCAAGTCTCTTTACTCGTTTCATAATACATCATCTCGCAACCAACTCATTAGTTGCAATGCTTGCAAGGCTTATGTGATGTGCATTACCGAGAGGGCCCAGAGATACCTCTCCGACAATCGGAGTGACAAATCCTAATCTCGAAATACGCCAACCCAACATTTACCTTTGGAGACACCTGTAGAGCTCCTTTATAATCACCCAGTTACGTTGTGACGTTTGGTAGCACACAAAGTGTTCCTCCGGCAAACGGGAGTTGCATAATCTCATAGTCATAGGAACATGTATAAGTTATGAAGAAAGCAATAGCAACATACTAAACGATCGGGTGCTAAGCTAATGGAATGGGTCATGTCAATCACATCATTCTTCTAATAATGTGATCCCGCTGATCAAATGACAACACATGTCTATGGTTAGGAAACATAACCATCTTTGATTAATGAGCTAGTCAAGTAGAGGCATACTAGTGACGTTTAGTTTGTCTATGTATTCACACAAGTATTATGTTTCCGGATAATACAATTCTAGCATGAATAATAAACATTTATCATGATATAAGGAAATAAAATAAAAACATTATTATTGCCTCTAGGGCATATTTCCTTCACCTCGTAGGTCAACCAGAGTAAAATCCGCACCAGAGTGGTATGGTAATCCTGTTCTGGAGGTCATGTTACTTGACCATCATGAACCTACGAACTATAAGGAAGCGATGATGAGCCCAGGTTCCGCGAAATGGCTTGAGGCCATGAAACAGGAGATGGGATCCATGCATGAGAACAAAGTATGGACTTTGGTTGACTTGCCTGATGATCGACAAGCAATAGAGAATAAATGGATCTTCAAGAAGAAGAGTGACGCTAACGGTAATGTTACTGTCCACAAAGCTCGACTTGTTGCGAAAGGTTTTCGACAAGTTCAAGGAGTTGACTACGATGAGACCTTCTCACCCGCAGCGATGCTTAAGTCTGTCCGAATCATGTTAGCAATTGCCGTGTTTTATGCTTATGAAATTTTGCAAATGGATGTCAAAACTGCATTCCTTAATGGATATCTTAAAGAAGAGTTGTATATGATGCAACCAGAAGGTTTTGTCGATCCAAAAGGTGCTAACAAAGTGTGCAAGATCCAGCGATCCATTTATGGATTGGTGCAAGCCTCTCGGAGTTGGAATATATGCTTTGATAGTGTGATCAAAGCATATGGTTTTATACAGACTTTTGGAGAAGTCTATATTTACAAGAAAGTGAGTTGAAGCTCTGTAGCATTTCTTATATTATATGTGGATGACATATTGTTGATCGGAAATGATACTGAATTTCTGAATGGCATAAAAGGATACTTGAATAAGAATTTTTCAATGAAAGACCTCGGTGAAGCTGCTTATATATTGGGCATCAAGATCTATAGAGATAGATCAAGACGCTTAATTGGACTTTCACAAAGCACATACCTTGATAAATTTTTGAAGAAGTTCAAAATGGATCAGTCAAAGAAAGGGTTCTTGCCTGTGTTACAAGGTGTGAAGTTGAGTTAGACTCAATGCCCGACCACTGCAGAAGATAGAGAGAAAATGAAAGTCATTCCCTATGCCTCAGCCATAGGTTCTATCATGTATGCAATGTTGTGTACCAGACCTGATGTGTGCCTTGCTATTAGTTTAGCAGGGAGGTACCAAAGTAATCCAGGAGTGGATCACTAGACAGCGGTCAAGAACATCCTGAAATACCTGAAAAAGGACTAAGAATATGTTTCTCGTTTATGGAGGTGACAAAGAGCTCGTCACAAACGGTTACGTCGATGCAAGCTTTGACACTTATCCAGATGACTCTAAGTCGCAAACCGGATATGTATTTATATTGAATGGTGGAGCTGTCAGTTGGTGCAGTTCCAAGCAGAGCGTCATGGCAGGATCTACGTGTGAAGCGGAGTACATAGCTGCTTTGGAAGCAGCAAATGAAGGAGTCTGGATGAAGGAGTTCATATCCGATCTAGGTGTAATACCTAGTGCATCGGGTCCAATGAAAATCTTTTGTGACAATACTGGTGCAATTGCCTTGGCAAAGGAATCCTGATTTCACAAGAGAACCAAGCATATCAAGAGACGCTTCAATTTCGTCAGCGATCAAGTCAAGGAGGGTGACATAGAGATTTGCAAGATACATACGGATCTAAATGTTGCAGACCTGTTGACTAAGCCTCTCTCACGAGCAAAACATGATCAACACCAAGACTCCATGGGTGTTAGAATCATTACTATGTAATCTAGATTATTGACTCTAGTGCAAGTGGGAGACTGAAGGAAATATGCCCTAAAGGCAATAATAAAGTTGTTATTTATATTTCCTTATATCATGACAAATGTTTATTATTCATGCTAGAATTTTATTAACCGGAAACTTAGTACATGTGTGGATACATAGACAAACAGAGTATCCCTAGTATGCCACTACTTGACTAGCTCGTTAATCAAAGATCGTTAAGTTTCCAAGCCATAGACATGTGTTGTCATTTCATGAACGGGATCACATCATTAGAGAATGATGTGATGGACAAGACCCATCCGTTAGCTTAGCATAATGATCGTTTAGTTTTTTTGCTATTGCTTTCTTCATGACTTATACATGTTCCTCGGGCTATGAGATTATGCAACTCCCAAATACCGGAGGAACACCTTGTGTGCTATCAAACATCACAACGTAACTGGGTGAATATAAAGATGCTCTATAGGTGTCTCCAATGGTGTTTGTTGAGTTGGCATAGATCGAGATTAGGATTCGTCACTCCGTGTATCAGAGAGGTGTCTCTGGGCCTCTCAGTAATGCACATCACTATGAGCCTTGCAAGCAATGTGACTAATGAGTTAGTCACGGGATGATGCGTTACGAAACGAGTAAAGAGACTTGCCGATGACGAGATTGTACTAGGTATGATGATACCGACGATCGAATCTCGGGCAAGTAACATACCGATGACAAAGGGAACAATGTATGTTGTTATGCGGTTTGACCGATAAATATCTTCGTAGAATATCTAGGAGCCAATATGAGCATCCAGGTTCCGCTATTGGTTATTGACCGGAGATGTGTCTCGGTCATGTCTACATAGTTCTCGAACCCGTAGGGTCCGCACGCTTAACGTTCGTTGACGATATAGTATTATATGAGTTATGTATATTGGTGACCGAATGTTGTTCGGAGTCTTGGATGAGATTACGGACATGACGAGGAACTCCGGAATGGTCCGGAAATAAAGATTTATATATGGGATAATAGTGTTTGGTCTCCGGAAGGGTTCCGGAATTCATCGGAAGGGGTTCCGGATGTTTCCCGAAATGTTTGGGTACGAGAACACTTTATTTGGAACAAAAGGGAAAGCCCACAAGGTTTTTGGAAAGTGCAAAAGGAAGTTTTGCGGAGTCTAGGGGCCAGACGCCAGGTGTTGGAAATATGCCCTAGAGGCAATAATAAATTGGTTATTATTATATTTCCTTGTTCATGATAATCGTTTATTATCCATGCTAGAATTGTATTGATAGGAAACTCAGATACATGTGTGGATACATAGACAACACCATGTCCCTAGTAAGCCTCTAGTTGACTAGCTCGTTGATCAATAGATGGTTACGGTTTCCTGACCATGGACATTGGATGTCATTGATAACGGGATCACATCATTAGAAGAATGATGTGATGGACAAGACCCAATCCTAAGCCTAGCACAAGATCATGTAGTTCGTATGCTAAAGCTTTTCTAATGTCAAGTATCATTTCCTTAGAACATGAGATTGTGCAACTCCCGGATACCGTAGGAATACTTTGGGTGTGCCAAATGTCACAACGTAACTGGGTGACTATAAAGGTGCACTACGGGTATCTCCGAAAGTGTCTGTTGGGTTGGCACGAATCGAGACTGGGATTTGTCACTCCGTGTGACGGAGAGGTATCTCTGGGCCCACTCGGTAGGACATCATCATAATGTGCACAATGTGATCAAGGAGTTGATCACGGGATGATGTGTTACGGAACGAGTAAAGAGACTTGCCGGTAACGAGATTGAACAAGGTATCGGGATACCGACGATCGAATCTCGGGCAAGTATCGTACCGATAGACAAAGGGAATTGTATACGGGATTGATAAAGTCCTTGACATCGTGGTTCATCCGATGAGATCATCATGGAGCATGTGGGAGCCAACATGGGTATCCAGATCCCGCTGTTGGTTATTGACCGGAGAACGTCTCGGTCATGTCTGCATGGTTCCCGAACCCGTAGGGTCTACACACTTAAGGTTCGATGACGCTAGGGTTATAAAGGAAGTTTGTATGTGGTTACCGAATGTTGTTCGGAGTCCCGGATGAGATCACGGACGTCACGAGGAGTTCCGGAATGGTCCGGAGGTAAAGATTTATATATGGGAAGTCCTGTTTTGGTCACCGGAAAAGTTTTGGGTTTTATCGGTAACGTACCGGGACCACCGGGAGGGTCCCGGAGGTCCACCAAGTGGGGCCACAAGCCCCGGAGGGCTGCATGGGCCAAGTGTGGGAGGGGACCAGCCCCGGGTGGGCTGGTGCGCCCCCCCCCCCGACCAAGGCCCAAGGTGCAAGGGAGTGGGAAGGGGGGCAAACCCTAGGGCAGATGGGCCCTAAGGCCCACCCTGGTGCGCCTCCCTCTCTCTCCCCCTCTTGGCCGCCCCCCTTTTCCCATCTAGGGCTGCCGCCCCCCCTAGGGGTGGGAACCCTAGAGGGGGCGCACCCTTCTCCCCTCCTCCTATAAATAGTGGGGTTTTGGGCTGCCCAAGACACGCGATTTGATCTCTCACTATTGGTGCAGCCATACCTCTCTTTCTCCTCATATCTTGCGGTGCTTGGCGAAGCCCTGCTGGAGTACCACGCTCCTCCACCACCACCACGCCGTCGTGCTGCTGCTGGATGGAGTCTTCCTCAACCTCTCCCTCTCTCCTTGCTGGATCAAGGCATGGGAGACGTCACCGGGCTGTACGTGTGTTGAACGCGGAGGTGCCGTCCGTTCGGCACTAGGATCTCCGGTGATTTGGATCACGACGAGTACGACTCCTTCAACCCCGTTCTCTTGAACGCTTCCGCTTAGCGATCTACAAGGGTATGTAGATGCACTCTCCTTCCACTCGTTGCTGGTTTCTCCATAGATAGATCTTGGTGACACGTAGGAAAATTTTAAATTTCTGCTACGTTCCCCAACAGTGGCATCATGAGCTAGGTTTATTGCGTAGTTACTATGCACGAGTAGAACACAAAGTAGTTGTGGGCGTTGATTTTGTTCAATATGCTTACCGTTACTAGTCCAATCTTGATTCGGCGGCATTGTGGGATGAAGCGGCCCGGACCAACCTTACACGTACGCTTACGTGAGACCGGTTCCACCGACTAACAATCACTAGTTGCATAAGGTGGCTGGCGGGTGTCTGTCTCTCCCACTTTAGTCGGATCGGATTCGATGAAAAGGGTCCTTATGAAGGGTAAATAGCAATTGGCATATCACGTTGTGGTCTTTGCGTAGGTAAGAAACGTTCTTGCTAGAAACCCATAGCAGCCACGTAAAACATGCAAACAACAATTAGAGGACGTCTAACTTGTTTTTGCAGGGTATGCTATGTGATGTGATATGGCCAAAGGATGTGATGAATGATATATGTGATGTATGAGATGATCATGTTCTTGTAATAGGAATCACGACTTGCATGTCGATGAGTATGACAACCGGCAGGAGCCATAGGAGTTGTCTTAATTTATTTATGACCTGCTTGTCAACATAAACGTCATGTAATTACTTTACTTTATTGCTAACCGTTAGCTGTAGTAGTAGAAGTAATAGTTGGCGAGACAACTTCATGAAGACACGATGATGGAGATCATGATGATGGAGATCATGGTGTCATGCCGGTGACGATGATGATCATGGAGCCCCGAAGATGGAGATCAAAAGGAGCAATATGATATTGGCCATATCATGTCACTATTTGATTGCATGTGATGTTTATCATGTTTATACATCTTATTTGCTTAGAACGATGGTAGTAAATAAGATGATCCCTCTTTAAAATTTCAAGAAAGTGTTCCCCCTAACTGTGCACCGTTGCGAAAGTTCGTCATTTCGAAGCACCACGTGATGATCGGGTGTGATAGATTCTTACGTTCGAATACAACGGGTGTTGACGAGCCTAGCATGTACAGACATGGCCTCGGAACACATGCAAAACACTTAGGTTGACTTGACGAGCCTAGCATGTACAGACATGGCCTCGGAACACAAGAGACCGAAAGGTCGAGCATGAGTCGTATAGAAGATACGATCAACATGAAGATGTTCACCGATGTTGACTAGTCCGTCTCACGTGATGATCGGACACGACCTAGTTGACTCGGATCATGTAATCACTTAGATGACTAGAGGGATGTCTATCTGAGTGGGAGTTCATAAGATGAACTTAATTATCCTGAACATAGTCAAAAGGTCTTCGCAAATTATGTCGTAGCTTGCGCTTCAGTTCTACTGTTTAGATATGTTCCTAGAGAAAATTTAGTTGAAAGTTGATAGTAGCAATTATGCGGACTAGGTCCGTAAACTGAGGATTGTCCTCATTGCTTCATAGAAGGCTTATGTCCTTAATGCACCACTCAGTGTGCTGAACCTCGAACGTTGTCTGTGGATGTTGTGAACATCTGACATACACATTTTGATAACTACGTGATAGTTCAGTTAAACGGTTTAGAATTGAGGCACCGAAGACGTTTTGAAACGTCGCGAAACATATGAGATGTTTCGAGGGCTGAAATTGGTATTTCAGGCTCGTGCCCACGTCAAGAGGTATAAGACCTCCGACGATTTTCTTAGCCTGCAAACTAAGGGAGAAAAGCTCAATTCTTGAGCTTGTGCTCAGATTGTCTGAGTACAACAATCATTTGAATCGAGTGGGAGTTGATCTTCCAGATGAGATAGTGATGTTTCTCCGAAGTCATTACCACCAACACCAAGCTGCTAGAGCTTCGTGATGAACTATAATATATCAGGGACATATATGATGATCCTTGAGATATTCACGATGTTTGACACCACAAAAGTAGAAATCAAGAAGGAGCATCAATTGTTGATGGTTGGTGAAACCACTAGTTTCAAGAAGGGCAAGGGCAAGAATGGATACTTCATGAAACGGCAATTCAGCTGCTGCTCTAGTGAAGAAACCCAAGGTTGAACCCAAACCCGAGACTAAGTGCTTCTGTAATAAGGGGAACAGCCACTGGAGCAGAATTACCCTAGATACTTGGTAGATGAGAAGGCTGGCAAGGTCGATAGAAGTATATTGGATATATATTGTGTTGATGTGTACTTTACTAGTACTCCTAGTAGCACCAGGGTATTAGATACCGGTTCGGTTGCTAAGTGTTAGTAACTCGAAATAAAAGCTACGGAATAAACAGAGACTAGCTAAAGGTGAGCTGACGATATGTGTTGGAAGTGTTTCCAATGTTGATATGATCAAGCATCGCACGCTCCCTCTACCATCGAGATTGGTGTTAAACCTAAATAATTGTTATTTGGTGTTTGCGTTGAGCATAGACGTGATTGGATTATGTCTATCGCAATACGGTTATTCATTTAAGGAGAATAATGGTTACTCTGTTTATTTGAATAATACCTTCAATGGTCTTGCACCTAAAATGAATGGTTTATTGAATCTCGATCGTAGTGATACACATGTTCATGCCAAAAGATATAAGATAGTAATGATAGTACCACCTACTTGTGGCACTGCCACTTAAGTCATATCAGTATAAAACGCATGAAGAAGCTCCATGTAGATGGATCTTTGGACTCACTCATTTTTGAAAAGTTTGAGACATGCGAACCATGTCTATTGGTGTATATGCATAAAGAAACTCCATGCAAATGGACCATTTGGACTCACTTGATTTTGAATCACTTGAGACATGCAAATCATACCACATGGGCAAGATGACTGAAAGCCTCGGTTTCAGTAAAATGGAACCAAAAAGCAACTTGCTGGAAGTAATACATTTTGATGTGTGCAGTCCAATGAGTGCTGAGGCGTGTAGTGGATATCGTTATGTTCTTACTTCACAGATGATTTGAGTAGATGTTGAGTATATTTACTTGATGAATCACGAGTCTGAATTATTGAAAGGTTCAAGTAATTTCAGGGTGAAGTTGAAAGATCGTCGTGACAAGAGGATAAAATATTTATGATATGATCATAGAGATGAATATCTGAATTACGAGTTTGGAACAGAATTAAGACATTGTGGAAATTGTTTCACAACTAATACAGCCTGGAACACCATAGTGTGATGGTGTGTCCGAACATCATAACTGCAGCCTATTGGATATGATGCATATCATGATGTCTCTTATCGAATTACCACGATAGTTTCTGGGTTAGGCATTAGAGACAACCACATTCACTTTAAATAGGGCACCACGTAATTCCGATGAGATGACACCGTATGAACTATGGTTTAGAGAAACCTAAGCTGTCATTTATTAAAAGTTTGGAGCTGCGACGCTTATGTGAAAAGTTTCAGGCTGATAAGCTCGAACCCAAAGCGGATAAATGCATCTTCATAGGACACCCAAAACAGTTGGGTATACCTCCTGTCTTAGATCCGAAAGCAATAAGGGATTGTTTCTAGAATCGGGTCCTTTCTCGAGGAAAAGTTTCTCTCGAAAGAATTGAGTGGGAGGATGGTGGAGACTTGATGAGGTTATTGAACCGTCACTTCAACTAGTGTATAGCAGGGCACAAAGAGTTGTTCCTGTGGCACCTACACCAATTGAAGTGGAAGCTTATGATATTGATCATGAGACTTCGGATCAAGTCACTCCCAAACCTCGTGGGATGACAAGGATGCGTACTACTTCAGATTGGTACGTAATCCTGTCTTGGAAGTCATGTTGCTAGACAACAATGAACCTACGAGCTATGGAGAAGCGATGGTGGGCCTGGATTCCAAAATGGCTCGAGGCCATATAATCCGAGAGAGGATCCATATATGAAAACAAAGTGTAGACTTTGGAAGAACTACTTGATGGTCGTAAGGCTGTTAGGTACATATGGATTTTAAAAGGAAGACGGACAATGATGGCAAGTATCACCATTAAGAAAGCTTGACTTGTCGTTAAGATGTTTTCCGACAAGTTCAAGGAGTTGACTGCGATGAGACTTTCTCACTTGTAGCGATGCTAAGAGTCCGTTGGAATTATATTAGCAACTACTGCATTATTTATGAAATCTTGCAGATAGGATGTCAAAACATTGTTTCCTCGACGTTTTTTTTGAGGAAAGGTTGTATGTGATACAATCGGAAGGTTTTGTCAATCCTGAAAGATGCTAACAAGTGTGCAAAGCTCCAGCTATCCTTCTAAGGACTGGAGTAAGCATCTCGGAGTTGGAATGTATGCTTTGATGAGATGATCAATGATTTTGGTGTATACAAAGTTTATGAGAAACTTGTATTTCCAAAGAAGTGAGTGGGAGCACTATAGAATTTCTGATGAGTATATGTTGTTGACATATTGTTGATCAGAAATGACGTAGAATTTCTGGAAAGCATATAGGGTTATTTGGAAAGTGTTTTTCAATGGAAAGCCTAGATTAAGCTACTTGAACATTGAGCATCAAGATCTATAAGGATAGATCAAAACGCTTAATGGTACTTTCAAATGAGCACATACCTTGACATGATCTTGAAGGTGTTCAAGATGGATCAGTCAAAGAAGGAGTTCTTGCCTGAGTTGTAAGGTATGAAGTTAAGACTTAAAGCTCGACCACGGCAGAATAGAGAGAAAGGACGAAGGTCATCCCCTATGCTTAAGACGTAGGCTCTACAGTATGCTATGCTGTGTACCGCACCTAAAGTGTGCCTTGCCATGAGTCAGTCAAGGGGTACAAGAGTGATCCAAGAATGGATCACAGGACAGCGGTCAAAGTTATCCTTAGTAACTAGTGGACTAAGGAATTTTCTCGATTATGGAGGTGGTAAAAGAGTTCGTCGTAAAGGGTTACGCCGATGCAAACTTTGACACTAATCCAGATTATTCTGAGTAGTAAACTGGATTCGTATAGTAGAACAGTTATTTGGAATAGCTCCAAATGTAGCGTAGTAGTTGCATCTACGAGATGACATAGAAATTTGTGAAGTACATACGGATCTGAAAGATTCAGACCCGTTGACTATAACATCTCTCACAAGCATAACATGATCAAACCCAGAACTCATCGAGTGTTAATCACATGGTAATGTGAACTATATTATTGACTCTAGTAAACTCTTTGGGTGTTAGTCACATGGGGATGTGACCTTGAGTGTTAGTCACATAGCGATGTGAACTGGATTATTGACTCTAGTGCAAGTGGGGGACTGTTAGAAATATGCCCTAGAGGCAATAATAAATTGGTTATTATTATATTTCCTTGTTCATGATAATCGTTTATTATCCATGCTAGAATTGTATTGATAGGAAACTCAGATACATGTGTGGATACATAGACAACACCATGTCCCTAGTAAGCCTCTAGTTGACTAGCTCGTTGATCAATAGATGGTTACGGTTTCCTGACCATGGACATTGGATGTCATTGATAACGGGATCACGTCATTAGAAGAATGATGTGATGGACAAGACCCAATCCTAAGCCTAGCACAAGATCATGTAGTTCGTATGCTAAAGATTTTCTAATGTCAAGTATCATTTCCTTAGACCATGAGATTGTGCAACTCCCGGATACCGTAGGAATACTTTGGGTGTGCCAAACGTCACAACGTAACTGGGTGACTATAAAGGTGCACTACGGGTATCTCCGAAAGTGTCTGTTGGGTTGGCACGAATCGAGACTGGGATTTGTCACTCCGTGTGACGGAGAGGTATCTCTGGGCCCACTCGGTAGGACATCATCATAATGTGCACAATGTGATCAAGGAGTTGATCACGGGATGATGTGTTACGGAACGAGTAAAGAGACTTGCCAGTAACGAGATTGAACAAGGTATCGGGATACCGACGATCGAATCTCAGGCAAGTATCGTACCGATAGACAAAGGGAATTGTATACGGGATTGATTAAGTCCTTGACATCGTGGTTCATCCGATGAGATCATCGTGGAGCATGTGGGAGCCAACATGGGTATCCAGATCCCGCTATTGGTTATTGACCGGAGAACATCTCGGTCATGTTTGCATGGTTCCCGAACCCGTAGGGTCTACACACTTAAGGTTCGATGACGCTAGGGTTATAAAGGAAGTTTGTATGTGGTTACCGAATGTTGTTCGGAGTCCCGGATGAGATCACGGACATCACGAGGAGTTCCAGAATGGTCCGGAGGTAAAGATTTATATATGGGAAGTCCTGTTTTGGTCACCAGAAAAGTTTTGGGTTTTATCGGTAACGTACCGGGACCACCGGGAGGGTCCCGGGGGTTCACCAAGTGGGGCCACAAGCCCCGGAGGGCTGCATGGGCCAAGTGTGGGAGGGGACCATCCCCAGGTGGGCTGGTGCGCCCCCCCACCAAGGCCCAAGGCGCAAGGGAGTGGGAAGGGGGGCAAACCCTAGGGCAGATGGGCCCTAAGGCCCACCCTGGTGCGCCTCCCTCTCTCTCCCCCTCTTGGCCGCCCCCCTTTTCCCATCTAGGGCTGCCGCCCCCTAGGGGTGGGAGCCCTAGAGGGGGCGCACCCTCCTCCCCTCCTCCTATAAATAGTGGGGTTTTGGGCTGCCCAAGAAACGCGATTTGATCTCTCCCTGTTGGTGCAGCCCTACCTCTCTTTCTCCTCATATCTTGCGGTGCTTGGCGAAGCCCTGCTGGAGTACCACGCTCCTCCACCACCACCACGCCATCGTGTTGCTGCTGGATGGAGTCTTCCTCAACCTCTCCCTCTCTCCTTGCTGGATCAAGGCATGGGAGACGTCACCGGGCTGTACGTGTGTTGAACGCGGAGGTGCCGTCCATTCGGCACTAGGATCTCCGGTGATTTGGATCACGACGAGTACGACTCCTTCAACCCCGTTCTCTTGAATGCTTCCGCTTAGCGATCTACAAGGGTATGTAGATGCACTCTCCTTCCACTCGTTGCTGGTTTCTCCATAGATAGATCTTGGTGACACGTAGGAAAATTTTGAATTTCTGCTATGTTCCCCAACACCAGGGTCCCTGGCGTCTGGGTCCAGACACTGGAAACCCTGGTGTCTGGCCCTAGAATCCGAGAAGGACTCTGTAACGCCCTCGATGCGGCTATATCTCCCACGTGTCGTAGCATGACTTAGAGGCATAACCGCATTGAAAGCAATGTCGCAAGTGAGGGAATCTTCACACAACCCATGTAATACATAAAGGGAAAGAGATACATAGTTGGCTTACAATCGCCACTTCACACAATTACATGAATAAAGCATTACATCAACCAGATACAATTAAGGTCCGACTATGGAACCAAAATAAAAGAAGACTACCCCAAATGCTACACAGATCCCCGATCGTCCCAACTGGGCTACACTACTGATCAACTGGAAACGGAACAACATAGCGAACACAATCTTCATCGAGCTCCTCCTTGAGCTCGGTTGCTTCACCTGCACGGTTTCATCGGCACCTGCAATCTGATTTTGGAAGTATCTATGAGTCACGGGGACTCAGCAATCTCACACCCTCACGATCAAGACTATTTAAGCTTATGGGTAAGGTAAAAGGTATGAGGTGGAGCTGCAGCAAGCGACTAGCATATATGGTGGCTAACATACGCAAATGAGAGCAAGAAGAGAAGGCAAAAGCACGGTCAAACAACTATGATCAAGAAGTGATCCTAGAACAACCTACGTCAAGCATTACTCCAACACCGTGTTCACTTCCCGGACCCCATCGGAAAGAGACCATCACGGTTACACACGTGGTTGATGTATTTTAATTAAGATCAACTTCAGGTTTTCTACAACCAGACATTAACAAATTCCCATCTGCCCATAACCGCGGGCACGGCTTTCGAAAGTTCAAAACCCTGCAGGCGTGTCCCAACTTAGCCCATCACAAGCTCTCATGGTCAATGAAGGATATTCCTTCTCCCAAGACAATCTGATCCGACTCGGCATCCCGGTTACAAGACATCCTCGACAATGGTAAAACAAGTCCAGCAAGACCACCCGCTGTGCCGACAAATCTCGATAGGAGCTGCACATATCTCGTTCTCAGGGCACACCCGATAAGCTAAGCATACGGGAGCCAACGTAACCCAAGTTGCCAAGGGACGGCCCCGCACGGTGCTCTGGATTGGACCAACACTTAGACAAGCACTGGCCCGGGGTTTAAAAATAAAGATGACCCTCGGGATACGCGACTCCCAAGGGAAAAAGGCTAGGTGGCGAATGGTAAAACTAAGGTTGGGCCTTGCTGGAGGAGTTTTATTCAAAGCGAACTGTCAAGGGGTTCCCATTATAACTCAACCGCGTAAGGAATGCAAAATCCGGGAACATAACACCGATATAATGGAAACTAGGGCGGGAAGAGTGGAACAGAACACCAGGCATAAGGCCGAGCCTTCCACCCTTTACCAAGTATATAGATGCATTAATTAAATAAGAGATATCGTGATATCCCAACAAAATATCCATGTTCCAAACATGGAACAAGCTCCAATCTTCACCTGCAACTAACAACGCTATAAGAGGGGCTGAGCAAAGCGGTAACATAGCCAAACAACGGTTTACTAGGACAAGGTGGGTTAGAGGCTTGGCTTAACAATATGGGAGGCATGATAAGCAAGTGGTAGGTATCGTAGCATAGGCATAGCAAAAGAGCGAGCAACTAGCAAGCAAAGATAGAAATGATTTCGAAGGTATGGTCATCTTGCCTGAAATCCCGCAAGGAAGAAGACCGAGTTTATGAAGAAGACAAAGCGGACGTAGTCGAACAAATCCTCACAACTCCGGAACGAAACCGAAGCTAACGCGAGAAGCAACCCGGAAAGAAGCACACAGCATAGTAAACAACCAACACATAAACATGGCATGATGCACAACCAAGTATGATGCATGTCCGGTTTAATGAAGCATGGCATGGTCAAGTGCACAAACAATACTACAAATTAAGTGGAGCTCAATATGCAACGAGTTGCATATTGACAAATCACCACATGACTTATTTAGTTCACTGTCGGTTAGATACTCAACAATATTAAATGTTGGTTAACATGGCAAGAGGTGAAGCATAACAAAACTATATCATTTAAACAATTTAAATGGGGCTGAATATAACAAATAACAAATCCGGTAAATCCCCATATGCATTTAGTAATTAATTGCAACAACAATTTAAACATTTTAATTGTTGTAATCATGATGCAAATGACATGAACAAGTTTATGCAATTTTTATTAAAAGTTGACAAGAGCATTATGAAGCATTTGTCACCGTGGTGGAAAAAAAAGGGGTGCCACGGCAACGATAACGGTAACGGTGCCACGGCAACGTTCCGGTTCCGGTACTCGATTGAGATGTCGGGGCAAAAAAAAAAGGAAGTGTGACGAGAGCGTGTCATGCAAGATGATGGGGCACTCCTGGATACCGGGTGTCCCATGAGTCGACGATGGTGACAAGGCAACAAAGGGGCAACGTGCAAGAAACAAACGGGCACGGTGCAAACATGGAGTTCATCTCATACATCACATGCATTCGTTCACGAGCGGTCGTCTCGATGGTTATACCTTTCGAAGCGTGTATTATCGGAATGAATCAAGTTCGTAGAGGGAAATAGGCGTTCTCGCGACGGCGGTAGTGGAAGTAGTCATTCTCGCTTCGTAGATGTTCACACTTCGTAGGTGTTCGGGGTCAAAACAAGGAACTTGACGTCCACGGGTCTCCGAGGGTCGACGGTACATGTTCTGTAGACGTTCAGGCGGCGGTAGTGGTACACGGCTCATAGACGTTCATAGTCATGGCGAAGAACTTGACGAAACCCAAGGTGACGGTAGTTGTACATGGTCCACGAGTCGTCGATCGTTCGGGGTCCGACTTGCGGGTCTTGCCGAGATGAAGGGGTACTTGGCGTTTTTCGTAAAGGTACTCTCGAGCTTTGCGACGGTAATCGTTCCCGTTCGTTTCAGAGAGGTGCTTGCTGACTCCGAGCCCTTCGCAGTCGACGGTAGATGAACTTGACGCTTGCGATGCACATGTCTTCATCGACGGTAGTGGTACACTAGTCGAAGAGGGACTTGGCAAAAAAAAATCCCGGTCTCAGGTTCTGTAGTTGTTCAAAGGGCCCAACACAGGGTCTTGGCGGAAACGACGGGAGGCGGGCAAAGAACAATGGCGCGATGTTCAGGTGTCGCGGTGGTCTTGGCGTCCAGCGACAGAAGTACAGGAAGGCAAACGCATGGCCGATGGTGAGGTTGCAGCAGGCCTTGGGCGTGAACTCCGGCGACGGGACGACGAGGAACGACGATATCCCGAACGGAGGAGGTCGGGGATGACGAGCTCGAAGCGGCGCTGGAGCATGGCGACACGGCGGCCGGACGAAGCAGGGAGGCGCGATGAAGGTCGCCGGCGCAGAGAAGTCACAGGCAAGGTGCGGGCGTGGTCGTGGCGTGGGGGAGGGGTAGCAACTCGGCGATGGAGGAAGGCCATGGCAGAGGCTGTCCGGTGAGGTAGGCATGGCTCCGGCAGAGCTGCTCGCTGGTGGCGGCCAGATGTAGAGGTGGGGCGATCCAGCGATGGAGAGGGAGGCGCGAGGAAGGAGGGACCGGCTGGCGGGCGGTGGCGCTGGCCCGCGGCGGCTGGGAGGCGACGAACGCGCAGGGGACGGCGGAGGATGAAGCGGCAACGGGGCGGCAGCGACGGGACGCGAGGTGCAGAGGCGAGGCCATGGCAGGAACGGGCGGGTCGTGGTGGCGGCGCTGAGGAAACGAACAGGAGGAGGAGGGAACGAGAGAAGGGGATCGAGGAGATGGGTCTCCTGGCGGCGGAGGGAGAGGGAAATTGGGAGAGATCGGGACAGGGGGTGCTAGGGTTAGGAGGAGAGTGGGTTGCGGCTGGGCCTAGGTGGGCCAGCGCAGTGGAGAGGTAAAAGGCCAGGGCCTTGGGCCTTGCTGGAGATTCTAAGAGGTCAGTCAGGCAGGCTGCCTCTCACTCTCTCTCTACATTTCTTACTCTTCTCCATATCTATTATTATTTACTTAAAACAAGAGGCAAAGAAGCCATCACGTTCGTCCACATAGATTAAATTATAATGACCGTAAGATTTAGATATTAACGGTCAAGATTTAAAAGATGTAACGTAACATAGGAATAAAATCATATACAAATAGTTTGACATGTCACGTGTAGTTCAATGTGTATATGGTGCAAATTCTTTCTATTGAAAGGGAGGCCGAGGTGTTCAAGAAAAAAAGAAAAGAAGTCCGAGACAACTAGCTAAGAAAAGCGTCTACTATATAGTAAAAAAGGGTTCAAATAGAAAAAAAATCAAAAGAAGTGTCCGGCCGTACGTAACTCCCACCCAATAGATAAGCATCCTGACATAATACGGCCTCCTATAATGTGAAAAAAAAGGCTCCAGACTTCTACTTGGGTATAGTGGGGGCAAGGAGATTAGCAAAATACTTTAAATATAATAAATTATGCCTTTTCTCAAAGAAAATTAAAATAAAGCATGGACCGGCAAATGGACCCGAAATATGTGAACTTTTAAGTCCCAGTAATTTATTTCTATTCTCGCAAAAATAGTAATAAATCATGGTACGCGTTCTAATTACGATGATTGAAATTATAAAAATTACCAGAAAGTAATATGCATGCAAATGTTTCAGTTTTAGTTAAGTAGTTGTCATGAAAAAAAATCATGAAAAGGACCACGTCAAAGCATCTACAATGAACAATTATGAAAAAAAATGCCCTATTCTTTTCGAAATAAAAGACGCGTAAGTAAACATATGTTGTCAGTGTTTAAAACTTTGACCTCTAATATATGCAAAAGTATCTGGGCTAGACAGGTAAGAATAATAATGTCATATCGCCAGCAAAATACCTTTTCTACCGTATGCAATTTTACGTGTCATTTGAAAGCAATGAATATAGACTGAGAAGAATATGTGTTGCTGAATTTTATAAAATTAGATGTTTATATACTGATAATATTTCAATTGTCCAAGGAAAATAGTATATATTTATCAATGATTTACACTCATGTTCGGTACTAAATTTTATGTAACATATTCATATAAAAACAGTGATTGGAAATTGTTGATCCAGCGATCCTATTAAAATCTGGAATAGCTCCATTGATTATAGCATGTACAATATCAAAATCTAATATAACGGTTGATACTAAAAGATGAAACATTACATAAATTATAAAGCATGTACAAATCCCATCATTGACACGTCTATTGGTGTTTGTTTTTTGAAAAAAATACGTCTATGGAGAGTCCACATACGTACATACACATTAGTTAGGAAAACGAACTACATGAACGTCTATCTGAAATAAACGTGTATGGAGGGTCTTTTTCTAGAGAACCAACATGCATACATACACATTAGTGTTTTTTGTGTGTGCAGGAAAGCAAACAAGAGGAACACCGATTGACAATAAACGCACATACGGAGCACACCGTTTGACATGATCCGTGTTGATTTCGATTGGATACAAATAGGTTAGAAAAAATGCTTACAAGCTGAGTGCAACTAGAGCACATACAAAAGTAGATCACACTCGCAAAACAAAAGGAAAATTAGACGTTCGCCAGATACATAGTTGATTGTGGTTGATCAAGATTTTAAGTTGTTTAAAATAATAATGGAATGTGCTAACGGGGAACCGTGCTACCACGCGACTCACACGGCATTATCCACAAGTTTGGCATGTTAGCAGCATGTAACACGATATCAGGACAAGTGCGACCTGTCACACAGATCAAACGGGGCAGCTCCCGTCGCGCTGGAAGACACGAGAAGACACGTCCGTGCATCTATCTATCTAGCTATCTAGGAGTATTTTCTATATATTATATACTTTATTTAAACGATACAAAAGGAATGGTGGAGATTGACCAGTCTAAGTTTATGATATTTGAATGGCTAGAATCTATCTGGACAAAATCTACATATATTAGATGCTACAGTTTTTTTTGGGAAAGTATGATCAAACTGAACGACCGGCTATTTAGAATCCAACAAATAACTGGCACAAAAATAAAGAACGTGTACTTTAGGAGAAAAAAAAAGATGTACATCCTATCAACAGCCAATCGGAACGATTAGAAAAACAGCAAATCGGATACTCCTAAAAAAATCCAAATAGAAAGAAGCTAATAGGAGTCCTCCCACAAAAAAGGCATGCAATCAGAATCCACGTGAAAATATCCATATGGAACGTTTTTTTTTTCCTATCTCATCGGAACTAACCAACCGACTGTAGCTAATGATTTGGGCAGACCCTACGGCATATAACTACGATTTGAGGCAGATAGAAAATGAAAATGAATTAGCCACATGTAGTGTTGGGCCACATGATACGAACGGTATATATGGGGTGGCCACATGATACGGGCATTTCACTGTTAAGGATTGTAACAATATCAAACGAAGCACACATATTTAAGAGCATTCCAAATAGTTAGATGGGTCAAGTAAAACTAATACCTTTTTATTCACCATAGATTATTCAAATTACAATAGCATTTAAAATTTCATATACAAAACATGTATCTATTAAAAAAATCAAATTGATGTATCAAAATAGTGTCAAAACCTAGAACAACGGATGTGACAATATAGAAAAAATAGTGATGGTGACATGTACAAGTTTTGGACTCAGTTAACCCCACAGCCTTTGAATAAAACGACCTAAAATTGTTGTACAGTGTATACTATGAAGAAATGAATCCTAAAAATTAACAATGACCCAGGTTCTTCTAGCTTGCTTCACGACTGATGGAAAATCTGGAACTGGTATTATCAAAATATAAATCCAACTCACAACCTGATGACCCGCAACTATTCAATCACATATATTAACTACCTAAACCATTAGCTATATAGGGATTTAGATTTAATAATACGAAATTTGATAGTATGATCCAGTGTTCGGTAGTAAGCATAACAAACTGATCAAAAAGCACACATGTTAGAAAACAATCGAAAAGTGCGGCCATCAAACACGACTCAATACACCGCTGACATTACCATCGATTGGCTGCTAAACATGAGTGAGACGTACATGTCAATCTCTTGGATGAAAGTTGATTATATTTATATGCAAATATATGCATTTGTACCATTTCGGGCATGCAATTTTCATGAAACACTATGTAATTAGTAGTCTGATTCATATATTGAAAAATATATAAATATAATTTATACAAAAACAATAAAAGACGTGATCAAAATGAATAAGCTATGAAGGAAGTGAATGAGAGAAAATCCTTAAGCACAAAATACTAAACCTACAATGATAACCAATCTTATTAGGATGAGCATGCATGGATACATATGTTGGTAGACAAGATATTACAAAACAATAAAGACATGATCAATATGAGTAAGCTATGAAGTGAATGAGAGAAAATCCTTAAGCACAAATACCACTATACATTGTTAAGTGTGCTCATATTAGCAAAAAAAGTGTGTTCATAGTAAGACGAGTCTGTGTAGATGCATACATAGGTAGGAAAGCTATTGCATTAACCAAGGAAACCAAGGCAAATAAGAATGCAACCAATGACCGACTTGGGTGGAACAAGAGAACATTTGTTATACATAGAAGCCATTCATGTTTAGATCTAATTCTTGGAGGGGAATTTCTCCAAAGAAATATTGGTGTAAAGAACATGGGATGGGGAAAAGATTGAAGAGGAGAAATATGAAGATTGGTATAGAAGTCTGTATATCGTTTTGCATCTGTCTTCTGATCTCACATACCATGTTTGCTCGGGACTTGCCATTTGATTATAGTCAATTAACATGATATATAATTTGTGGCAAATTAAATTAGATAATTATGTGAGAAAGAGGCCATAAAGTTGGCAGTAAAAATAATCCCAAATATAACAATATGTATAGTCAATCTAGCCGCGCAAATGCACGGGTCACTCCGCTAGTTAAAACAAAACAGAGAAAGAGGAAGAAAAATAAAGAGAAGGTAGGGGTGGAATCTGGGCATGGGGACAATTTTCCCGGACTCTTAAAAATATGCATGGTCCGAGAAAATTAGAAGTGGCAAGATCGGAAGATATGAATTCAAACTCATTTGAGTTTAATCAAATGGTTTGAACTAGGGCTAGGGTTTTGAAGGGCACATAAATGTTGAGAATTTAGGTGGAGCTCCGGAAAGTGACGAAAGAAATTACAGGACAAGTTTGGGGACCAAACTTGAAGCGGAAAAGGGCATGAGATAAATTGCAAGTGTGATATAGGTGATTCCGAAAATGGAATATTTAATATAGCTCCCTAATAACGGGAGGTTATGTTATAAAGAGAATCACCATGTGAATTCCCTCGATTTAAATGGACCAAAGATCCATGCAATTTATTTAGTTGATTTAAGAAAAGAAATGACATGATGGCATGATGACAAGATGCAATGCACATGATGCAATGATGAATGCAAAGAACCAAACAAATCACACGATGAAAACCCGGAAACCCTGGAAGGCATCTGAAACTCCAGCCTTGGGGCGTCACAGACTCTTGCCTTTCGGGTGAAACCGACTTTATGGAGGCTTTTACTCAAAGTTTCGACCCCAAGGCTCAACATATAAATAGAGGGGCAATGCTAGCACCCAAGACACATCAAGAAACACCAAGCCGTGTACCGGCAACCCCGTCCCCTCTAGTTTATCCTCCGTCATAGTTTTCGTAGTGCTTAGGCGAAGCCCTGTGGAGATTGTTCTTGACCAACACCGTCACCACGCCGTCGTGCTGCCGGAACTCATCTACTACTTCGCCCCTCTTGCTGGATCAAGAAGGCGAGAACGTCATCGAGCTGAACGTGTGCTGAACGCGGAGGTGCCATACATTCGGTACTTGACCGGGACGGATCGTGAAGGTGTACGACTACATCAACCGCGTTGATAAACGCTTCCACTTTCGGTCTACGAGGGTACGCAGACACGCTCTCCCTTCTCGTTGCTATGCATCTCCTAGATAGATCTTGCGTGGTCGTAGGAATTTTTTTTAAATACTGCGTTCCCAACATCAAGATCGAACCCATCACAAAGCATTTCTTCCCATTGCAAGAAAAATCAATCTAGTTGGCCAAACCAAACCAAAGTTACGGAGAAGAAATATGAGGCTATAATAATCATGCATATAAGAGATCAAAGAAGACTCAAATAATATTAATAGATAGAACTGATCATAAACTCGCAATTCATCGGATCCCAACAAACACATCGCAAAAAGTCATTACATCAAATAGATCTCCAAGAACATCGAGGAGTACATTGTATTAAGAATCAAAAAGAGAGAAGAGGCCATCTAGCTACTACCTACTGACCCGTAGGTCTGTGGTAAACTACTCACGCATCATCGGAGAATCTGAGGATGGTGAACACCTTCGTGATTGTGTCCCACTCCGACAAGGTGCCGGAAAAGGTCTCTAGATTTGGTCTCGTGGTTCTAGAACTTGCGACGGTTGAAATTGTGTTTCGTCGACTCCCATAGGGTTTCTTGAATTTGTGGGTATTTATAGAGCTGAGAGGCGCTGGAAAGGACATCTGTGGGCCCTATCACCCATCAAAGCGCGCCTGGGGCCTCTGGAATAAAGTTTATTCCTTTTTTCACCATTCTTTCATAATCCATGGCTAGTCGTATCCATGAGTGCCTTCCATATCAAAACGTTCCAAGGAATTTATTATTTGACAATATAAAGTAAATTTCTTTTTCATTTTTTTCACATACCAAGGAAGTTCCCAGGTGCCCAAGCGCTCATGTTGGTGGTCTGACCTATGTACTCGATCACATTTGAGAAAAAAAGGAAAAAATGGTAAAACAAAATGATGTGAGTTCAAAAACTTTCATAAATTTTTAAAAAATATTGATTTGAAAAAATCATTGAATTTGAATTTTTTTATTTTTTTAAAAGACGATTGAATTTTAAAAATGTTCACTGATTTTGAAAAAAATCTTTGTTTATAAGAAAAATTCAACAATTTTGAAAAAGTACATCAAATTTTAAAAAAGTTTACCAATTTTTAATCAAAAAAGTTCATCAAATTTGAAATAAGTGCATCAAAATTTAAAGTTTTCATCGATGTTGGAGAAAAATAACAGGAATTTGAAACAAAGTTGATTTTGAAAAAGTTTACGAATTTGAAAAAAGTTCACGCATTGAAGAGGAGAAAAGAAAATAGAAAGGAACAAGAAAATAGAAAATTACAAGAAAAGAAAAAATAGCAAAGGAAAAAAAGTTGACCTCTTTTGACCTCTTGATTCACAGCGAAATGAAGAAATGATAAAACGAAAAGAGAAGTTAGAAATCACCAGCGTGAAGATGGAAATTTGTTACTACCGTTCTGTGTTACTTGATTGGTCTCGAGTTCGATCCCCATCGGCCGCACCTTTTTTGAAGCTTAGCAAGAAGCAAAACAAATGTCAATGGGCTGGCCCAGTTCGGACGGAGGGTGTACCCTGGATGGTGAAAATGCTTTAAACTGGCGCCTGAAGCACTAAATAAGGAATGTGGTTGGTTCTCTATATTAGTTGCAAGGCAGCCCAGTCACGGCCCTGGCCAGACCACGTGCCCTAAATCACTAATTGAGAAGTACTCGTTGCAAAGATCACTCCAACCTTCTCAGGTTGCGACAAGTGACACGCTGACGTGAGAGTTTTCTCTTTTTTCGTAGATCCTTTTATTCAAAACATTTTATCTCTTGAACCGTGCGTCCAAATCTCGAACCGCTTTCACCGTTCGATTCCTCGCGTCGAGATCTTCAAAACTAGATCCCGTGTTAACAGGTTTTGACAAACTTTTTTTCATGGAAAAACCAAACAGGGAGCACGGGTTTTTTTCCCTTTCCGAAAGAGGCACACCCGTGCCTCTCATGAAACCAAACAGGGAGCACGCGTTTTCTTCTTTTTTTATCGAAAAACTAAGGAAGATCGGTGAAAAACCAAAACGTCGAAAAAAACCCCCATAAAAACCATTTAAAAAGCCGAAAACACGTGCAAAAAATAAAAAAAATCCAGAGGGAGCGCGCAGAGCGGGACACGCCGCGAATGATTGAAAGCGCGCCAAGTGACGTTGATCGTTGCGAGGCTCCCGAAGGAGCGCTCGTTAACTAGTTTTTTTAGGGTAAAAGCCACTTTATTACTCAAATTCCACACGGGATGGGATACAAAGTTGGTCACGAGGCTGGCCAAGCCACACATGACGACCCAAAGATAGCGAAATAGCAAACTTAGCTAACTTATGAGCTTCTACATTAACTCTACGACTCTCGTTAATAAAATACAGGAAAAGTGTGCAGCTCTCGCCTTGATTTCACTAACAATAGCTCCGTAGGAACCTTGAATTCCTTTTGCGATGTCACCAATGACTTGCTTGCAATCAGACGAAACAATGAAGCGATGAACATTAAGATCTTCAGCGAGGGCAAAAGCCTCGCGACATGCAATGGACTCAAGTGGGGCTGGATGACACACTCCTTCGATGACCAAAACCGAGCTGCCTAGGAACGCTCCCTGGTCATCACGACACACTATAGCAGCCGCCCCTCCTCTGTTAGTTCGCACAGCAGCGTCGACGTGAATCTTTGCAAAGCTAACCGGTGGGGCACTAGGTCTCAGACATGCTTGAATGGTCCTTGCAATGGTGTTGGTTGAAGGTTCTGCCTCCCGAATTCATTCCAAGTCAGCAATGAAGCGAGTGATAAACGCATGAGTTGCGTGAGGAGTCTGGAAGATCGCCTCGTGTATTGCTTTTCTCATGGAAGACCAGATCGCCTAGAATGTGACTGCCAAGAGGACGAACTTATCATGGGTAAGCGAGTCAAGAATATTGAAAAGCCCGCTCTTGGCTCTCGTCTCTGTTGTCGCCGCCATGGTGCAAGCTAGCTCTTCATCTACGAGGGCCCAAGTGCACCTAGATACCGTGCATTCCAGAAGAGAGTGGCACCACGATTCTGGTTGTCCACATAGGCCGCAACTGCTCGATGTTGTCATGTTGTGATGCGCCCTCACATCCTCTGTGGGTAGCGATTGTCTCGACAACCTCCACAAGAACATGCACACCTTGGAAGGCACCTCGGTTTTCCACAATGTCTTCCACGAATCCTCTTCCAAGCGATTACTTGAGGACCCTGCCGATCCATTCAGCCAAGCCTCCCTCCGTTGCTTGATTGTGACTAACATGTTATATGTTGATTTAACCGAGAATTGTCCACTTCTCTCGTGAGCCCAGCTCCAAAAGTCTAGTTGGTTCATGGTGATGAAGCTATGTACCTAGGGTAGGGTCATGGATCTGTCCAAGATACCCTCCCCAAGGACATCTCTAAAGGAACCAGAAGCACTTGAAGAAAAATCATCATCCACTCGACCATGAAGCTATGTTCCACTCGACAGTCTCGAAGACACTTGACCATATGGACAATCACTCGACTACCAGGAGATCTAGAGCCACTCCACTCTACAACAGTCGGGAATTAAGTCATAGCTTTAATGGTCATTATGTATCTTTATTGCAGGCGTTACCAGTAACGTCCCCATCTTTATGTACCTTAAACCCTTTGTAACTGAGGGTGGGAGGAGTCTGGCGAACTCTATATAAGTCACCCCCTCCTCAGGGACAGGGGTTCGCACCCTCTGTAACACACACAGATATAATCCAGTCGACCGCCTCCGGGCTCCGAGACGTAGGGCTGTTACTTCCTCTGAGAAGGGCCTGAACTCGTAAAACTCGTGTGTACAACTCCTCCATAGCTAAGATCTTGCCTCTACATCCCTACCCCCCATTCTACTGTCAGACTTAGAACCACGATAGTTGGCGCCCACCATGGGGCCGGTGTCTTAGCGAGTTGTTGGAGAAGTTGTGATTTTTCCGATCCCCATCAACATGGTTTCAGGCGGAGGTTTGGCCAAGGGCCATGAGATCCATCTCGGTGCGCTCGTATTCATCGCCGATGACTTCGCTTGGCTCCAGGAAGTGCCACTCGACGCCGAGACGCTCCCCGTTCGCGGGGCAACGCACTTTCGCGCGTGCGTCCGTGGCATCCTCCTACGACAGCCGTCGACTCAGTATCGGTCGGCTCCCGTGCCGACCTCCCTCCCTGCAGCCCACTGGGGCAAACGTTCCGGACGGTCGGGGCTTCAGCGGTGGGTGAGGCATGCGGTGGCTCGCCAATCGGCCACCCCCCAGGTCACGACAATCGAGCCCGACGAAACTCTCTACGGCCTGTTCGACCGGCTCCGTAGAGACTACATCCGAGTGCGACAGCAGCGACCCCGCGATGGAAGTTTTGATGGTCAATGGACCACGTAGTCCTCCTGGCTTCACCCGTGAGGACGGAGGCGATGGTGGCTGATCCGTCGCGTGTCCATGAAGAGTACCAACCCGGACCCCTCTCTTCGCAGAGGAGGGAGGAACCTCGCCGCCGGAACATGGATGCACTTCACACTCCCATCGTTGGAGAAACCCCTAAGGCCCGGGCCTTTGAGGAGGCGCGCCTGGACAACTTGGCTGAGCGCACTCGACTGGAGAACCTCCAGCGCGCACTTGACGAGCGTGCTCGACAGCATGCTCCCGAATCCAGTCGACGTCAACTTTTTCCACCTCCGACTCAGGTATACCGAACTCCAATCTAGAATCTCACAGCTGCGGCCTGAATAGCAGAGTCAATTCAACCTTCCCAGTCAGAAGCTGGTCGAGGTTTGGTGCAGATCCGGGCCTTGCTCCGAGCCGCGGGAGAGCAAAATATAGTAGTATCCGGGCCTTGCAGACACAGTCCAGTCAGCTCATAGCCCAAGATCGCCCCTGAGGCATGAGGTACGTGGAGACCGACGAGATCAGTACAGAAACCGCGAGCAGTATGATCACAGACTCGATCACGATGATCGTCGTCGAGGGCTCACGCCTCCCCCAAGGAGTGGATTATACATGCCTCGACAGCAGGATGACAGACGCCCTCACAGTGGTGGGCGAAGGATTCCAGTCGACCCCAGGGAACTAGGCTTTGATGCGAGATCTATTCTCGTTCAGGGTCTGGTCGACAGAAACAGAGCTCACAGAGAAGGCCCCGACGGAGATTCTCCAACCAGCAGGAGAGTGCATGTCTCAGGCCCAGAGTGCTTCAGCAGAGCCATCAGGGCCGCAATGATTCCTCCCAACTTCAGGTTGGCGAGTGGAGTCAATAAGTTCACTGGTGAGTCCAAGCCTGACACTTGGCTTGAGGTGTTGGGGAACGTAGTAATTTCAAAAAATTTCCTACGCACACGCAAGATCATGGTGATGCATAGCAATGAGAGGGGAGAGTGTTGTCCACATACCCTCGTAGACCAAAAGCGGAAGCGTTAGCACAACGCAGTTGATGTAGTCGTACGTCTTCACGATCCGATCGATCAAGTACCGAACGTACGGCACCCTCGAGTTCAGCACACGTTCAGCCCGATGACGTCCCTCGAACTCCGATCCAGCCGAGTGTTGAGGGAGAGTTTCGTCAGCACGACGGTGTGGTGACGATGTTGATGTTCTACCAACGCAGGGCTTCGCCTAAGCACTGCTACAGTATTATCGAGGTGGACTATGGTGGAGGGGGGCACCGCACACGGCTAAAAGATCAAACAGATCAATTGTTGTGTCTCTGGGGTGCCCCCTGCCCCTGTATATAAAGGAGCAAAGGGGGGTGCGGCCGGCCAGGGAGGAGGCGCACCAGGAGGAGTCCTACTCCCACCAGGAGTAGGACTCCCCCCCTTTCCTAGTTGGATTAGGACTTGGGAGGGGGAAAGAGTGGAGGAGAAGAAGGAAGGGGGGGGGGTGCCGTCCCCCTCTCCTTGTCCTATTCGGACTGGAGGGGGGAGGGGCGCGTGGCCCAGCCCTAGCCGCCTCTCCTCTCTTCCACCTAGGCCCACTAAGGCCCATTAAGTCCCCGGGGGGTTCCGGTAACCTCCCGGTACTCCGATAAAATCCTGATTTCACCCTGAACACTTCCGATATCCAAACATAGGCTTCCAATATATCAATCTTCATGTCTCGACCATTTAGAGACTCCTCGTCATGTCCGTGATCACATCCGGGACTCTGAACAACCTTCGGTGCATCAAAACATATAAACTCATAATATAACGATCATCGAAACGTTTAAGCTACGGACCCTACGGGTTCGAGAACTATGTAGACATGACCGAGACACGTCTCCGGTCAATAACCAATAGCGGAACCTGGATGCTCATATTGGCTCCCACATATTCTACGAATATCTTTTATCAGTCAGACCTCACAACAACATGCGTTGTTCCCTTTGTCATCGGTATGTTACTTGCCCGAGATTCGATCATCGGTATCTCAATACCTAGTTCAATCTCGTTACTAGTAGGTCTCTTTACTCGTCCCATAATACATCATCCCACAACTAACTCATTAGTTGCAATACTTGCAAGGCTTATAGTGATGTGCATTACCGAGTGGGCCCAGAGATACCTCTCCGACAATCGGAGTGACAAATCCTAATCTTGAAATACGCCAACCCAACAAGTACCTTCGGAGACACCTGTAGAGCACCTTTATAATCATCCAGTTACGTTGTGACGTTTGGTGGCACACAAAGTGTTCCTCCGGTAAACGGGAGTTGCATAATCTCATAGTCATAGGAACATGTATAAGTCATGAAGAAAGCAATAGCAACAAACTAAATGATCAAGTGCTAAGCTAACGGAATGGGTCAAAGTCAATCACATCATTCTCCTAATGATGTGATCCCGTTAATCAAATGACAACTCATGTCTATGGTTAGGAAACATAACCATCTTTGATCAACGAGCTAGTCAAGTAGAGGCATACTAGTGACACTTTGTTTGTCTATGTATTCACACATGTATTATGTTTCCGGTTAATACAATTCTAGCATGAATAATAAACATTTATCATGATATAAGGAAATAAATAATAACTTTATTATTGCCTCTAGGTCATATTTCCTTCACGAGGATTACCGAGTGGCTGTAAAGATCGGTGGCGGCAACGATGAAGTGGCCATGAAGCACCTTCCTTTCATGCTAGAGGGCTCGGCCAGGGCGTGGCTGAATCAGTTAGCTCCTGGTAGTATTTATACTTGGGAAGATCTTGCTCGAGTATTTGTCAGAACATTTGAAGGTACTTGCAAGCGGCCAACAAGGTTGACAGAACTACAGTGTTGCGTTCAGAAACCGAATGAAACTTTGAGAGATTATATCCAGAGATGGATCACGTTGCACCACACAGTGGAGAATGTGTCAGATCACCAAGAAATTTGTGCCTTCAAAGAAGGCGTGAAGTATCGGGAGTTGAATCTGAAATTCGGTCGAACAGGAGATATGACTCTGACTCGGATGATGGAGATTGCCACCAAGTACGCCAATGGTGAAGAAGAAGACCGACTCCGGAGCGGCAAGCACAAAGCAGTCGCTCATAAAACCGGAGGAGGGAACTCCAGTCGAAAGCAGAAGCACAAGGCCGAGCCATCCGCTCTTAGTGAAGCCTTAGCCGTGACTCAAGGAAAGTTCAAAGGGAAACCCAAAGGGCCGTGGAACCCCAAGAAAGTAAAAGATCAAGATGGAAATGATGTGCTAGATTTACCATGCCACATTCACACCAAAAAAGATGAAGAGGGTAATTTCATTTACCCGAAGCATACCACTCGACAGTGTCGACTCCTAATCCAGCAATTCCGAGAGAAACAGCCCAAGGAAAAGGAGAAGGAAGCAAACAAAGTTGAGGATGAGGAGGAGGACGATGATGGTTACCCCCACGTCAATTCCACTCTGATGATTTTCGCAGACATTGAGAGTAAGAGTCGACTGAAAGTCATCAACAGAGAAGTGAACATGGTCGCTTCGGTGACACCCAGTTATTTGAAGTGGTCTCAGACTGCCATTACATTCGACTAGTCCGATCACCTAGCGCACATAGCCACCCCTGGGAGGCAAGCGCTGGTGGTCGACCCAGTAGTCGAAGGCACTCGATTGACTAAGGTTCTGATGGATGGTGGCAGTGGCCTGAATATACTGTATGCAGAGACGTTGAAAGGAATGGGCATTCCGATGTCCAGACTCAGTGAAAGCAATATGAGTTTCCATGGAGTCATTCTTGGCAAGAAGGCTGCATCACTCGGCCAGATCGCTCTCGATGTAGTGTTCGGTGATTCCAAGAATTACCGCAAAGAAAAGTTGACATTTGAAGTTGTGGATTTCCAGAGTGCTTATCATGCTTTTCTTGGCAGGCCAGCTTATGCACGTTTTATGGCTCGACCATGTTACGTGTACCTCAAATTGAAGATGCCTGGTCCAAAAGGGGTGATCACTATCACTGGCAATCGGAAGAAGGCAGAAGAGTGCTTCCAGAAGGGCTCAAAGATCGCCGATGCACAGATGGCGGTAGTGGAATTGCAGGAATATCAAAAAATGCAGATCCGAGTGATTTGTTGCGAGCTAAGAAGCCTCCCACGGATTCAGCATTCCAGTCGTCTGGTGAAACAAAGTCGACTCACATTCACCCGACGGATCCCAATGCTGTTCCGACTCACATTTCAACAACACTCGACTCCAAATGGGAAGAAGCGCTCATCCAGTTCCTCCGTGAGAATTGGGACATCTTTGCATGGAAACCTTCTGACATGCCAGGTGTTCCCAGGGGACTGGCTGAGCATCGTTTGTGAGTCGACCCAAAAGTGAAACCAGTCAAAGAACATCTTCGACGGTCCACCGTACAAAAGAGGATGGCAATCGGTGAAGAAGTGGCTCGACTTCTAGCAGCTGAGTTTATTCGAGAAGTTTACCACTCCGAGTGGTTAGCTAATGTTCTCATGGTCCCAAAGAAGGACGACTCACTTCGCATGTGCATTGACTTCAAACATATCAACTGGGCCTACCCGAAAGATCACTTTCCTCTCCCTCGCATCGACCAAACAGTCGACTCGACTGCGGGGTGTGAGCATTTGTCCTTTTTGGACGCTTATTCCGGATATCATCAGATCCGTTTGTATGGACCCGATGAAATAAAAACATCTTTCATCACCCCATTTGGATGCTTCTGTTATGTCACTATGCCATTCGGTTTGAAGAACGCTGGAGCCACATTTATGCAGATGATTCAGAAGTGTTTGCTCACTTAGATCAGTCGGAATGTGGAAGCATACATGGATGACATTGTGGTCAAGTCACGTAAAGGTTCCGACCTACTGGCTGACCTTGCTGAAACCTTTGCCAACCTCAGAAGGTATGATATCAAGCTTAATCCATCAAAGTGCACGTTTGGAGTTCCAGGCGGAAAATTACTCGGTTTTCTTGTTTCCGAACGAGGGATCGACGCTAACCTAGAGAAAGTGGGCGACATACTCTGGATGAAACGCCCTGTGCGTGTGCATGATGTCCAGAAGCTTACTGGTTGTTTGGCCGCCCTAAGTCGATTCATTTCTCTCCTCGGTGAAAAGGCACTGCCTCTTTACCGACTGATGAAGAAGTCAGATAAGTTCGAGTGGACTCCTGAAGCTGATGCAGCATTTGCAGAGCTTAAAGCCCTGCTTTCCACCCACCCGGTGCTTGATGCTCCAATCAGCAAAGAGCCTTTACTGCTTTACATTGCAGCCACTGGACAAGTCGTTAGTACAGTACTTACGGTCGAGCGGGAAGAAGAAGGAAAAGCTTACAAAGTTCAGCGCCCAGTATACTATGTCTCTGAAGTTTTGACTCCATCAAAGCAAAGATATCCACATTATTAGAAGCTTGTATATGGGATCTATATGACCACGAAGAAGGTTTCACATTACTTCCTCTGATCATTCCATTACAGTCATTAGCGACGCTCCATTATCAGAGATTCTGAACAATAGAGATGCAGCTGGTCGAGTGGCAAAGTGGGCGATTGAACTGCTTCCCTTAGATATCAAGTTCGAGGCAAAGAAAGCTATCAAGTCCCAAGCAATAGCAGATTTCCTTGCCGAGTGGATCGAACAACAACTGCCGACTCAAGTTCACTCGAAACACTGGACCATGTTCTTCGATGGTTCCAAGATGCTGAATGGTGCCGGTGCTGGAGTGGTACTGGTATCCCCCCCGAGGAGACAAGCTCAGATATGTCCTCCAGATTCACTTTGATTCCTTCAATAACGAAGCAGAATATGAAGCACTCTTGTATGGGTTACATATGGCCATCTCACTCGGCGTCCGTCGCCTCATGGTCTATGGCGAGTCAGATTTGGTAGTCAATCAAGTGATGAAGGAGTGGGACATCAGAAGCCCAGCCATGACTGGTTACTACAACGCAGTGAGAAAGTTGGAAAAGAAGTTGGAGGGGTTAGAGCTCCATCATATACCCCGACGAAAAAATCAAGCAACAGATGATTTAGCAAAGATAGGCTCCAAGAGAGAAGCCATTCCCAGTAATGTGTTCCTAGAGCATATTCATGCACCTTCAGTTCAAGAAGATCCCTTCAATAAAGAGCCCCCGCAGCCTAAGAGTGCCACGGTTCCGACTGAAGTCGAGGTCCCAGCTGGGGTCGACTTGGTCACGGAGGTGTTGGTCATCACTCCCGACTGTACAGTGCCATACATTGCATATATCCTTAGGAAAGAGCTCCCAGAGGATGAAGAAGAGGCTCGATAGATCGTCCGTCGATCCAAGGCCTTTACTGTAATAAGAGGACAACTGTTCAGAGAAAGTGCAACTGGGGTCAGCCAGAAATGCATAACACCAGAAGAAGGCCGAGTGATCCTCCACGACATCCATTCGAGGACCCGTGGTCACCATGCGTCCTCTCATACCATTGTGGCTAAAGCATACCGAGCTAGATTTTATTGGCCACAAGCAAATGAAATGGAGAAAGATATAGTCGACAGATGTGAAGGCTGCCAGTTCTACTCCAATATGTCGCACAAACCTGCATCGGCCCTGAAGACCATCCCACTCGTCTGGCCCTTTGCTGTTTGGGGATTGGACATGGTTGGTCCACTGAGGAATGGTAGGAGAGGCTTCACTCATGTGCTTGTAGTAGTCGACAAGTTTACCAAATGGATCGAAGCCAAGCTTATTAAGAATCTTGAAGCTAGTACTGCTGTCAGCTTCATCAGAGAGTTGATTTTCAGATATGGGGTTCTGCACAGCATCATCAGTAACAACGGATCGAACTTCGATTCTGACGAGTTCAGAACCTTCTGTGCCTCACAAGGCACACGAGTCGACTATGCTTCATTCGCCCATCCCCAGTCGAATGGACAAGCAGAAAGAGCAAATGGCCTGATTCTCAAAGGACTGAAAGCCCGACTGATGCGAGATCTCAAGCACGCAGCGGGCGCCTGGGTTGATGAACTTCCATCAGTTCTCTGGGGATTGAGGACAACTCCTAATCGATCGACTGGCCGAACTCCATTCTTCTTGGTCTATGGGGCTGAAGCTGTTCTACCGAGTGACTTGCTTCATAATGCACCACAAGTTGAGCTCTTCTCTGAAGATGAAGCAGAACAAGCTCGGCAAGACGCGGTCGACCTCCTAGAGGAGGAAAGAGAGATGGCCTTGATCCGGTTGACCATTTATCAACAAGACTTGCGTCGATTCCACGCTAGACACGTGAAGGGTCGAGCCTTTCAAGAGGGAGACTTGGTTCTTCGAGTGGATCAGCAGAAACCACACAAGCTCGCCCCAGCTTGGGAAGGTCCCTTCATTGTCACCAGAGTGCTCCACAATGGAGCATACCACCTTTACAGTGTCGAGCATAAGAAGGACGAGCCACGGGCTTGGAACGCGGAGCTGCTCCGCCCCTTTTATACTTAAGTACTCGTTCGAATAAAATGTAATAAGAAATACCTTTGTAATTTGTTTATCAAAGACAAGAGCTTTACAGTCCTCTGGCACGATTGTTGTTGCTTTTGTTTACGTCTGAAAACCCCCAGTGGGTGACTTAGCTGCGAATCCATTTTTCCTAAGTTCGAAAGAAAATCCTACCGAGTGGTGAGCAAGCCTCTCACTCAGTGAAAGGATCGATATGGTTGACTAGAGGGGGGGGGGGTGAATAGGCAACTAACAATTTTTAGCTTTTCTTTAACAATTTAAACTTTGCATCAAAGTAGGTTGTCTAGATATGCAACTAGGTGAGCAACCTATATGATGCAACAAGGATAGGAACACAAGCAAGCAAATAATATGAAACAAATAAGCTTGCACAAGTAAAGGCACGAGATAACCAAGAGTGGAGACGGTGGAGATGAGGATGTGTTGCCGAAGTTCCTTCCCTTTGAGAGGAAGTACGTCTCCGTTGGAGCGGTGTGGAGGCACAATGCTCCCCAAGAAGCCACTAGGGCCACCGTATTCTCCTCACGCCCTCACACAATGCGAGATGCCGTGATTCCACTATTGGTGCCCTTGGAGGCGGTGACCGAACCTTTACAAACAAGGTTGGGGCAATCTCCACAACTCAATTGGAGGCTCCCAACAACACCATGAAGCTTCACCACAATGGACTATGGCTTCGCAGTGAGATCAACCGTCTAGGATGCTTGAACACCCAAGAGTAACAAGATCCGCAAGGGATTAGTGGGGGAAATCAAATATCTCTTGGTGGAAGTGTGGATCGAGGCCTTCTCAACCACTCCCGAGCAAATCAACAAGTTTGATTGGCTAGGGAGTGAGATCGGGAGAAAATGGAGCTTAGAGCAATAATGGAGCTTGGGGGTAGAAGAGGTAGGTCAACGGGGAAGAAGGAGACCCCTTATATAGTGTAGGACAAAGATCCAACCGTTACCCACTGTCGGTGTCAAAACCGGCGGATCTCGGGTAGGGGGTCTCGAACTGTGCGTCTAGGATGGATGGTAACAGGAGGCAGGGGACACGATGTTTAACCCAGGTTCGGGCCCTCTTGATGGAGGTAAACCCTACGTCCTGCTTGATTAATATTGAAGACATGTGTAGTACAAGAGTATATCTACCACGAGATCAGAGAGGCTAAACCCTAGAAGCTACCCTATGGTATGATTGTATGTTGTGATTGTTGTCCTACGGACTAAAACCCTTCGGTTTATATAGACACCGGAGAGGGTTAGGGTTACACAAGGTCGGTTACAAAGGAGGAGATATCCATATACGTATTGCCTAGCTTGCCTTCCATGCCAAGTAGAGTCCCATCCGGACACGAGACGAAGTCTTCAATCTTGTATCTTCATAGTCTAACAGTCCGGCCAATGGAGATAGTCCGGCTGTCCAGAGACCCCCTAATCCAGGACTCCCTCAGTAGCCCCTGAACCATGCTTCAATGACGATGAGTCCGGCGCGAAGTTGTCTTCGGCATTGCAAGGCGGGTTCCTTCTCTGAATACATCACAGAAGAATTTGAATACGAGGATAATGTCCGACCCTGCAAAATAAATTCCACATTCCACCGTAGAGAGATTAATGTTTTCGCAGATCTAATTTGCTAGCTTATTTTGGCAACCCGACGTTACGTCATGGCCCGGTGATTATTCGAACCGTTTCTTTTAACCAGCCCCACACATAACGCGAGGCAGTTTTTCGACACGTCTTGTCAAAGCAGAGATCGTGTCCCCTTATTACGGGATTCTCATCAATACGGGCGTGGGTAACCCAACCGCGCCATCAATTACGGCGCTTGGGGGATAAGCGAGTTTTACCAGGCAAGTGGGGACGCTTAGTTTCATCCGCCCATATAAAGGGATTAGGATCCACCTTTCTATCCACGCCTTCTTCCTCCTTTGCTCATCCGCTTCCGCACACTCGAGCCCTAGAGCCCAAGCCCTCACTTCCACCTCAACCTTCTCCAACCATGTCCGGAGCGGGAGGCAATTGGATGGTCTCCTCCTTCACGGAGGGAGACGTCAAGAAACTGAGGAGAGCCGGATACCTGCCCGACGACATCACGCACTGGCTCCCTGATGAGGGGCAGCTCATCCCCACCCCCAGGCCCCATGAGAGGGTTGTATTCCTCACCCATTTCCTCCGCGGACTGGGATTCCCTCTCCATCCTTTCATCCGAGGGCTCATGTTCTATTACGGCCTGGATTTCCATGATCTGGCCCCGAACTTCATCCTCAACATCTCGGCGTTTATCGTCGTGTGCGAGGCCTTCCTCCGCATCAAGCCCCACTTCGGCTTATGGCTGAAGACCTTCAATGTCAAGCCGAAGGTGGTGGGCGGCCGCCAGGCGGAGTGCGGAGGCGCCATGTTGGGCAAGATGCCCAACATAACCTAGCTCGAGGGCTCCTTTATGGAAACCATAAAGGGGTGGCAATCGGGGTGGTTCTATATCACCGAGCCGCGCGACCCCACATGGGTAGTGGCCCCCGAATTCCGATCTGGCATACCCACACGGCTCACCTCCTGGAAGGAGAAGGGCCTGTCCTGGGGTGATTCAAAAGAGCTGACCGGACTCCAGACATGTATTCAAAACATGGTGGACAAGAAGCTCAAGCTCGTCAACATAGTCCAGGTTATGCTCGTCCGCCTGATACTCTCATGCCAACAACGGGAGTTCACCTTATGGGAGTTCAATCCGGCACAACACCGAACTCTGACCAGGCTCTTCGACACGACTCATGAAGATGCCTGGAGGGTGCTGTTCAAGAGCACCGAGGTCCCTCCCCCCATTACTGAGGATCGCGGATTCAGTGCGAAGCGCCAAGCCAGCGTGGTAAGTTGTTTTACCTTTCACATGATACTTATTTTTATATAGATTGACTCCATGCGGGATCTAAACTCTCGTGCCTTTAACAGGACTGGCAGAAGATGGCCGGACAAATCGACTGTCTGACTCCCTTGCCCGAAGGCCCTGCCGACGCCCTTCTGGCGAAGATGTTGACTCCGTCCCCTTATAAGGTGCCGGAGAAGACCAAGAAGGCCAAGGGGGCTTGAAAGAGTTCCCGACGCCAGGCGTCGTCGGACTCACCGTCCGATGACTCTGCGGCGCACTCTTCCCTCGAAGACGAGGAAGAGGAAGAAGAGGCTCCCCCACCGACTAGGGGAGACAAGAAAAGGAAGGCTACCCCCACTGGGGAGGCCGGAGGGTCCAAGAAGGGAAGGACTCTCCTTCCGGACAGCTCCACCGCCGCCGACGAAAGCGAAGACGAGTGGTTGCCCAGGGCCAAGCCCCAGGGGAGATCGTAAGTATTCGGATACCAAAGTAACCCATTTGACTCCTTTGTCGCATTGCTTTCCCTAATCGCCGAACATGATTACGCAGGCCGCCACGAGCCAATATGGAGGTGTCATCGGACGGCTCCCTGGGCGCGTCGGGCATTGATAGGGATCAAGTCCCGACCGCCACTTCCCCTCATCCTGCTGACGACGCCGAGGTGTTGTCTCAAGAGGCACGGATCGAGGGAAGACAGTCCCGGAGGCGCCTCAAGGCGACCTTCCGGACTCCAGGGGCAGAGGGGACGAGGTCCCTGAGAGCTCCGAGTTCGGCCCTCAGCCGAACACCGCGCCGGAACCTCCAGCAGTTCCGGGCTCGGGCAGGCTGTCTCCTCCTAAGAGGGGCGAGACGCTTGTGCCGGTGACCTCTGTCCATCCAGAGGCGCCGGACAATCTGTTGGAAGCGCTTCATAGTGCTTCCATCGAGGAGGAGCACCGCACTATCATGAGTGCGGTGATCCAGAAGGTTCAGTCCGCCAAGAGCGGATTGACTGAAGCCTATACTAGCCTTCTAATAGGCTTCGAGGTAAGTATTTTAAAATGTAGTAGAAGTGTTACTGCATAGACAGTAGCCCCTGATGCTTTGTTCGGTGTTCGCAAAGAAAAGCCGAACAGAGGATCAAATAATATCACAGGAGTCTGATATAAGTATGTCAATATGCATCTGCAGGCTTCGCTGCTGGTGTCTGCCGCACTAACTGCGGAGGTCGCCGCACTGAAGCAGGACCTCGAGGGGTCCAAGAAGGAGCTCGGCCTTGCCAAGAGGCAGCTTGAGGAGAATAAGGGTAAGTAATACCCCGTCTATGGATATGTATATATAAAAAAGGACGCGATTGCAAAAATGACAGGATTATTGTATGTTTGCCAGGGGCCACGACCGAGGTGGCGACCCTAAAGCAAGCGCTGGCCAAGGCCGAATATACAGCGGCCAAGGAGCGTGCCGAGCGGGAGAAGCACGAGGCTCGGGTGGGTGAGGTGCAGCAAGAGCTCTAGGATCTCGTGACAAAGCACGAGGCGTTGGAGCTTGACTCGAAGATGCGAGAGTCTGAGCTTGCTGCGGCCCTTGAGAGTGCAAAAAGCGGCAAGGCCGAAGCCCAAAAGGCCCTCCAAGAGATCGATGCGATGAAGAAGATAGCGACAGGTAAGGCTTTCTATATGTAAAGCAAGCATGTAAAAGTGATTTACCGATTACTTACCCGAATCCGGAGCTCTTCAGGAGCATTCGCAGATTTGCCCCGCAGTGTGTCCGATGCCGCACAATTTTACCAAGCCGAGGATGGAAGCTCGACGGAGAAGCTATTATGGTCTCAGTATGCTGAGGACGAACATTCGGTGCCAATGAGCGATCAGCTGAAGCAGATGGTCGAGCTACATAAGGCGGCCGATCAGGGCATGAAGGGCTTCATAGTCCGGCTGTGGCCTGGCGACGCCCTTCCGAACAGCTTCTTCGGCCTGGTGAGGCGGCTTGTGGATGCCTGCTCATGGCTGGAGGTCGTCAAGCGATCCATCTGCATTGAAGGAGCACGCCGGGCTTTCGCCCGTGTAAAAATGCAGTGGGTCAAGCTAGACGCCGTGAAGCTAATCAAGGAGGGGCCGCCGGAGGGCAAGGAGCACCGCCACCCCGAGATGTACTATGAGGGTGTTCTGCCAGGCGCCCGTCTTATCGCGGATGAGTGTTCACAAAATGTAATATTTGAATGAGACTTGCTCGTTTTTATCCTGTATGATGAAAACTTGTTTCATATGCGCTATGTAACGCTTGTGTGAATTTAAAATATTACCTTCTGTTTGGTTGTTTATCCAATCTGAGAGATGGCTAGTCCTTGGCTTCTACCCCCATGCCACGAGTGTTGGGGTGTTCGGGATAAACCTGAGCACTCTTGTTCCCATGTTTGGGTCCTTCGAGGGAGGTGCTCAGCACAACGAACAAGGCAACCGGACTAATAATGCTTTATCACTCTCACTTAGCCATAGAATTCTATCATTTTAAATTTCGGCGAAGCCCCTGGTATTCGGAAGGCCGAATTCGGGGCGCGATACATGCCTGTAAGCCGGACAGACACGACCCCTCGCCCTAAGCGGCATAAGTCTTTAGGGACTCGAAAAACCTCGCCGAACAGCGACCAGTCTCTTGCCTTATCATGACAGTCAGTTTTAGCTTTCTCTACTGAGGTGCTCAGCCCGGCAGAACCGGGGCACAATCGCAGTAGTTCTCCTAGCGCTACCTTAGCCGATAGAGCGGAACGTAAGGTAACAAAACGTAGGAGCCGGGCAAACCCAGCATTTGACCAAAGACATGATTCGGAGCTGATGCATATAATGCTATAAGTTCGGGGTGCCGCACTTGTGAAAGTGTTCGGACTTTTCACACCATACTGTGGGTACGTAAGCCCTTGGTGCATTGGCCGTACCAGAGTGTACGGTTGCAAGGCATCGTTAATGAACACACACACACACACACATATATATAACAAGAATGCAATAATAATCGTAATGTTATGCATTGTTTATTAAAAAACTGCGTTAAAGCAGAGTGATACAGATAGTGCCATAAGCAAAAGAGTAGGACTATGTCCCTTCCAAGGGCGAGCTGAGGAATGATATGAAATCTGTAATCAACCTGGGAATTCCGTTATATAACGTAGTTGTCTGGCGCCATGGTTGATGTATCATGTGTGCGGCAATAGAGATGCCGGACAGTGTTTCCAGAGATTAAAGTCCTGAAAGAAAAAGAAAAATAACCAAACGGGAAGCCCCTAGTGCGGTTTAGGCCGCATTTTGGGGCGTGCCACAGTTGTGCCCCCCTCCCCACCTGTGCCCATGGTATTTTTAATGCGTAATTATGTATGCGCGGCACGAATATCGCCGTTGGGCTGGGTTTGGGGTGGACGCCGTATTGCTACGCGAGCTCAGATCGCGCCAGGCGGTCTATTTGCCGATTGCCCCGAGCGCGCTTGAAGGTGTCCGGGCTTTGAAACGCCGAACTGGTAGGTTGCCTTGAGAGGCTGCTTTGCGCTTCTGCTGCAAGGGCCACGGTGTGCTCCTCTGTTCGGAGAGAGCGCTCTGTGTTTCCATTGACTGTAATGACTCCGCGAGGTCCTGGCATCTTGAGCTTGAGGTATGCATAATGTGGTACCGCATTGAATCTAGCAAATGCAGTTCGTCCGAGCAGCGCGTGATAACCACTGCGGAACGGGACTATATCGAAGATTAACTCTTCGCTTCAGAAGTTATCCGGGGATCCGAAGACCACTTCCAGTGTAATTGAGCCTGTGCAATGGGCCTCTATGCCTGGAATGACGCCTTTAAAGGTCGTTTTTGTGGGTTTGATCCTTGAGGGGTCTATGCCCATTTTGCGCACTTTGTCCTGATAAAGCAGGTTCAGGCTGCTGCCGCCGTCCATAAGGACTCGAGTGAGGTGAAATCCGTCGATGATTGGGTCTAGGACCAGTGCGGCAAATCCGCCATGACGGATACTAGTGGGGTGGTCCCTGCGATCGAAAGTGATCGGACAGGAAGACCAAGGGTTGAACTTTGGGGCGACTGGCTCCAACACATAGACGTCCCTGAGTGCACGCTTCCGCTCCCTCTTGGGGATGTGGGTTGCGTATATCATGTTCACTGTCCGCACTTGCGGGGGAAACCTCTTCTGTCCTCCAGTGTGCGGCTGCCGGGGCTCCTCCTCGTCATCGCTATGCGGCCCCTTGTCCTTGTTTTCGGCAATTAACTTGCCGTCCTGCTTGAACACCCAACAATCCCTGTTGATGTGATTGGCTGGTTTATCTGGGGTGCCGTGTATTTGACACGAGCGATCGAGTATACGGTCCAAGCTAGACAGACCCGGCGTACTTTGTTTGAATGGTTTTTTCCGCTGACCGGGTTTAGAGCCTTTGAATCCGGCATTGACTGCCGTATCCTCAGTATTGTCGCTGTTAATGCGGCACTTATGCTTTTTGCAATGTGACCTGTTATTGCCGTCCTTGATATCTGAGGTACCATAGTTCTTTGATATGTTATTACTGCGAGCCAACCAGCTGTCTTCTCCCGCACAAAAGCGGGTCATGAGCGTCGTGAGAGCCGCCATAGATTTCGGCTTTTCCTGACCAAGGTGCCGGGCTAGCCACTCATCTCGGATGTTGTGCTTGAAAGCCGCTAAGGCCTCCGCATCCGGACAAGTGACGATTTGATTTTTCTTTGTAAGGAACCGAGTCTAGAATTGCCTGGCCGACTCTTCTGGCTGTTGAATTATGTGGCTCAAGTCATCGGCGTCTGGTGGTCGCACATAAGTGCCCTGAAAGTTGTCAAGGAATGCGGCTTCCATATCTTCCCAATAGCTAATGGAGTCCGCTGGCAAGCTATTAAGCCAATGCCGCGCTGGTCCTTTGAGTTTTAGTGGGAGGTACTTGATGGCATGTAAGTCATCACCGCGGGCCATGTGGATGTGGAGGAGGAAGTCCTCGATCCATACTGCGGGATCTGTTGTGCCGTCGTATGATTCAATGTTTACGGGTTTGAAACCTTCTGGGAATTGATGTTCCATTACTTCGTCTGTGAAGCATAAGGGGTGTGCGGCGCGTCTGTATTGGGCTATATTGCAACGCATCTCGAGTGGGTCCTGCCCGCTGTGTTCGGCCCGGCCGGATTTTCTTTTACTGTATCCGGCGTGACTTTTACCGTCTCACAGAGTGGTGCGCCCTCGTGATCCATAGATCGATCTTGAATGCTTTGCTTTGTCCTCCAATATGTCTTGCAGGTCTGGCGTATCTCCCCAAGCCTTTTTATTTGGATGGCGTTGGGGTGGAGGCTGAGCTTTTGGCTGGAATGCCTCTCTATCGCGGCCACGAGGTGGCCGATCAGCCGTATCATACGCTTCTTCCTCCAGTCGGAGTAGTAACCTGCGCCTTGGGTAACTCTTGGAGGGATGCTTGAGTTTATATTCCTTGGCCACGAGGACTTCAGTCCATTTGTCAGCTAGCAGATCTTGATCAGCTTGAAGCCGCTGCTGCTTTTTCTTCAGGCTATTTGCCGTGGCCATAAGCCTGCGCTTGAAGCGCTCTTGTTCGACGTGATCCTCTGGTACGGCGAATTCGTCGTCGCCGAGGCTTGCCTCGTCTTCGGAGGGGGGCATGTAATTGTCATCCTCCTCCTCTCCGCCAGCCGCTCTCTCAGGAGAGCTGGCTCCTTCATCCTCCTGCTCTAAATCTTGCTGGAGGGGATTGTTGTTGTCTTTGGCGCTATCCGGAGTGTTATTATCTCCTGCGCCGGTATCACCACTTTTGCTTTGGCGGGACTTAGAGCGGCGCCGCTGACGTCGGCGCTTCGGTTGCTTCTTGGAGGGGTCATCCTCCGCTATCTCGTTGCCATTGCCTTCATTGGGTGTATCCACCATGTATATGTCATACGACGAGGTGGCTTTCCAGTGCCCTATAGGTGCTGGTTCATGTTCGTCTCCTACATCGTCGTCCATACCGTCGATGTCTTCGGAGTCGAAGTCGAGCATGTCGGTTAAATCATCGACAGTGGCTACAAAGTGGGTGGTGGGTGGGCATCGAATTTCTTCGTCGTCCGCATCCCAATGCTGTTGGCCATAATCCGGCCAGGGCTCTCCCGACAAAGAGAGAGACCTTAGTGAATTCAGAATGTCGCCGAAGGGCGAGTGCTGAAAGATATCCGAGGCGGTGAATTCCATGATCAGTGCCCAATCGGATTCGATTGGCAGGGGCGCGGATGGTTCGGGGTCCGGAAGAGAGTCCGGCACCTTGGAGTCACGGGCTGCGCAGAGGATTATGCTGGTGTTTGGCTCGATCGCCGTCGAGACTGCAGCCCCTGAGGCGGTGTCTAGCCACCCATCGCGACAGTGCGGCGCGCCCGGCTGTGGCTCGAATCCGTCGAAGATCATGTCCCCGTGGATGTTGGCAGTGTAATTCAAACTTCCAAATCTGACCTGATGGCCAGGGGTGTAGCTTTCAATCTGCTCCAGATGGCCAAGCGAATTAGCTCGCAGTGCAAAGCCGCCGAATACGAAGATCTGTCCGGGGAGAAAAGTCTCACCCTGGACCGCATCGCTATCGATGATAGTAGGAGCCATCAAGCCTAACGGCGACGACACAGAGGAACTCTCAATGAAAGCACCAATGTCGGTGTCAAAACCGGCGGATCTCGGGTAGGGGGTCCCGAACTGTGCGTCTAGGCCGGATGGTAAGAGGTGGCAGGGGACATGATGTTTTACCTAGGTTCGGGCCCTCTTGATGGAGGTAAAACCCTACGTCCTGCTTGATTAATATTGATGATATGGGTAGTACAAGAGTAGATCTACCACGAGATCAGAGAGGCTAAACCCTAGAAGCTAGCCTATGGTATGATTGTATGTTGTGATTGTTGTCCTACGGACTAAAACCCTTCTTTTTATATAGACACCGGAGAGGGTTAGGGTTACACAAGGTCGGTTACAAAGGAGGAGATATCCATATACGTATTGCCTAGCTTGCCTTCCACGCCAAGTAGAGTCCCATCCGGACACGAGACGAAGTCTTCAATCTTGTATCTTCATAGTCTAACAGTCCGGCCAATGGAGATAGTCCGGTTGTCCGGTGACCCCCTAATCCAGGACTACCTCACCCACCAACCAGCCCGCGGCCAGCGGTACTACTGCGCCTGGCCAGCGGTACTACCGCAGGGTCGCGCGGTACTACTGCTTGCAACCAAGCGGTACTACCGCACGGTAGTGCAGTACTACCATACAGACCCACGGTACTGCCGCAACCCCAGCGATAGTAAAGATAAAACAGACACGTAGGAACTGGGGGCGGTACTTCCGCAGGCGTTGTACTACCGCGCCCCCATGCGGTACTACCGCAAGGCAGAAAACCCCTAGCCAGGGGGAGGAAACTTCTGTGCCTACTTCCGCAAAGAAATGGAAGTAGCAAAAACCCGACACAGTAGTACTGCCGAGGGGCGGTACTACTGCCTGACTGCATAGCGCGATACTACCATGCGGAGAAAGTGGTACTACCGCGGAAGGTGCGGATGTAAAAAATTACATCCGCCCCTACTATCGCGAAGGGGCGGCACTAGCCTGGTGGGCAGCGGTAGTGCGGCTCCAGGGGAGCGGTACTACCGTGGGCACCGACGGTACTACCGCGCCACCGCGCGGTACCAGCGCGGATGCCTACGGTACTACCGCTTTCCTGGGAGCAGTACTACCACGACCAACCACAGCAGCCAGACAAGGGAGGCAGGAAAACGGAGGAAGCTCCAAGGGAAAAGGAGGGGACAAGAAGGAGCCGTGTACGTGATGATTCCACCCAAACCTTTCCAATGCAGACCCCCTCTTAATAGTACGGCTTTCCTATGACTCAAATCCACCAAAAAGAAACGTAGAAAAGACGTCGTCTTCAGCAGTCTTCGAGGGGCACCCAACTGTCTTGTGCCTAGCAAAGAAGTGTTTGGAATACTCAAGGCACACGATTAGTCCGCAAATGCTTTGTCATCAATCACCAAAATACTTAGGGATAAATATGCCCTTACAATCTCCCCCTTTTTGGTGGATTGATGACCATACGAGATTTGCACAAGGAAAATAATATTAAGTAAATGCAAACCCCTCCTCTCTAGAATATAGACATGCTCCCCCTAGATGTGTGCCACCTAGATGAGTGCTTTGGACTGCATGACACACATATACTAGGATCAAAGCTCCCCTATATTATAGAGACAAGGCATATCTATCACTAGACAAGATAGCATAAACATAAGTTAACTAAGATAGATAGAGTGCATATGTCTTACACCATATGTAGGATAGGTCTTGAAGGCACAAACCAAACAAAGGCAAACGAGGCAAACGAGGTCCAAACAATAAAGCAAACAAACACACCAAGCACGACACAACGCAAATCCCTACACTCTCTCCCCCTTTGGCATCGAGACACCAAAAAGGCAGAGAGGACACCTACACACATGGGGTGGCTCAGGCAGAGAAGTCGTCCCACTGCTCCTCATGCTCCTCGTCAGACTCAGCAGCAGGGATGGTCTCCTCGATGTCATCCTCTGAACTGGTCCACTTGTATCCCTGCTTCGACATCCAGGCAGCCTCAGGTGTGATGACGTCCTCAGACCCGCCAGACACATCCTCTCCAAAGAGCCTCATAACCTTCTTGTCACGGCGGCGACTCTCCTTGTTAGCCACGTGAGCCCTGTACTGTCCCTTTGCCTGCATGCAGAAGAGAGTCTTCATCTTGTCCTTTAGCTTCTTGGCCCACGACGGCTCAGAGGAAGGAGTGGTGGACCGAGCAGCACGGTCCTCAGCAACATTCTCAACAGCAGCCTCCTCCTCACCAGCAGCCCTCCTAGCAGAAGAGGCCTCGACACGGGTAGTGGTGTTGGCCCAGTTGGGCTTGACGCCGAGGCTGATGGACTCATGGTGAATCCAGTCTGGAGCAAGAAACTCATCACCAGGGTACATCTTCTCCCAAGTGGTGGAGAGCAGCAGAAACAGGTACGGTCCATAGATAGGTACCTTGCGAGTGAACACCGCAAACCGAAGCTCACACCACATGATGTGTGAGACATCAAGTGGCTGAGTCTGAGAAGAACGTGCCTCTGCACACAGGAGCAACATGTCCACTAGATAGGCATGAACCTTGTCCTTGTCGCCAATGCGTGGGAACAGAGTGTTGCGGAAGATGTGATGCATGATATCTAGAAAGGAGTTCAACACCCAAGTTGACTTGCCATTGGGGAGCACCTTCTCAACAAGGAAAGGCTGAAGCAGGTTCTTGTTGGCAGACTCAGAGTTGGCATGGGGGCGAACACCAACGGGGGTGTGAAGCCCTTCATCATGGATGTGCAGCAGATCCATGAACTATTTCCATGTAGTAGACAGCTGACGGCCATTGGTCATCCAGGTCATCCTCCTCTCCTCCCCGGGATGAAAGAACACTGAGGCAAAGAACTAACAGATGAGCTCAGGGTCATAGTCAAGGTGAAAGGAGATCACCGGCTCAATAGCAAACTGCTCCACCAAGTCCAGAGCCTCTCCAAAGTAGTCACGAAACTTGTCCTTCCGCATGTGATGCATGTCTATCCACTTGACATCCACGAAGGTATTCTGCTTGCTCTTGATCACATCCAGATAGATGAGAACCTGTTGCTTGGTCCAGAACATCTCGGTGCCTCTGAGCATAGCCTGAGGATTCACATAGGGATTGATCCTCCGGCGTTCAACATACTCAGAGACATAAATCTCGTCCAAGCCCTTAGCAGGTTCCTTTTGCTTGCTGGCAGTGGCCTTGACATTGCGCTTGGGGGCATTGGAGCCCTCTGGGGCTTCATCTTGGGGGTTGTGCAGACGCTTGGAGCTAGTGTCACGACTGGGATTGGAACGACGAGAGCCACCACCTGAGACACAAAACAGAAAACACCCACGACAACCAAGAGGGATTAATGCAAAGACCACAACAAAGCAAAAGAAACATGCAGAAAGCACACATGATAATTGCCTAGAGAGAGATTTGATCCCTACGGTAGTACTGCCAAGGGCTGCGAAGCTAAGATAGTAGTACTGCTCTTAGACGCGGTAGTACCGTGTAAGGTCATGGTAGTACCGGGTCTAGGAGCGGTAGTACGAGCTTAGCACCTCAGCTAGCGCGGTAGTACCGCGTCTAATGAGCGGTAGTACCGCACGAGCTAGCACGGTAGTACCGCACCTGACGGGCGGTAGTACCGCAAGAGCGGTAGTACCGCACATCAGACACGGTAGTACCGCACCGTGTCAGATCTGAACAAGTTCAAATCTGAGAAAAGCCCGCGAAATCGTGGCGGTACTACGGTTGGACAAAGCTACCACAAGACAACATATCAAGTATGATTCCTACGCAACACGACTCTCCTACATCCTACTCTTGCATAGATTTGGCCTAAAATCTCAAGAACAACAAGTTCTCCCCAAAAACCTAGAAGCAAGAGAACAACCAAGAAAAGAGGGATTTGGGGAAAACCTTGGTCCATGGCAAGAGGAAGTGGTGGGGAACGATCCCATCGGTTGAAATCCGAGAAGAGTGGCCGGAGACGGAGATCCGACGAGGGCCTCCGACGCCGTTCTCGAGCGAGAGAGAGAGAGACGTGGGGAGAGAGACAAGTGAATGGGTATGGGGAGTTGGAACTCCCCTGCCCGAGTCATAACCCCCACACTCCCTCGACGGCACGGTAGTAGCGTGCCTCAACGCGGTAGTACCGCCCGGCATGGTACTTCTGAAGTACCGTACCTGAGCGGTAGTACCGTGCTATGGCGCGGTAGTACCGTGCCTCTCAAAGCAGTTGTACCGTGGGCTCAAGAAGATGCACATTTCAAACACATGAAAAACGGGGTCTTTGCACAAACACTCAGAGGCAACACGACACCACAAGACCACGCTACACACAAAGCCAGAAAGGCACACGACAAACGAAACAACCACGAGACACCACCTCTCCAAAGAGAGGGCCGTGGCCGTAGCCACCTATGTTTGAGTCAATTGGTATGGCACCGCGAAGAATTATCCTTGGGTCCATGACTAAAACTCGTCTTTCAAGCACAAGTACCATCAAACATGGCTAATGTGAAAGACTTGATCAATTTATGCATAATGGGGGGAGGGAGAGTTCATTGAGAGAACGTCACTCCCCCTATGTCCATGCCTACATCTAAACAAGACAACACGTTGAGTATGGTGGGGTGTGCAAGGGTTCAAGCAACATTGCTCGAATCAATGATATTTAGCTCATGCCTTAACTCGCGAAATCTTGCTTCATCCAAAGGCTTCGTGAAAATATCTGCAAGGTTATCATGAGTGTTGACATAGTTGAGATCGATCTCTCCTCGCCTAATGTGATCCCGGATGAAGTGACACCGGATCTCAATATGCTTCGTCTTGAAGTGTTGCACCGGGTTGAGAGAGATCTTGATGGCACTTTCATTGTCACACCAAAGAGGCACTTTGTCACAAATGACACCGTAATCCTTTAAAGTTTGCCTCATCCATAAGAGTTGTGCACAACAACTACCGGCCGCCACATACTCCGCTTCGGTGGACGAGAGAGACACACACCTTTGCTTTTTGGAAGACCAACTTACCAAAGAGCAACCAAGGAATTGGCACCCTCCGAAAGTGGACCTCCTATCCACTTTGTCTCCCGCCTAATCGGAATCCAAATACCCAACAAGCTTGAAGTTTGCTCCTCTTGGGTACCATAAGCCAAAGTTTGGGGTATGAGCCAAATATCAAAAGATTCGTTTGACCGCCACATAGTGACTTTCCTTAGGTGCGGCTTGAAACCGTGCACAAATTCCCACACTCAACATGATATCCGGTCTAGATGCACAAAGGTAAAGCAAGGAGCCTATCATGGAGTGATATACCTTTTGATCCACCGCTTTACCATTGGGATCTATGTCAAGTTGGCACTTGGTGGGCATTGGAGTGGAAGCCGGCTTGACATCACTTAGCTTGAATATTTTGAGCATGTCTCGAGTATATTTGGCTTGATTAATGAAGGTTCCTTCTCTTCTTTGCTTCACTTCGAACCCTAGAAAGAACTTCAACTCTCCCATGGAAGACATCTCGAACTTTGAGGTCATGAGAGCGGCAAATTCCTCATTGAAAGCTTTGTTAGGGGAACCAAAGATGATATCATCAACATATAATTGGCACACAAACAACTCCCCTTTGACCTTCTTAGTAAAAAGAGTGGGGTCGATTAGCCCAACTTCAAAACCACGGTCTTGTAACAACTCGGTAAGGTGGTCATACCACGCACATGGGGCTTGTTTAAGGCCATAGAGTGCCTTATCGAGTTGATACATATGATCGGGAAAGTAGGGATCCTCGAACTCGAGGGGTTGCTTGACATAAACCAATTCATTAATGGGACCATTAACAAAAGCACTCTTCACATCCATTTGTTGTAACTTAAAGTTATGATGAGAAGCATAAGCAATCAACATGCGAATAGATTCAAGACGAGCAACGGGAGCAAAGGTTTCACCATAGTCGATACCCTTGACTTGGGAGTAGCCTTGTGCTACCAAACGAGCCTTGTTGCGAATGATAATCCCATGGGCATCTTGCTTGTTCTTAAATATCCACTTGGTTCCAATGACATTTTGGTTCCCCGTTGGTCTTGGCACCAATCTCCACACTTTGTTGCGCTCGAAGTTGTTGAGTTCTTCGTGCATGGCATTGAGCCAATCCGGATCTTCTAGCGCCTCATAGACCTTGTGGGGTTCCACAAAAGAGACAAACGCGTGATGTTCATAATAATTTGCTAATTGTCTACGAGTGCTTACCCCCTTTCTTAAGCTTCCAAGCACATTCGTCATGAGATGATCCTTGGTGGAGAGCTTCGAAGCAACCTTGGCGGCACGACGCTCTAATTCCTCCTCGGGGGTGAGACGAGGAGTGGTTAGTTGATCATCTTGAGCATCGTCTTGTGCTTGTTCTTGGTCTTGAACTTGCTCGGAGGAGAGAACTTGACCTTGGGCATCACTTGATGTGTCAACACCGTCTTGAGCGTGATCTTGCCCTTGGTCATGTTCTTGAGGATGAGGGCCTTCATGTTGTTCTTCGGAAGCGTGTGGGCCTTGGGTTGGTGATGGCTCCACTTGAGTGGAGCTTTGTCCTTCTCCTTCGGCCACAAGGGGTTCCTCAATGGGTAGGATAAAGCCAACACCCATTCTTCTTATGGCTTGGGGAGGAATTTCATCACCTACATCACAAATGCCACTTTGCTCCACTTGGGAGCCGTTATTCTCATCAAACTCCACGTTACACGTATCCTCAATAAGTCTTGTGGATTTATTGAGGACACGGTAAGCATGAGAGTTTGTAGCATAACCAACAAATATGCCCTCATAAGCTCTAGCCTAAAATTTAGACAATCGAACACCTTTCTTGAGAATGAAACACTTACACCCAAACACCCGGAAGTACTTGAGGTTGGGCTTGTTACCGGTGAGTATCTCATATGGAGTCTTGTTCAAGCCCTTGCGGAGGTAGAGCCGATTGGATGCATGACACGCGGTGTTGATGGCTTCGGCCCAAAAGTTGTACGGAGACTTGAACTCCGCCATCATGGTCCTTGCCGCATCCATCAACATCCAGTTCTTCCTCTCCGCAACACCATTTTGTTGAGGAGTGTAAGGTGCGGAGTATTGATGCTTGATCCCCTCATCACTAAGAAACTCATCCAAGGTGTAGTTCTTGAACTCGGTGCCGTTGTCACTTCTTATTGTCAAGATCTTTGAATTGTGTTGACGTTGTGCTTCATTTGCAAAGTCAATGACGGTTTGTTGGGTCTCGCTCTTCCTCTTGAAGAAATACACCCAAGTGTATCTTGAGTAGTCATCTACAATCACCAAGCAATACTTCCTACCCCCAAGACTATCGAAGGATGGAGGCCCAAAGAGATCCATGTGAAGGAGCTCCAAAGGCCTCTTTGAGTATATGATAGTCGTGGGAGGGTGAGCCTTCTCATGTAGCTTTCCTTCGATACAAGCACTGCAAGCACGATCTTTAGCAAAACTAACATTTGTTAGTCCACGGACATGGTCCCCCTTGAGGAGACTTTGCAAAGATCTCATATTGACATGGGATAAACGGCGATGCCAAAGCCATCCCACATCAACTTTAGCCATTAGGCATGTCGGGGTCTTAGTGGGTCACTCCGAAAATTTGATCACATATAGACCGTTCTCGACATGCCCAACACAGGCTACTTTAAGAGTCTTGCTCCACAAGAGGGCCACGGTATCGATATCAAAGAAAGTGGCAAAGCCCATGATTGCAAGTTGACGAAAGGAAAGTAAATTGTATGCAAGGGACTCAACAAGCATGACCTTCTCGATCGTGAGATCATGAGAGATGACCACCTTGCCAAGTCCCAATACCTTGGAGGATGACGCGTCACCCCACTCGACATTGGTGGGCATAGATGGAATCTTGTGCACGTCCACCACCAAGTCCTTGCTTCCGGTCATATGATTTGTAGCTCCGCTATTGAGCAACCACGATCCCCCACCGGAAGCAAACACCTACAAGAGATTAATGCTTGGTTTTAGGTACCCATTTTGTAATGGGTCCTTTGATGTTAGCAACAAGGGTCTTTGTAACCCAAATAGACCATTCAATGTATTCATGAAGAGAACCAACGAATTTGGCATAGGCATGCCCATCACTAGCACGACATAACACATAAGAAGGATTAAAGTCGCTGGCTTTGATGCGAGGAGTGACATTGCCCCTTTTGACAACGCCACCTGTCGGTGTCAAAACCGGCAAATCTCGGGTAGGGGGTCCCGAACTGTGCGTCTAGGCGGATGGTAACAGGAGGCAGGGGACACAATGTTTTACCCAGGTTCGGGCCCTCTTGATGGAGGTAAAACCCTACGTCCTGCTTGATTGATATTGATGATATGGGTAGTACAAGAGTAGATCTACCACGAGATCAGAGAGGCTAAACCCTAGAAGCTAGCCTATGGTATGATTGTTGTTCGTCCTACGGACTAAAACCCTCCGGTTTATATAGACACCGGAGAGGGCTAGGGTTACACAGAGTCGGTTACAATGGTAGGAGATCTACATATCCGTATCACCAAGCTTGCCTTCCACGCCAAGGAAAGTCCCTTCCGGACATGGGACGAAGTCTTCAATCTTGTATCTTCATAGTCCAGGAGTCCGGCCGAAGGTATAGTCCGGCTATCCGGACACCCCCTAATCCAGGACTCCCTCACCACCCTTCTCATTGTTCTTCTTCTTCTCCTCGGAGGCACTTTCTCCCTCCTTCACAAAGGTTTGCATGAGAGGAGGAGGTCGTTTGGTCTTGTCATTCTTCTTCTTGTTCTTGGAGTCGAGCACGTACCCAACCCCTTCCTTGGCTACAACTCCCTTTTGGTTGATCAAGAGATCATTGAGGTTCTTCTTGCCTTGTATGCAAGTCGCAAGACCTCTCTCAAGTTTCTCCTTTAGCTTAGCGTTCTCCTCAACGAGATGCACATGCTCACAACACGGGTTAGTAGCATTTGCATTATCAATTAACATCATACGAGGAAAAGTGGCTTTTTCCTTGGTTAGCTTTACTTGAAGTTGATCATGAGACTCTTTGAAGCTAGCATGAGCACCCTTCAAGACCTTGTGAGCCTTGTCAAGTAGATCAAACTCCTCTTTGAGTCTAGCGAGATCAACCTCAAGTTCGGCCTTCTCGGAGTTTAGCACATGAGAAACAATGAGGACATGATCATAATCTTTCTTTAACTTAGCATGATCAACGTTGTGTGACTCCTCAAGAGCCAAATGAAGACCACCCTCTTCCTCAAGAGCATTGGAAAGATCCGAAATCTCATCGGCATAGTCACGACTATGCCCTTCCATGTTAGTGATGGTGTCTTCGTGAGCCTCGATCATGTCATTGGCTTCACCAAGTTGTTCCAAGAGAGCAACAAAGTGCTTCTTGGATTTTCCCTTGAGTTTGCTCATAAAGGCCTCAAACTCATTTGCCTCCACATTAGCTCCCTCAAGTTCATTAATGCCATCCATCGGAGAAGGATGATTAATGATGGTAGTTTTGATGTTGGGGGTTACCTTGTTGGTTGCTTTAGCTATGAGGCACTTGGCGGTGATGCTCTCATTGGGTGAGTCGAAGAGAGACACCCGTGGAGTCGTCGCAATGGCAACGGAGGCTATGGCAACCGACTCATCACCTTCATCATCGTCATGATCCTCATTGTAATCTTCTTATACCACCAATGCCTTGGGGGGAGTCTTCTTGGTGAAGTTTCTCTTGTTAGGGAATGACTTGGCCTTGTCCTTTCGGATGAGCTTGCCACCATTGTCTTCCCTCTTCTCATACGGGCACTCCGCAACAAAATGACTCACGTTGCCACAATTGTAGCAAGTCCTTACACGTTGCTTGCTCTTCGTGCCACTTGAGTTGTTTTTGCTAAAGTTTGGCCTCGAGTTTTTCTTGCTCCAAAATTGCCTTGAAGCAAGTGCCATGTGTTCATGATATGCATACTTCGTATCTTTGGGGTTGCTCTCCTCTTCTTCCTCTTCTTCTTCTTCAACGGTGAGCTTGGCCTTCAATGCAAGGTTAGGCTTCTTTGCCCTTTGAGAACGAAGCACCGCATTATCGGCGGTCTTGTCCAAAATGTTCATGGCCACAAACTCATCCAACACTTCGCTTGAGGTCAAAGTATGGAAGTCCGGTCTTTGACGAATGACGGAGGACATGGCCTTGTGGTAGGGCATCATTGCCTTGAGGAATTTGCGCTTGATCCAATTATCATCCGTGTCCTTGCTCCCGTGATCTCGTAGTGAGACCGCGAGTTTGGTTACTCTCCGATAAAGCTCACGAGGTTCTTCGTCTTCTTTCATTGCAAACTCATCGGCCTCATCTTGCACCACTTCATAGTTGGAGCATTGAATGCTTGTGCTTCCCCGGTAGAGAGAGACAACACAATGCCATGCATCTTTGGCCAAGGCAAAGGGACGAAGATGAGGTAGGTCTTCGGGTGGAATTGCATCTTGAATGATGAAGAGAGCATTCTCATTGAATTGATTATCCGCGGCTTCTCGGGGAGTGAAGTTGCTTGGATCATGCGGACAAAAACCTTCTTCAATGATTCTCCAAACGTTAGTGTTCACACGATTTAAATGACGTTTAAAGCGGTAAACCCAAGAATCAAAGTCCTCACTTTTCACAATCTTAGGGGGAGGACCGGCATGATTCAAATGAGTGGAAGGAACCGGTCCACCATAAACAAGTGGTGGTTCCACATGAGCAAATATGCCGGTGCCATTTTTACCACTAGAAGAAGGAGCCTTTTCACTACTAGCTTCCCCCTTATCGGAGATAGCATTCGTCACCTTGTCGGTGGGATCACCCACTTTCAACGGTGCGGTGGATAGTTTAAGCCCCTAAAGGAATTTATTAAGCATGCTTTCAACCTCGGTTGTCATGGAGGTTTTCAATGTCTCCAAGGCCACATTGCACTCCTCACGAGAGACTGAGGTTCCCCATCGCCCGTAGACGAGGTCGGATTCGCACCGGAGTGTTCCTCCACACCGTCTACGGTATCAACCATACTCTTCGGATGGTAAAGTCCTTAATAAAGAGAGGAGGCTCTGATACCAATTGAAAGGATCGATATGGTTGACTAGACGGGGGGTGAATAGGCAACTAACAATTTTTAGCTTTTCTTTAGAAATTTAAACTTTGCATCAAAGTAGGTTGTCTAGATATGCAACTAGGTGAGCAACCTATATGATGCAACAAGGATAGGAACACAAGCAAGCAAATAATATGAAATAAATAAGCTTGCACAAGTAAAGGCACGAGATAACCAAGAGTGGAGACGGTGGAGACGAGGATGTGTTGCTGAAGTTCCTTCCCTTTGAGAGGAAGTACGTCTCCGTTGGAGCGGTGTGGAGGCACAATGCTCCCCAAGAAGCCACTAGGGCCACCGTATTCTCCTCACGCCCTCACACAATGCGAGATGCCATGATTCCACTATTGGTGCCCTTGGAGGCGGCGACCGAACCTTTACAAACAAGGTTGGGGCAATCTCCACAACTCAATTGGAGGCTCCCAACAACACCACGAAGCTTCACCACAACGGACTATGGCTTCGCGGTGACCTCAACCGTCTAGGATGCTCAAACACCCAAGAGTAACAAGATCCGCAAGGGATTAGTGGGGGAAATCAAATATCTCTTGGTGGAAGTGTGGATCGAGGCCTTCTCAACCACTCCTGAGCAAATCAACAAGTTTGATTGGCTAGGGAGTGAGATCGGGCAAAAATGGAGCTTAGAGCAATAATGGAGCTTGGGGGTAGAAGAGGTAGGTCAATGGGGAAGAAGGAGACCCCTTATATAGTGTCGGACAAAGATCCAACCGTTACCCACCAACCAGCCCGCGGCCAGCGGTACTACCGCAGGGTCGCGCGGTACTACTGCTTGCAACCAAGCGGTACTACCGCACGGCAGTGCGGTACTACCATACAGACCCACGGTACTGCCGCAACCCCAGCGACAGTAAAGATTAAATAGACGCGCAGGAACTGGGGGCAGTACTTCCGCAGGCGCGGTACTACCGCGCCCCCATTCGGTACTACCGCAAGGCAGAAAACCCCTATCCAGGGGGGAGGAAACTTCCGTGCCTACTTCCGCAAAGAAACGGAAGTAGCAAAAACCCGACACAGTAGTACTGCCGAGGGGCGGTACTACTGCCTGACTGCATAGCGCGGTACTACCGCGCGGCGAAAGTGGTACTACCGTGGTAGGTGCGGATGTAAAAAATTACATCCGCCCCTACTACCGCGAAGGGGCGGCACTAGCCTGGTGGGCAGCGGTAGTGCGGCTCCAGGGGAGCGGTACTACCGTGGGCACCTGCGGTACTAGCGCACCACCGCGCGGTACTACCGCGGATGCCTACGGTACTACCGCTTTCCTGGGAGCAGTACTACCGCGACCAACCACAGCAGCCAGACAAGGGAGGCAGGAAAACCGAGGAAGCTCCAAGGGAAAAGGAGGGGACAAGAAGGAGCCGTGTACGTGATGATTCCACCCAAACCTTTCCAATGCGGACCCCCTCTTAATAGTACGGCTTTCCTATGACTCAAATCCACCAAAAAGAAACGTAGAAAAGACACTGTCTTCAGCAGTCTTCGAGGGGCACCCAACTTTCTTGTGCCTAGCAAAGAAGTGTCTGGAATACTCAAGGCACACGATTAGTCCGCAAATGCTTTGTCATCAATCACCAAAACACTTAGGGATAAATATGCCCTTACACTCAGGGGCTTAGCTGCGAACCCGTTTCGCCTAAGTTTTCAAAATCCTACCGAGTGGTGAGCCAGCCTCCCACTCGGGGGCTTAGCTGCAGTCCAGTACTCACCTAAGTTTGTAAAATCCTACCGAGTGGTGAGCCAGTTTCCCACTCGGGGGCTTAGCTGCAGTCCAGTACTCGCCTATAAGTTTAAAAAATCCTACCGAGTGGTGAGCCAGTCTCCCACTCAGGGGCTTAGCTGCAGTCCAGTACTCGCCTAAGTTTGTAAAATCCTCCCGAGTGGTGAGCCAGTCTCCCACTCGGGGGCTTAGCTGCAGTCCAGTACTCGCCTAAGTTTGTAAAATCCTACCGAGTGGAGAGCCAGTCTCCCACTCGGGGGCTTAGCTGCAGTCCAGTACTCGCCTAAGTTTAAAAAAAATCCTACCGAGTGGTGAGGAATCCTCCCACTCGGGGGCTTAGTTGCAGTCCAGTACTCGCCTAAGTTTAAAAATCCTACCGAGTGGTGAGCAACCCTCCCACTCAGGAGCTTAGGT
>NC_041388.1:25552215-25694013 GCF_002162155.2 Triticum dicoccoides
CCGAGTGGTGAGAAATCCTCCCACTCAGAGGCTTAGCTGCAGTCCAGTACTCGCCTAAGTTCAAAAATCCTACCGAGTGGTGAGCAACCCTCTCACTCGTGGGCTTAGCTGCAGTCCAGTACTCGCCTAAGTTTAAAAAATCCTACCGAGTGGTGAGCAATCCTCCCACTCGGGGACTTAGCTGCAGTCCAGTACTCTTCTAAGTTTGTAAAATCCTACCGAGTGGTGGGCAATCCTCCCACTCGGGGGCTTAGCTGCAGTCCAGTACTCGCCTAAGGTTTAAAATCTGCAATCATTTCCCTAGGAGCTGCACCACAAGTACAACGTACGCTCCATCCCTACTCGCAAGGGCGACGAGGTGCAGGTCGACTGCGGCCCTCTTCTCCGAGCTATGCCACAAATACAACATGCGCTCCATCCTTGTCCCCAAGGACGACGAGGCGCAGGTCGACTGCAACCTTCTTCTTTGAGCTACGCCACAAATACAACGTACGCTCCATCCTTGTCCGCAAGGACGACAAGGCGCAGGTTGACTGCAACCTTCTCCTGTGAGCTACGCCACAGATACAACATGCACTCCATCCTTGTCCGCAAAGATGACAAAGCGCAGTTTGATTGAAGTCTCCATTTCAAGGTTGCATCTCAAACACGAAGGTCATTCCAAATAGGGAGCAGATTCCAAAAGCAATCGCAAGCATACTCAAAAGCAGTTCGGATAAATCCTAAAGTTCCAACCGACAAATCAAAAGTATTCAAGCATCAAGACCGAAGGAGTTTAATGGTTACAACAACCACTTAGCATTCCGAGGCAAATTTAAGACAGGTTTAAATCTCATAGTTTGTTCACTCGGCAGGAGGAGGGCTGGCGGGTTCGATGAATTCGTCCAAGTTGATCCCATCTGCGATCCGAGTGGCAGCAGCGATGAAAGTCTCCATAAAGGACTAGAAGTCATGCCTTTTGGTGTTGGCGACCTTGATCGCCGCCAGCTTGTCTTCACGAGCTTCCTTGTAGTGGACCCTTACCAAGTACAACGCCACATCGGCACCACACTGGGCAGAGAACTTCTTCCACTCTAGCACTCGACCAGGAATCTCGTTGGGCCGAGTCATCAGAGATTTGAGGTCATTTTGAAGTGTCGCCCTTGGCCAGAGTGATGAGTCGATCCGTGAAACTGCCACCTTCAGACGAGCAAGGTAACCTGTGGCGCTGGCGACATGGGATTCCAGTCGAAGCACATTCATGGCAGCCTTGTCGCTGACCGGAGAATCGATAGGGTCTAAACCCGTCTCGATCCGTCCAGTTTCCTCGTCAAAGTTTTGGCAGAATTCTGTAGTCAAAGAGTTAGTGAGTCGACTGGACAGGATTAGCTTGCAAGCAGTAAAGCAGTCGGATTAAAAGGAGTACCTTCCAGCATAAGATAGAGCTTCTTGGCAAGAGTTCTCAGATAGGCTTATGTGTCATTTCTCTTACGGACTGCGGACTCCAACTTCTCATTCAGAGCAATCTTATCCTTCTTCAGACGAGTTACCTCTCGGTTGGACTCATTGAGAGAGGACTTCAGCTTTTTTACCTCTCCTTCCAACACTCCGACCGAAGCCAGCTTCTGGTCTGCAAGGGCAGTCTTATCTTGAGCTTCCTTCTGCGTAGTTGCAAGGTCCAAGTCCTTCTTCTCCAGAGCCAACCTCATTTTCTCTGCAAAAGAAGCAATCGGATCGAACAAGATATCGAAGAAATATCTTAAAAGACGATCGATGTGAACAGTCAACAGGCAGTTACCTTCCATACCAGCAACTTCATCTTGAGCTTTCTTCAACTTTTGTTGGGCCAGCTCCAAGTCGAGGTTGAGTTGCCTCTACTTCTCCTCAGATTCGGCAAACTTAGAAATGAGAGTACAAGATTTCTGCAGAAGGTAAAAGACCTGTCAATTGACAGGATCAAAGATTATTTACTTCCGAGTGAATAAAACTTGAAATTTTACTCAGACCCCAGTCGACTGCCTATGGTCGACTGCGGTCTCGGAGACTACACCCAGCGGGTGCACTTGGCGTGCCCCCACTGATTCAGACCCCGCTCGACCGGTCTGCCCGGGTCGAGTAAAAAAATATTCAGACCCCGGCCGACTGCCAGCAGCCGACCATGGTCTCGGGGACTACACCTAGTGGGTGCACATGACGTGCCCCCACTGGTTCAGATCCCACTCGAGCGGTCCGCCCGGGTCGAGTGGAAGAAAGTAAAAAGTACTCAGATCCCAGTCGACTACACCCAGTGGGTGCACTTAGCGTGCCCCCACCGGTTCAGATCCCACTCGACCAGTCCGAGTGGAAGAGCGCAAGTGCTAGAGACAACAAAACACCCAGTGGGTGTACAGATTCGACGCAAACAATAAGAGATCGTATGAAAGAAAATATTTCAGGTAGCATATCCTAATAGAACAAGGTCAGTCGAAAGTCTACTTACCTGGACATTGGCCCGAAGAGCCGCGCTGGCATCGTAAGCAGCCTGGCTGTTCTCGTGCACCGTCTTCATCCGCTCCATCATCACGTTAGCCTGACGGATGGCCTCCACAGCCGCGTCCGACTGGTTTTACGAAACATGGTAGTTGGTGAAGAAGGGGTCAGACGACCCAGGTGCGGCAGCTTGGAGCTCCGAAGCATGAGGTTGGACGATTGAAGGAAACACCGGTACAATCGACGGTGCAGGGCGCTCACTCGACAATGGGACAGCGAAAGTTATAGAGGCCCCACCTGTGTCTTCAGATTGCCAGACGGTTGGTGTTGTCATCGGTCCCTGCTAAGATGTCTTGCCAGCTGTTACTTTTTTGTTCTTTCTGGGCCTAGGGGCCACATCTTCATCATCATCCGGAAGATCGATGACGTTGGGTGGGGCTGGAGATAAATCAGTCGACCCCAAGTGAATCGCCAGAATTTAATCGACCAAATAATCAAGAACAAGATCATGAGAGTTTTACCTGGGTTGGAGGTAACCGCGTCTTCCATTTCATCGTCTCGGTATTGGTAGGAAGAAGTTTCAGATGTAGCAGCACTGCAGATGTCAACATTCAGTCGGTTATGTTCTGTTGCTCGAGTCGACCAAAAGATCAGGTCAGATGAATACCCGGAGATGGTGGGGATGGTCACTTTGATTCTGGGCAAAGCCTTCGGTGGTTTGGAGGAGGTGGCCTTCAATGCTTTTGGCGCAGGAGGCGGCGCAATCTTGAGCAGTTTCGATACCTTCTCAGTCGGCGCTGGGGAAGACGTCCGAGGGCGCTTCAAAGATTGCCCAGTCGGTGCAGCCGCCAGGTCAAGGGTGCTCGCCGGGTCGTGAGCGTGCTTCGACCTCCTCTCTCTGCGAGGAGGCGAGTCGACCTCTTCTTCATCACTCGAGTCGTCGCTCTCCTCGTCCTCCTCTGCATCCGAGTGCCACTCGCCACTTGATACGTCTCCAACGTATCTATAATTTTTGATTGCTCCATGCTATATTATCTACTGTTTTGGACTATATTGGGCTTTATTTTCCTCTGTTATATTATTTTTGGGACTAACCTATTAACCGGAGGCCCAGCCCAGAATTGCTGTTTTTTGCCTATTTCAGTGTTTTGAAGAAACAGAATATCAAACGGAGTCCAAACAGAAAAATCCTTTTTGGAACGTGATTTTCTTCTCGGATAAGACCCAGGAGACTTGGACCCTACTCCAAGAAGTACCGGAGGCGGTCACGAGGGTAGGGGCGCCCCCCCTACAGGGCGTGCCCCCTGCCTCGTGGGCCCCTCGGTGCTCCACCGACGTACTCCTTCCTCCTATATATACCCACGTACCCCCAAACGATCAGAACAGGAGCCAAAAACCTAATTCCACCGCCGCAACTTTCTGTATCCATGAGATCCCATCTTGGGGCCTGTTCCGGAGCTCCGCCGGAGAGGGCTGTAATCATGGAGGGCTTCTACATCATCATAGCCTCTCCGATGAAGTGTGAGTAGTTTACCTCAGACCTTCGGGTCCATAGTTAGTAGCTAGATGGCTTCTTCTCTCTTTTTGGATCTCAATACAATGTTCTCCCCCTCTCTTGTGGAGATCTATTCGGTGTAATCTTCTTCTTTTGCGGTGTGTTTGTTGAGACCGATGAATTGTGGGTTTATGATCAAGTCTATCTATCAACAATATTTGAATCTTCTCTGAATTCTTTTATGTATGATTGGTTATCTTTGCAAGTCTCTTCGAATTATCCGTTTGGTTTGGCCAACTAGATTGGTAGTTCTTGCCATGGGAGAAGTGCTTAGCTTTGGATTCGATCTTGCGGTGTTCTTTCCCGGTGATAGAAGGGACAGCAAGACACGTATTGTATCGTTCCCATCAAGGATAACAAGATGGGGTTTATTTCATATTGCATGAATTTATCTCTCTACATCATGTCATCTTGCTTAAAGCGTTACTCTATTTTTAACTTAATACTCTAGATGCATGCTGGATAGCGGTCGATGAGTGGAGTAATAGTAGTAGATGCAGAATCGTTTCGATCTACTTGTCACGGACGTGATGCCTATATGCATGATCATGCCTATATATTCTCATAACTATGCTCAATTCTGTCAATTGCTCAACAGTAATTTGTTCACCCACCATAGAAAACTTATGCTCTCGAGAGAAGCCACTAGTGAAACCTATGGCCCCTGGGTCTATTCTCATCATATCAATCTCCATCACTTTTATATTGTTTTGCTATTTACTTTGCTTTTACTTTTTACTTTGCATCTTTATATCAAAAATACCAAAAATATTCTATCTATCAGATCTCACTCTCGTAAGTGACCGTGAAGGGCTTGACAACCCCTAATCGCGTTGGTTGCGGGTAGCTATCGCTTTGTGCAGGTACGAGGGACTTGCGCGTGGCCTCCTACTGGATTGATACCTTGGTTCTCAAAAACTAAGGGAAATACTTACGCTACTCTGCTGCATCATCCCTTCCTCTTCGGGGAAAACCAACGCAAGCTCAAGACATAGCAAGAAGGATTTCTGGCGCCGTTGCCGGGGAGTCTACGCAAAAAAGTCAACATACCAAGTACCCATCACAATCCCTATCTCCCGCATTACATTAGTTGCCATTTGCCTCACGTTTTCCTCTCCCCCACTTCACCCTTGCCATTTTATTCTCCCTCCTCCTTCTCCTTCTCCTTTTCCGTTTGCCTTTTTCTCGCTTGCCTTTTGTTTGCTCGTGTGTTGGATCGCTTTCTTGTCGCTATGTCTGAAATTGGGGAAGTTATCGCCGATATGGGCTGTCGGTGTCAAAACCGGCGGATCTCGGGTAGGGGGTCCCGAACTGTGCGTCTAGGCCGGATGGTAACAGGAGACAAGGGACACGAAGTATTACCCAGGTTCGAGCCCTCTTGATGGAGGTAAAACCCTACGTCCTGCTTGATTAATATTGATGATATGGGTAGTACAAGAGTAGATCTACCATGAGATCAGAGAGGCTAAACCCTAGAAGCTAGCCTATGGTATGATTGTTGTTGTCTATGTTGTCCTACGGACTAAAACCATCCGGTTTATATGGACACCGGATAGGGTTAGGGTTACACAAAGTCGGTTACAATGGTAGGAGATCTGAATATCCGTATCACCAAGGTTGCCTTCCACACAAGGAAAGTCCCTTCCGGACATGGGACGAAGTCTTCAATCTTGTATCTTCATAGTCCAGGAGTCCGGCTGAAGGTATAGTCCGGCTATCCGAACACCCCCTAATCCAGGACTCCCACAGTAGCCCCTGAACCAGGCTTCAATGACGACGAGTCCGGCGCGCAGATTGTCTTCGGCATTGCAAGGCGAGTTCCTCCTCCAAGTACTTCATAGAAGATTTTGAACACAAAGATAGTGTCCGGCTCTGCAAAATAAGTTTTCCACATATTGCCATAGAGAGAATAATATTTACACAAATCTAATCTGCTGACATATTCCGTAGCGTGACACACCACGGCCAAGCCTTTATCCGAGTCGTTTCATTATCCCACCTCAGCGCGTCATGCGAGGCGGTTTCCTTGGCACGTCTTGTTAAAGCAGAGATCGTGTCCCCTTATTCTGGGATTCTCATCAATACGGGCGTGGGTAACCCAACCGCTTCTGGGACTCCTAGATTATAGGCAAGCCCAAACGGACACAGAGAGGACGCTTGATATTCACCCTCTTTATAAAGGGACAAGGCTTTTTATTTTTCCCTCCCGTGCTCAATTGAATCCTTCCCCCGCCTCAAGCTCAAACGCCCAAAGACCTGGTCAGGTGCTCCGAACCTTCAGTCATGTTCGGATCTAGCCTTCAAGGCCGATGGGTGCCTTCCTCCGTCACGGAAGAAGACATCAAAAAGTTGAGGGAGGCTAGATATCTGACCGCCGAGATTTTGCATCGGCTGCCTCCCCGGGGGCAGGCCGTCCCTTCCCCCGAACCCAGCGAGAGCGTCGTGTTCGTCTCCCAGTTCCTCCGAGGTCTAGGCCTTGCTTTGGATCCTTTCGTCAGGGGCTTGATGCTTTACTACGTGCTAGATTTCCATGATCTAGCTCCGGACTCCTTTCTTCATATCACAACATTTATTGTCGTGTGTGAGGCCTTCCTCCGAGTTAACCCTCACTTCGGCCTGTGGCTCAAGACCTTTGAAGTAAAGCCGAAGACGATTGAGGGGCAACATGCAGCGTGTGGAGGTGCTTCAATACTGTCGGGGGACTAATCCACGAGCACCTATGGGACCGGCGGACCGAGTCCCTTTCGGTTCGGCGGGGGCGAGGGTCGCACGAAGAGCGGATCGAGGTGAAGCACACGAGCAGTTTACCCAGGTTCGGGCCGCACGGATGCGTAAAACCCTACTCCTGCTTTGTGGTTTGTATTGAGTTCTTGCTCGGGAGCGCGGAGTGCTACAGTACACCCCAGCAGCTAACGAGACCGAGCGTGAGTGTTCTCTTCCTCCCTCTCTACGTTGCGCATGGGCCTCCTTTTATATGCTCAAGGGGTCACCGACAGGTGGCAACGTAGACAAGGGTAAAAATGGAAAGGTGTTGCGGTTGGTACAGCTACCTGGTACAGTGTATCATACCTAACCCTGACGGCAGGGGACAAAGGCATTAAATGCCTGTCAGCGTCGCTCAAATAGTGCAAAAGGGACCGTCAGGGATGCCACCGCTCGCCATGATGGCAATCTTGTCAGCGCCGCTTGCCACCGCGCACCGCTGGCTGCACAGCCTCCCGCCACATACGCCTGGAAGGGTCCCAGAGCGACAAGTTGGTGGATGTGCTGGAGCGCGGACACAGAGTGGTGGCTTGCCGCGGCAAGCGCCTTGCCGCGGTCATTGTCTTGTCGCGTCCGGGAGCTTGTCGCTCACCGGGCCTTGCCGGGATGCGTGGCGCGTCGGGGCAAGTTCCTTGATATGCCTTGGTTGGCCTTCCCGGCAAGCTCCTCTTGCTGGGGTCTTGTCTCCTTGGCTTGGATACTTTGTCCTTGAATGGCTCCAAAGGAACCACGGAGGACCTTGGCGGTCACCCGGCAAGCCTTGCCGCGGGATGCTGCGACTGCCCGTGCACAAGTTCGGGATACTAGGGTACCCCTACTCTAGTACACCGACAGGAGCCCCCGGGCCTGGGCCATACACGGTGCCGAGCGCTGTTGGGCCAGGCCCAAAACAGGGCACGGGCACGCGCGGCCTGGGTTACGCCGCATCTCTCCCCGAATGGCATGCATTGAATGCGGCGTTGTGGGATAGATCGTGGGTGGTTTCTTTATTCGGAAAGGCGGAACGTCCGCCCCCTCCCTCTTTGTAAGCATGGGAAACAGGGGTAGTTCGCCCATTCGCCGGTTGCTACTCCAATCTCGGAAATCTCCGCCGCTCCCTCGTCTTCCCAAAGCTGAAAGAGAGCAGCGCCCCGCCCCCCTTCGCCACCAGCACCACCAACGCCGTCGACCTCCTCCACCACTTCCGCCATGGCTCCGAGAGCCGACAAAGGGAAGGTTGTGAAGTCGACTGAGGCGCACCGGCTTGCGGCGCTGCGAAAGGAGCGGGCAATCTCCCCCCCCCCCCCAAGCTCGCCGCGAGGGAGCTGAGGGAGAATTACTATCTCTTCTGGTCGACGGAGACGCGAGCGCATCCGCGCACGAAGGTACTTCCAGCCGCCGCTTGGAAAATGGCTCCAAACGGATATCCTTTCTTCGCCTTGTTCTTCTACTGCAGGCTCTGCCCGCCCTTCTCTGAGTTTTTCTGTGATATGATGAACACCTACGGGTTCCGCCTCCTTGACTTCACCCCCAATGTTGTTCTGACCATGGCAGTTTTCGCACATCTCTGCGAAAACTTTGTCGGAGTCTATCCCAATGTAGCCCTTTTTCGCCACTTCTTTTTGGGTATTTGCTTGACTTTTCTCACTTTTCCGGCAATCAGACCCATCTGCTGCGGAGCCGATGGAGACCGATGTTGCTGCCGACGACGCCGCTGCCACTGAAGAAGCAGCCGGCACTGATGATCCCGCCGGCGACGAGGCCGCCAAAGCTGCCGCCGCAGCAGCTGGCGAGGGGTCTGGCGATCGCACTGACGGCCCTGAGGCCGCAGGAGCGCCAGGCGCTACATCGACCGCCGACCCGTTCGCTGCTGCCGCAGCGCCAGGCTCCGAAGAGCCCCAACCAAGCGTCTACTTGCAGGCCGGCGATGGCGTCTTCATCAACCTCCCCTGGGCGTCAAGCTCCAGGGCGCCGGTCGAGGGAGAGAGGTTTGATGGAGAGGTGCTCGCCTCCGCTGGGCTGACGCTAGTTGATGCGCCGAGCAGTAGCAGCGGCGAGCTTGAGGAGGATCGGCTGCTGCGGAAGCTGTTGTCGCCCTACCACGCGCGGCAAGCCAAGCTGGAATCCCGCGAGGCGCTTGTCGCGAAGGCGGGAGCAGACATCAAGAAGCGCGCGGAGGTGCTCCGGGGTCTCAACTAAGAAGCTCTCCGGTCCCTGGCAGAGGAGCGGGAGCAACTCGCCGAAGAGCAGAAGGCCTTCTTCCTCAAGAAGGCCGAAGTTGAAGAGCAACAGCAGCTTGCCGCTGAGAAGCTGTCTGCGCAGGAGGGCGAGCTGGCACAGCGGAAAGTTAACCTCGACAGCCACGAGGAGGAGCTTGCCGCGCGTGAGCAAAAATTCGGCGGAGCCCTTAAGCAAGCAGAGGATGCTGCCGCAGTTGCTGAGGCCGCCAAGAAGGAGCTGGAGACGAAGGTGGCGCAGCTGGAGGCCGATCTCAAGGCGAGTGGTGAAGAGCTTGCCGCGCTCAAGCGTGAGCAGGAGAAGGACGCCCACACCAACGCAGATCTGCAGGCTCGTCTCGCCGAGAAGGGCAAAGAGCTTAGCGCCGCCAAGGACTCCAACGCAGATCTTGAGTTGAGGCTGACCACTTTGACCAAGACGCTGGAGAAAGTGGAGCACTGGATGGAGGGTCTCGTGAGTGCTGCCGCAAATATCGACAGGGAGCTGGCGCAGCTGGGGGTGGAGGATCTCGGGTATCCCTATGATGAGAACCTCCAACCCAGCGCCAAGCTCACCTTGTTCTTCAGAGGCGTGGCGACGGCCCTCCGGCGGCTTCGGGAGAAGATCCCAAAGCAGCCGGCCGACGAGTCGCGCAAGATCTGCGCGGGAGCTCTTCAAAAGGTGTTGGTGAAGGTGGCCTTCCGCAACCCGGGCCTCAACCTCACCAACGTCCTCAAGACCCTGCCGCCGGATGCTGATCTGGAGGCGGTCAAGACCCTTGTCGCACCCATTGTGGATAAGGTGAGCGGGATCAAGAGGATTGACGGCGATCGCATAGACTAGGCCACCCGTTTCTTCTTTTCTTGTCGCTGCTGGTCATGTTATGAGAACAATCTGTTAGAGCCGCGACAAGCTACCTTGTAATATAACTCTATTCTGGGTAATGATTGCAATGTTATTCCCTTTACTTGATTCCTCCCTTTGTATGTTTTTGCCCTACGCTTTTAGGGAACTTGCCGGTGCAGGCACCTTAGCCGCGAGCGCTGAGTGCAGGATGTCAGCAGCCTGCTGGCGGTGCCGCTACCGACAAGAAACCTTGTTGCAACTAGTCGCAGCTCACTTAAGTTGTTGAGCGGACTCGAAACAAAGTAAGGGCGCAACTAGCTACGAGTTGGTTCCTCCGCGCACAGGTTTTCCATACAAAGTGCGGTCGTTCAAGGGAGATAACTTAAAAATAAAAAATCTGATTGCTCAAACTTTGTCAACTTAGCTTTTCTGTTGTTTGCTTCCCGGTAAGGCGAGACTTTCTTGAACAACGCCTGGTCCATACCATTATCATCTCCTTTCCCCCCCGGCAAACTTGTGGGCGAGGGAACCTTCCTTTCCTTGAGAAAAAAGAAAGAGGAGAAAATAAAGATATGGAGCCTTACGGCTCGTTATTGCTTACCGGGGAGTGGGTGCTGCACAAAGTGTCAGATCACATATGCAAAAAATAGAAAGCATGAAATTGACAAGATGTGCGGAGCACATGAGCTTTACTTATGCACGGGGTCTGCGCCCAGCTTTGTACAAAGGATTACATGCAACAGCGGCAAGACTTGTACAAAAGGTGGTTGGGCAACCGCGCCTTATGGGTAAAACTTACGAAGATGCTCAATGTTCCAGGAATTGCTCACCGGAATGCTATCTTCGGTCTCAAGGCGGACAGTGCCAGGCCTAGTGACTCGTTTCACCCGGTAAGGGCCTTCCCACTTTGGCGTCAACTTGTTGGAATTCTTGGCGGACTGAACACGCCGAAGAACAAGGTCACCTTCCTCGAGACTTCTGGCGTTAACTTTGCGGCTATGGTAGCAGCGCAAAGCTTGCTGGTAGCGAGCAGCTCACACAGCAGCATGAAGACGGTCTTCCTCAAGGAGTAGCGCGTCATCTTGTCGCAGCTGCTCTTGCTCAAGCTCATCATAAGCGAGCACTCGAGGGGACCCGTATACGAGTTCCGTGGGGAGAACTGCCTCTGCTCCATAGACTAGAGCGAAAGGTGTCTGGCCAGTGGCTCGATTTGGCGTCGTCCTAATCGACCAAAGAACCACCGGCAGCTCCTCGATCCAGTTTCTTCTGCACTTGTGCAACCTGTCGAAAGTCCTGGTCTTGAGCCCACGCAACACTTCAGCATTTGCCCTCTCCGCTTGACCGTTGCTTCTCGGGTGAGCAACAGAAGCGAAGCAGACCTTGGCGCCAAGATCTTGGACGTACTGCATGAAGGTGCGGCTCGTGAATTGCGTACCGTTGTCGGTGATTATCCTGTTAGGGATCCCGAAGCGGCAAACAATTGACCTGAAGAACTTGACTGCTGACTGTGCCGTCACCTTCCTCACTGCTTCCACTTCCGGCCACTTTGTGAACTTGTCGATTGCAACATACAAGTACTCAAAGCCCCCGACTGCTCGGGGAAAGGGGCCGAGGATGTCGAGCCCCCAGACCGAAAATGGCCAGAATAAAGGGATCGTCTGGAGAGCTTGAGCTGGTTGGTGTATCTGCTTGGAATGGAACTGGCACGCTTCACACTTGGTTACTTGTGCAGTTGCATCCTGGAGGGCTGTCAGCCAAAAGAAACCTTGCCGGAATGATTTGCCGGCAAGTGCTCTTGCACCAATGTGGTGACCACATATGCCTCCATGTATCTCTGCCAACAGCTTTTGTCCGTCTTCCCGGTGAATACACTTCAATTTCACACCGTTGAGTCTTTTTTTGTACAGTGTGTTGTCGACAAACTGGTACATACTTGACTACCGGGCTACTCTTTCCGCTTCTTCTTGCTCTTCGAGAAGTTCTCCTGTCTAAAGGAAACGGACAATCTGCTGTGCCCATGCTGGAGCTTGTGGCTCGACAACAAGGACTAAAGGCAAATCTGCTGCTGCGGGAACATCCGCTTCTACGGCGAGAACCTGCGGCTCTGCCGGAGCTTGACATTCCCCGGCAAGCTTGCCGGAGCAAAACTTGTCGGGAGTTTGTGCTTCAACGGAACAAACCCTAGGGCTTGCCGGAGCAGACTGCTCCTCAGCGCTCTTGGCGTTGATCTTGGGGACCTTCTTGGCGGCGGCTTCGGGAAGCTCTGCCGGAAAATAGTCACCAGAAACCAACTTCCTCTTCTTGCTCTGTCCAGTTGATGGCATTACAGACAGTTGAGTCAGCTTGAGCACAAAGATCCCTGGTTCCACAGGTAACTTAAGTGCGGCGCACTTTGATAGGCCATCGGCAATGGCGTTCTGAGCTCTTGGAACATGCTCCATCTGTAGGCCGTCCAAGTGCTCTTCTAGCTTTCTCACTTCGTCGACGTAGGCTTCCATCAACGTACTCTGATAGCTCTTGTTCACTTGGCGGATAACAAGCTGCGAGTCACCCCTTACAATGAGCTTCTTGATCCCAAGGTCTGCCGCGATCCTAAGACCGGCAAGCAAGCCTTCATACTCTGCGGTATTGTTTGTTGCTTGCTCCTTTGGAAAGTGCATCTGGACTACGTACTTGAGGTGCTCTCCGGTGGGTGCGACAAGCAGCACACCAACGCCGGCGCCTTGCAGCGAAAAGGCACCATCAAAGTACATTAGCCACTCTTTGCTTGCTTCCTCGACGGGGATGCTCGTTTCTGGAATTTCTTCATCTGGTGTTGGCGTCCATTCTGCTATGAATTTTGCCAATGCTCTGCTTTGGATAGTAGAAGTACTCTCAAACTTGAGGCCAAAGCTTGACAGTTCCAGTGCCCACTCAACAATTCTGCCTGTCGCTTCTGGATTCTATAGTATCCTCTTCAGCGGAAAACGAGTGACAACTGTAATCTCATGTGCTTGGAAGTAATGGCGCAGCTTTCTCGAGGCCATGAGAAGGCCGAAAAGCAATTTCTGCACGCCAGAGTACCTTGACCTAGCCCCCTGCAGAAGGGAACTGACAAAGTAAACTGGGCGTTGTACCATTCTCTTCTGTATCTCCTCGTGCGTCTGCGCAGATCCATCCTTGTCGGGACCAGAGCTTGTCGGGGAAGCCCCCTGCTTGTCGCTGGATGCGCCTGCCGTGGTTGCTGGCTCGTCATCTGCCTCTCTCTCTGCTACTAACGCAGCACTAACCACTTGATTGGTTGCCGCTATATACAGCAGCAACTTCTCTTGTGGCTTAGGTGCGACAAGTATTGGAGTGGAGGACAGGTATCTCTTCAAGTCTTGGAGCGCAGCCTCCGCTTCCGGAGTCCATTTCATTGGACCTGCCTTTTTCAATATTTTGAAAAACGGCAGGGCGCGCTCAGCAGACCTAGAGATAAACCTGCTGAGAGCAGCCACGCAACCGGCAAGTCTTTGTACATCCTTGATGCGCTTTGGTGCTTCAATCTGCACACTGGCCTTGATCTTGTCGGGATTGGCTTAGATTCCCCACTGAGACACGAAGAACCCGAGAAGCTTCCCGGAGGGGACTCCAAACACGCACTTCTCGGGGTTGAGCTTGAGGCTGATCTTGCGCAGATTTGCAAAGGTCTCGTCTAAATCTTGAATCAGAGTTGCCTTGTCCTTGCTCTTGACCACTATGTCATCCATGTAGGCTTCCACATTTCTGTGTATTTGTGGCTCAAGAGAGACATGGACTACCCTTGCAAATGTTGAACCAGCATTTTTTAAACCGAAAGGCATCCGTATGAAACAGTACGTGCCACATGGAGTGATGAATGCGGTCTTCTCCTCATCCTCTTCTGCCATGAAGATCTGATGGTATCCTGAGTATGCGTCAAGAAATGAAAGCAAGTCACATCCGGCCGTGGAGTCAACAATCTGGTCAATGCGCGGCAAAGGAAATGGGTCTTTGGGACAAGCTTTGTTAACATCGGTAAAGTCGATACAAAGTCTCCATTTCCCGTTCGCCTTGCGCACGACTACAGGATTGGCCAACCACGTAGGATGGAGAACTCCTCTGACAAGGCCTGCTGCTTCCAACTTCTTGATCTCTTCTGCGATGAATTCTTGGCACTCCACTGCTTGCTTCCTGACCTTCTTTTTGACGGGCCGCGCACGAGGACAAACGGCAAGATGGTGCTCAATTACTTTCCTGGGAACACCGGGGATGTCAGATGGTTGCCACGCAAACACGTCGACGTTCGCCCGCAGGAAAGCAATGAGTGCGCTTTCCTATTTAGGGTCGAGAGTGGCACTGATGGTGAAGGTACCACCAGTGCCGTCCTCCTTGGCGGACACCTTCTTGGTCTCTGACGGAGCTGCCATTGTCTTCTTACACTTGCCGGTGGAGCTTGATGGTGCGTCCTCGACGGCAGCGCAGCACTCCGAAGAGGTGCGCTTGCCGGAGTGGGCATCAGAACTCTTGCCGGACTTGGTCTTCTTCCCCCCGGGAGCTTCAACGGCAGGTGACTTGCGATCTGTTGCGGTTGCCGCTTCCCGGTAGATCTTGTCGGCGTAGATAAGAGCATCCTTCTTGTCGCCAGGGACAAAGATGACGCTTATCGGGCCTGGCATCTTCAGCATGTTGTATGCGTAGTGAGAGGCTGCCATGAACTTGGCGAGTGCTGGACGGCCGAGTATCCCATTGTAAGGCAATGGAAAATCGGCAACGTCAAAAGTGACCCTCTCAGTCCTGAAGTTCACCTCGTTGCCAAATGTTACTGGCAACGTGACCTTCCCCTTCGGCTAGCTCCTTCCCGGGTTGATTCCTTGGAATGTGCCGATCTCTTCAAGCTCGCTGTCAGGGATCTGGAGTTTGTGGAGTACAACGGAGGAGATCAGGTTCAAGCCGGCCCCGCCGTCAACTAGCATCTTAGTGACCTTGAGGTTGCGGATAGTTGGTGAAACCAACATCGGTAAGCACCCGACCGCAGTTGTGCGATCAGGGTGGTCCTCAATATCAAAGATGATAGGCGTGCTGGACCATTTCAGAAGCTTGCGTGACTCGACAGGTGGTTCCGCCGCATTGACTTCCCGCACCCACTGCTTGAGTTGGCGGTGCGAAGTATGCAGAGAAGCACCGCCGTCAACGCACAAGATCTCTGTGGCTTTCTGGAACTCCTGCTCACTGGTCTCGGCAACATCCATGTCTTTGTCGTCGTCGTCTTCATCCTTGTCGCGGCCGCGGGGAGGTCTGTCTCCTTGCCGCTGCTTGGCCTTGCCGCGGCGTCCTCCCCGGCTGGCGCACTTCTTGCCGGATTCTCCAGCGCCTCCTTGGGCCCTCTCCTTGTCGCGTTGCTCGTATTCAGCCTTTTGCTGCTGGACAAGCTGCTCGACCTTCTTGCAGCTCTGGAGGTCATGGCCCTTGGTGCGGTGGATCTTGCAGTACTGCTTGTCGGTGCCGTCCTGCTTGTCGGCGACCGCCACAGTCTGGCAGTTGGTGCATGCGGCAATCTCCTTGCCGGAGCTACCAGCTTTGGCTTTCTTGGCGCCACCTTCGTTGCCGGACTGCTCAATGACTAGCACATCTTTGCTTCTTCTTCCTGTTGTTCCGCCGCTGGTTTTTCTTTGCCGGGGCAGCATCCTCGTTGTTAGATCCTCCTGCTCCTGTATTCTCTCCGGGGAGGTTCCTCCCTTCCTCAGCACGTGCACACTTGTCGGCCAGGGCATACAGCTCACTGACGTCTCTGATCTTGCACATCGCCATCTCCTCTCGCATCCTGCGGTTACGCACGTTCTGGTGGAACGCGCTGATGACCGCGGCAGGGTGGACATCTGGGATGTTGTGCTGTACACGGCTGAATCTCTGAATGTACTTGCGCAGGGGCTCTCCTTCCTTCTGGGCGAAGGTCACTCTCTTGGCCATGAGGTTTGTGGCCGCCTGTAAAGGCGCCGACAAACTGATGGCATAGGTCTGCCCAGGAGGATATGGAGTTGTCCGGCAAGTGCATGAGCCAGGACCTGACGTTGGGCTTGAGCACCAGCGGGAAGTAGTTGGCAAGGATCTTGTCGTCCCGCCCCCCGGCAGCCTGCACCGCGATGGTGTAGATGCTGAGGAACTCCGATGGATGCTACTTGCCGTCGTACTTCTTTGGTACGTCTGGCTTGAAATTCTTCGTGCTGGGCCACTGGACTTGCTGCAGCTCACGAGTAAACGCAGGGCAACCTACCACGTACGGCAAGTCGCCTGGTTCCCCTGGCGCATGCATGTCGACAGAGGGCCCAGCGCGCTGGTCCGATTGACGTCACGCTTCTCTTCGGCGCTCGATGCGAGTACGAGCGTCTTCTTGCTGTCGTTCGTGAAGAACTTGGCGCTGATCGCGACGAGCTCGTGGATCTGATGATGCGGTGGAGTCGCTGTCGAGGTGGATCCGACGAGTCGGCGATCTTGGCCTTCGGGACGGAGAGTGCACAGTGGTTGCACCCCCACCGGTCTTGTCGCCACCGGCTCGTGCCTGGCTGACTTGCCGCGGCTGCGACGTGCTCGGCTGCCGTTGAGTGACGCCGTTGGCGAAGCCGATGAGACTCTGAATGGTGGCCCTCCAGTCGTCGATCTTGTCTGCCGTTGGAGGGTAGTCCAGGAGCAGTTGAGCTCGCGCTAAAGCTTCTGCTGTAGTGGCGGGTGGCGGTGGCGAACGGTGCGAGGAGCGGGATATGCTCGGACTTCTAACTATGCTAGAAGGAGCAGTATCCCGTCCAGGCGACCGTGCCTCGCTCGTGCCAGCATGTTGGCATGCATGCTGGTCTTGAGCACTCCGAGATCCACCAGCTCGATCTTGGTCCAGCAAATGCATAGTACCGTGAGTACCATGACGCTGCCGATCCCGCGCCTCCTGAGATGGGCGCGGTGCATGTACGGACGCCGAGGTCTTGGAGTGCGCCCGGTCGTTGTGGGAGCCGGCTACGCCGCCGATGGGCAGCGCAGCCTTGTCCTTGGACCTGGCAGCATCGTGAGCTCCCTCGTTGGCGCCCGTTCTTCCGCCGGCGTCTGCCCCATCAGCCGTTTGCTCCGGCGGTGGTGGGTTCGGCGCGGACGGAGCAGCCGCCTCCGAAGCCTTCTTCTTCGGCGGCATGTCGATGAAGATGATGAAGATCTAGCTCGTGTGAACGCCGGATCTGGTTCACACAACCTCGACACCCCTACCTGGCGCGCCAAAGATGTCGGGGGACTAATCCACGAGCACCTATGGGACCGGCGGACCGAGTCCCTTTCGGTTTGGCGGGGGTGAGGGTCGCACGAAGAGCGGATCGAGGCGAAGCACACGAGCAGTTTACCCAGGTTTGGGCCACACGGATGCGTAAAAACCTACTCCTGCTTTGTGGTTTGTATTGAGTTCTTGCTCGGGAGCGCAGAGTGCTACAGTACACCCCAGCAGCTAACGAGATCGAGCGTGAGTGTTCTCTTCCTCCCTCTCTACGTTGCGCATGGGCCTCCTTTTATATGCTCAAGGGGTCACCGACAGGTGGCAACGTAGACAAGGGTAAAAATGGAAAGGTGTTGCGGTTGGTACAACTACCTGCTACAGTGTATCATACCTAACCCTGATGGCAGGGGACAAAGGCATTAAATTCCTGTCTGCGTCGCTCAAATAGTGCAAAAGGGACCGTCAGGGACGCCACCGCTCGCCACGATGGCAATCTTGTCAGCGCCGCTTGCCACCGCGCACCGCTGGCTGCACAGCCTCCCACCACGTATGCCTGGAAGGGTCCCAGAGCGACACGTTGGTGGATGTGCTGGAGCGCGGACATAGAGTGGTGGCCTGCCACGGCAAGCGCCTTGCCGCGGTCGTTGTCTTGTCGCATCCGGGAGCTTGTCGCTCACCGGGCCTTGCCGGGACGCGTGGCACGTCGCGGCAAGTTCCTTGAGATGCCTTGGTTGGCCTTCCCGGCAAGCTCCTCTTGCCGAGGTCTTGTCTCCTTGGCTTGGATACTTTGTCCTTGAATGGCTCCAAAGGAACCATGGAGGACCTTGGCGGTCACCCGGCAAGCCTTGCCGCGGGATGCTGCGACTGCCCGTGCACAAGTTCGGGATACTAGGGTACCCCTACTCTAGTACTCCGACAAATACGCAAGATGACGGGAGCTCCATGGCCCAAAGGTTCCATTCCAGAGGTGTCTGAATTGTGGCAACAGGAGTGGTTCTATATCACGGCTCCTAGAAGTGCCAAGTGGGCGGCCGCCCCTGTTTTCCGCCTGGGCCCCCCACCACAACTGATGTCATGGATTAGCAGAGGACTGAGCTGGGGTCCGGCCAAGGACGTGCCTATACTGCAAAGCCGTAGTCAAGATCTACTCAATGGAGATTTCAGCTTGGTTGCGGTCACACAAGTTATGCTGGTTCGTCAAGTCCAGCCTTGCAAACGCTGGACCCTTCGCTTGTGGCAGTTCAATCCCGAGGGACCGCGTGCCATTCAAAATTTCCTCGGCCTGACGCATGAGGAGATGTACAAGTCATTCTTCGGACCTCAGGTAGAGTGTCCGGAAATTACCGAGGACGTGGGCCTAACCAGTAATCGCGCCGCCGAACAGGTAAGGAATCTTCCAGCCGAACATACTGTCTCTCATTTGTTATGAAGTTATTTCTGAGAGTTCACTTTTTGATCAGGACTGGATAACGAAGGCGAAGTTGATTCGGTGTTCGGCCCCCCTCCCTGAGGGTTTGGAAAATCCGGTGCTGGAAAAGATGCTCCAGATCGCACCTTGCCCGGAGCCTTTGAAGGAAGATACTATGGAGGATAATAAGGGCGGACGCGGGCCCCCAACGCTGCCCATTCTAACCGAGGGAGCGAGCGTCTCCATGAAGGAAGACGACCGGAAGAGGAAAAGGAACGCGCCCGGGGATTCCAAAGCCGAAGCTTCCAAACGGAGAAGAAGTCTCCCACAGAGGGTCCTACCTCCGGGGGTGCTGTTACCGCACAAAGTCCGTGGGGGGGTCAATTCTCCCACGAGTCGTAAGTGACCCGAAATACTTTAATAGTACAGATATGCCATCTTTTTCTTCTGAGAAAATAACCACCGCATATATTTTTGCAGTTTGGGCCTTAGCCCCTCTCAAATGAGCTCGTCTCCGGGGGATCTTGTTCCAGAGATGATGGAGAGAGAAACGCCTCCTCCAGACTCCTCCGCTCCAGAAGCGGGCGACCCTGAAGTGTCGTTGTCGGTGTCAAAACCGGTGGATCTCGGGTAGGGGGTCCCGAACTGTGCGTCTAGGCCGGATGGTAACAGGAGACAGGGGACACTTTGTTTTACCCAGGTTCGGGCCCTCTCGATGGAGGTAATACCCTACTCCTGCTTGATTAATATTGATGATATGGGTAGTACAAGAGTAGATCTACCACGAGATCAAGGAGGCTAAACCCTAGAAGCTAGCCTATGGTATGATTGTTGTGTATGGAGTTGATTCTGTCCTACGGACTACAACCCTCCGATTTATATAGACACCGGATAGGGTTAGGGTTACACAGAGTCGGTTACAATGGTAGGAGATCTTGAATATCGCATCGCCAAGCTTGCCTTCCACGCCAAGGAAAGTCCCATCCGGACACGGGACGAAGTCTTCAATCTTGTATCTTCATAGTCCAGGAGTCCGGCTGAAGGTATAGTCCGGCTACCCGAACACCCCCTAATCCAGGACTCCCTCAGTAGCCCCTAAACTAGGCTTCAATGACGACGAGTCCGGCGCGCAAATTGTCTTCGGCATTGCAAGGCGGGTTCCTCCTCCAAGTCCTTCATAGAAGATTGTAATCACCAAGAGTAGTGTCCGGCTCTGTAAAATAAGTTTCCACATATTGCCATAGAGAGAATAATATTAACACAAATCAAATCTGCTGACGTATTCTGCAGTGCACCATCACATTACAGCCAAGTCCTTTACTCAAATCGTTTTTACTTTTCCACCTCAGCATGTTTTGCGAGGCGGTTTCCTTGGCACGTCTTGTCAAAGCAGAGATCGTGTACCCCCCTTTCACGGGATTCTCATCAATATAGACGTGGGTAACCCAATCGTGTCCGTTAGCACTTTTTCTCGATTAAAGGCGAGTCCCAAACGGTTACGGGGAGGGCTCCTGGTATTCGACCTCTTATAAAGAGACCAAGGCCTTGCTCCTTTTTCCAATCTCAAACGAGTTCGCCCGTTGCCTCAAGTTCCAACACCCTAGGCTTCAGATTCCGGGCGCTTCGGACCTTCGACAATGTCCGGTTCCGACCTTCAAGGCCGATGGATGCCTTCCTCCGTCACGGAGGAGGACGTGCTAATGTTGAGAGAGGCTAAGTTCTTGACCGCCGAAATTCCGCATAGGTTGCCTGTTCAAGGGCAAGCTATTCCCAGCCCCCAGCCTAGTGAGAGCGTAGTGTTCATGTCTCACTTCCTTCGGGGGTTAGGCTTCCCGATGGATCCCTTCGTGAGGGGGCTGCTGTTTTATTACGGGCTGGAATTTCATGACTTAGCTCCGGAGTCCATCCTCCGTATTTCTTCATTCATCATTGTGTGCGAAGCGTTCTCCGTGTTACCCCTCACTTCGGATTATGGCTCAAGACCTTTGGAGTGGAGCCGAAGATGATCGAGGGACGGCATGTAGAGTGCGGAGGCGCTGTCATAAGTAAGAATGCTGATGCTCCATGGCCCGAGGGCTTCTTTCAAGAGGAGCTCGGCTTGTGGCAACAAGAATGGTTCTATATCACCGCTCCCAGGAGTGCCAAGTGGGCGGCGCCTCCTGCCTTTTGCTCGGGTCCCCCACCACGGCTAGCGTCATGGGTCAATAAAGGATTAGATTGGGGGTTATCCAAAGACGTGCCCCTGTTGCAGGGCTGCATTAGGGATCTCTTAGAAGGAGACCTCAACCTGGTCAAGGTGACGCAGGTCATGCTGATTCGCCGAATACTGCCCGGGAAACGCCGCCCCCTTCGCCTGTGGGAGTTTAATCCAGAGGGACCGCGAGCTCTCTAGAACTTCATGGGCGCAACGCCCGCGGAGATGTATAGACTGTTCTTCGGATCACAAGAGATGTGTCTGGATTTAACCGAGGACGCAGGTCTAAGCCACAATCGCCCGGATACTCAAGTAAGCAACCTTGTGCCCGGACCTTCTATCCGTATAATTGTCATAAACTTGCCCCTAAAAGAGCCTTCCTTTTAAACAGGAGTGGATAGCGAAGGCAAAGATGATCAGGTGTCCGGCTCCCCTGCCTGAAACCAGGCCGAATCCTGTGCTGGTCAGGATGATGGAGATAATGCCTTTGGAAGCGGAGGACAAGGAAGCTATGGCCCCCTCGAAGGAGGCTGCTCCGAAGGGAGGAACCGACAATTCCTCTCCCGAGGGGAAGAAGAGAGCCGCCTCTGATGACCCGGAAACCGTGGTCTCGAAACGGGGGAGAAAATCCTCGTCAGAGGGTCCAGTGCCGGGGAGTTCCTCGGCCGGACTATGCCCTCGAGGGGATCAGCCCTCCAGCGAGCCGTAAGTAGAGAGAGGTTTTCCTTTTGAGGGATGAGATAAATCTTTGATTTATATCTTGAGAAGATTAACCGAAATTTTACCTTGTAGCTCGGACCTTAGCCCTTCTTAGCAGAGCTCGTCTTCGGGGGATCTTCTTCCGAAGATGATGGAGAGCGGGACGCCTCCCCCTGCCATGCCGCCTAGTGAGGCGGGCGACCCTGAGGTGTCGTCGCGGAGGGTTTCTCCGAATCCGACAGGGGCGGAAGGTGGCAGTGCGGCCCCCCGAAGTTCTCTGCGTCCGGCCTTCGAAAGAGGCCATAGGACTAGTCCGGCACCGTCTGGTGCTCGGCTGGAGGAGCTAAAGATTCTGCTGGGGCGAGCTTCTATCGTAGAGGAGCACCGTGCATTGATGGGCATGGTGATTGAAAGGATTTCATCCGCAGAAGACGGATTGCATGAGGCCGTCAAAAGCTTGCTGACGGGTTTTGAGGTATGTTAGATAATGTACACTTTTGTAAGTTGCGCATAAGTAAGATGCGCCCTGTGTAGATAGTAACCCCTGAGACTCTGCGCGTTGTCAAGAAATGACGGCACGCGGAGGATCATAATCCCAGGTCTAAGATGTCGCCTTTGAATTTAGGTGGCGAGGTGTTCGGAATCGAGCCGAACTGATGAATTTGCCGAACTAAAGCGGCAACTGGACGTGGCAGATGCCGACATCGCGCTTGTCAACAAGCGGCTTGATGAGGCTCAAGGTATGTAATTCTTCGGGCGGCGCCAGGTAAGAGGAGCTTCATGCCAGTGTCTTACAATGTGTGCGCTTGACGCAGGTGGTACGGCCGCCGTGGAGAATCTTAGGGCAGGACTTGCCCAAGCTAAGGAGCAAGCCAGAAAAAGCGATGCGGCTGCCCAGAAGGCCCTTGAAGAGCTGAGAGCCGAACAGGCTGCTCATTGCCGAAGCAAAGAGGAGATGGCCGAGATGGCCAAAAAGTTAAAAAGCGCTACCGACTGTTGCAGACTTCTTGAAAAAGAAGACCAGGCGAAACAGACGGACTTAGAGAAGGCCGTTGCCAATGCCAAGGACGCGTGCTCTGCGATGAGAGCTGCGAAGGAGGAGCTGCGTTAGGCCGAACAGATTGCGGCTGGAAAGCCCTTTATGCTGCGAAGGAAGGTTTGTGATCCGAAGTTTGCTCCTTGGACTGGATGTGGAATGTGGAGGACACCTATCTGGATTTGGCAGCGAGTGCTGCTGATGCGACCGAACACTTTCGAGATCAGAAAGATCGCGAAGTGGAAAGGCTTTTCTGGTCGCAGTTTCATAATCCAGAGCGTCCACTGGCAGCGGATGATCGTTTGGCTCAATGGGCCGAACTGAATAGGTTGTCTGGACTCGCCATGAAGTACGTCGTGGGTCACCTGTGGCCGGGGAGTTCCGAGCCGAAGAGTTATTTCAGCTTGGTGCAGCAATTCCTTGACGCGGTGCCGCATATAAATGCAATTAAGAGGTCAGCATGCATAGAGGGCGCTAGGATGGCTCTAGCCCGTGTTAAGACATACTGGGCAGAGATGGAGACCACCGTTGTTGCGTCCCGAGATTCGGACCAAAGCCGAGTACCCTCCGAGCACTATTTTCAAGAAGTTCTTGAAGGCGCTCGTGTAATAGAGACGTAGTGCCCGAAAGATGCTATGTTATGATAGCATATGTAATGATAAAGTAATATTTTGATAAACTGTAGTGGCCTTTTTTTATACTTGTGCCTCCAAGTATTGTAAACACCTTCTATGCGGCCATTTTAAGATATATATATATATATATATATATATATATATATATGTGTGTGTGTGTGTGTGTGTGTGTGTGTGTGTGTGTGTGTATAGAATCTGAAAGATGGCTGTCGTTGGCTTCAGCCCCCACGCACATAGTGCGGGGGTGCTCGCAGAAGACGCATTTTCACACTTAACCCAACGTCTTGGTCCTACAAAGGAGGTGATAGCGCAGCGGGCCAGGCAACCGGACTATAATGCTTTAACACTTTCACTTAGCCATAGGAGTTTGAAAATGAGACTCTTTAGGTAGCTCCTTGGTGGCAACGGCGCTCGTCCTAATTCAGGGCGCGTATGTGCCTGACCGGGAAGCGGCCCTTCGTTAAAGCAGAGGAATCCGATAGATTCTGATCGGTCATCGAGTGGCTGACCAGTCTCACGCTACATCATGACAGTCAGTTTTCGGCTTTCTCTACTGAGGTGCTCGCCCTGGCCGAACCGGGGGCACAATCGCAGTAGTTCTCCTGGTGCTACCTTAGCCGATAGAGCGGAACGTAAGGTAGCCGAACTCAGGAGCCGGGCAACCCAACATTTGACCAAAGACATGATTCGGAGCTGATGCATATAATGCCAAAACTCGCGACGCCGAACACTCCCTAAGGTGTTCGGTCTTTATGAGTGCGGACCAAACAACACTCTTTATTAAAAAAGCCCCTAGTGTCCAGGTACATGCAAAAATTCTGACGTGGCCACATGCCAAGACGCCAGCCTCCTCCTTGGTTATACTGGAAAGAAAAAACCAGGGGATGTGTAGCAACGAGAGATAGTAAAAAAGGTTTACGCAGGGTCTTAATCTAAAAAGAATCCTTTAGGACAGGTCCCTACTGCACGTCTATGCCTGTGTCTCCGTTGTGCCGTATCCTGGACGGGCGCCGCACGACGTTCATCTGTAAAAGAGAGGAACTGAGTTGAAAACGGTCGTGCCGAATTTTTTTAAAATAAGCAAAGTAAAAAGTAAGATATGGAAGTTTGAGCTTTATTGTCTCTTATTGTATATGCGTGGAGCCCCTTGTGCAGGGGTATATGGCTTCTAGGTCTGCATCCATGATGATTTTGCACCGAACTCGTCTATCCGTGTTCGTGGTCTTTTAAATGACCTATTTTGAAGTTTTGTTGGCCGGTGAGGCCATTTGCTGTGGGGCTTTAAAGCGGCCGCACTGTCCTCCGCTTGGGGAGGCGCACTTTAGTGCTTCCCCATCAAAGAGATGATGCCTCGTGGACCGGGCATCTTAAGTGTAAGAGATGCATAATGCGGTATTGCATTAAATCGAGCGAAAGCTTCGCGTGCCAGTAGTGCTTGATAGCGACTTGAGAACGGGACGACGTGGAAGGTCAGCTTTTCGCGGCGGAGGTTATCGGCAGAGCTGAATGTGACTGTCAGCCGGAGAAAACCCATACAATGGGTGTCCGGACCAGGTATTACCCCTTGAAAGGAGGTTTTGCTGCGACGGATTCTTGCTGGGTTTATCCCCATGTGATGTATTGTATCATGATATATCAGGTTTAGTCCACTGCCGCCGTCCATAAGGACATTTGAAAACTTGAGTCCGCCAATTATTGGATCGAGTATCAAGGCAGTCCATCCTACATTCTTGATATTCCTAGAATAATCTAGCTGATCGAAGGTGATCGGTTTTGACAACCAGTGGCAGGATCCTTTTGGGGATGGGCCGTGTGGTGCGTACCTTTACGGGCACCGCACGTTTTGTTATGTGAAGTGAGTTCACTGTTTTTACTTCTTGCGGGAAGTTCTTTTGTTTCCTGGTGATCTGCTGTTGGGGTTCGTCCTCGTCTTCGCTTGGTGTGTCGAGCCCCTTGTGTTCGTCATTGAGTCTGCCGGATTGTTTGAAGACCCAACAGTCTCTGTGGGTATGGTTCGCAGGCTTCGCGGGAGTACTGTGTATCTGACATATCCTGTCCAGGATTTTATTTAGGTTGGATGGATCGTCCCTGTTATCCTTGGGGGGGGGGGCGATTTTTCCTAATTTTGTCATGAGCCTTTGAATCCGGCGTTGACTGTCGTGCTCTTCGGACTTTTGTCCTTAGTCCGGCGACGGTCCTTGTTGCGTCACGGTCTTCCGTTTCCATCCCTGGTTTCGAATGTACTTGGGTCGCTGGGGCTGCACCTTGCCAACCAGCTGTCCTCCCCTGCACAAAAGCGGGTCATGAGGCTTGTATGTGCGGCCATTGTTCTTGGCTTTTCTTGGCCGAGGTGTCTGGCGAGCCATTCGTCTCGGACGTTATGCCTAAAAGCTGCTATGGCTTCGGCGTCTGGACAGTCGACTATCTGATTCTTTTTAGTGAGGAATCTATTCCAGAACTACCGAGCTGATTCTCTGAGGTGTTGAGTTATGTGACTAAGATCGTCTGCATCCGGAGGACGGACATAGGTCCCTTGAAAGTTTGCTCGGAAGGCATCCTCGAGTTCTTCCCAGCTTCCAATTGTGTTTTCTGGAAGGCTTTTAAGCCAATGCCGGGCTGGCCCTTTAAGCTTAAGGGGTAGATATTTTATGGCGTGGAGATCATCTCCTCTAGCCATGTGTATGTGTAGGATATAGTCCTCGATCCAGACTCCAGGGTCTGTTGTTCCATCATATGCCTCTATGTTTACGGGTTTGAATCCTTCTGGGAATTCATAGTCCAGGACCTCATCGGTGAAACATAGGGGGTGTGCGGCACCCCTGTATTTGGGTATGCCGGATTCTGATGATGGATTCATAGTGTTGCTTATGAGAGCTTGCTTTCTTGGCCCATAAATGGACCTGACTGGGCCATGATGCGAATCCTTAAGTGGGTCGCATGCCGATTTAGGTGCGGCGCCGCTTGTCGCTTTATGGGGTCGTCTATCAGACCGTGTGGCTTTTTCATTTTTTGAATGCGAGGGCTCTAAGGCCTCTTCGTCGAATTCAGGCAGTAGCTTTCTTTTCGGATAGCTTCTAGTGCGGCGACTGTCGCCGTACTTATCTATGGCATTGATTACCTTGCTCCATCTGATCCGGAGTGCATCTTCCGCTTCTGCTTTTTTAGGCTGCGTGCAGTTGCAACGAGCCTCTCATGGAGATTCTTCTGCTCCGTGAGTTTATTCGGCGTGAGGTCGTCCGGAATGCCGTTTTCGCTGGAGGAGGGATGTTCGGTTTCTCTATCCGTGATGCCCTGTTCGGACGGTTGCTCTAAGGCCTGCCCTTCGTCTACCGGCTCGTCCTGCTCTATGGCTAGGTTTTTGTCGAGGCGGGACTTGGGTCGGCGTTTACGCCGACGCCTTGATTGCTTTTCGGGGGGTCGATCTCTCGTCCCCTCCCCTTTTTCCTCGTTGTTGCCTCCCTTAGGGGCGTCCACCATGTACACATCGTGAGATGAGGTGGCTGTCCAATGCCCTATGGGCGTTGGTTCATCGGTATCTCCTCCATCGTCATCCATGCCGTCGATGTCTTCGGAGCCAAAGTCAGGCATGTCGGTTAAATTGTCGACAGTAGCTATAAAGTGGGTGGTGGGTGGGTTTTGGATTTCTTCATCGTCCGCATCCCAACTTTGCTGACCATAGTCCGGCCAGGGCTCTCCTGACAACGAGAGAGACTTTAGAAAATTCAGGATGTCGCTGAAGGGCGAGTGCTGAAAGATGTCTGCGGCGGTGAACTCCATCATCGGCGCCCGATCGGATTCGATTGGCAGGGGCGCGGGGCGTTCAGAGTCCGGGGTGGAGTCCGGACCGTTGGAGTCACGGGTTGTGCAGAGTGCGGGGCTAGTGTTCGGCTCGATCGCTTTTGGGATCGCAGCCCCTGAGGTGACGTCCAGCCGCTCATCCTCGATTGTCGCAGTGGGCTCCGAATCAATGGTCGGAACCGGTGCGTGTGCGGCCTCCAAAGCGCTGTTCGGTGGCAGAGCTATATCATGCCCATCGAGACAGTGCGACGCGCTTGGCTGTGGCTTGAATCCGTCGAAGATCAAGTCCCCGTGGATGTCAGCCATGTAGTTTAGGCTTCCAAACCTTGTCTGATGGCCAGGGGCGTAGCTTTCAATCTACTCAAGGTGGCCAAGCGAATTGGCCCGCAGTGCGAAGCCGCCGAAGACTAAGATCTGTTCGGGGAGAAGAGTCTCAACCTGGACTGCATCGTTGTTGATGATCGAAGGAGCCATCGGGCCTAAAGGCGACGACACAGAGGAACTCTCAATGAAAGCACCAATGTCGGTGTCAAAACCGACGGATCTCGGGTAGGGGGTCCCGAACTGTGCATCTAGGCCGGATGGTAACAGGAGACAGGGGACACTTTGTTTTACCCAGTTTCGGGCCTTCTCGATGGAGGTAATACCCTACTCCTGCTTGATTAATATTGATGATATGGGTAGTACAAGAGTAGATCTACCACGAGATCAAGGAGGCTAAACCCTAGAAGCTAGCCTATGGTATGATTGTTGTGTATGGAGTTGATTCTGTCCTACGGACTACAACCCTCCGGTTTATATAGACACTGGATAGGGTTAGGGTTACACAGAGTCGGTTACAATGGTAGGAGATCTTGAATATCGCATCGCCAAGCTTGCCTTCCACGCCAAGGAAAGTCCCATCCGGACATGGGACGAAGTCTTCAATCTTGTATCTTCATAGTCCAGGAGTCCGGCTGAAGGTATAGTCCGGCTACCCGAACACCCCCTAATCCAGGACTCCCTCAGTCGTCACGGAGGGCCTCTCCGAATCTGGTGAGGCCAGAAGATAATCCCATCGACCCCCGAAGCTCCCAGTGTCCGGCTCCCGAAGAGAGCGGACAAAAGAGTCCGGCACCGTCTAGTGTGCGATCGGATGTTCTGAGGGGGTTGGTGGGGCGAGCGGCCATCTCAGATGAACACCGTATGCTGATGGATACGGTGGTGGAGAGAATCGCGTCCGCCGAAAGCGGATTGCATGAAGCTTTTATGAGTCTACTGACAAGCTTTGAGGTATGTAAAATAATGTATGATAGTCCTGCGCATGCTAGGTGTGCCCTGTGTAGATAGTAGCCCCTGATACTCTGGTTGTCGTCGGAAACGATGACGAACAGAGGATCGTATTCCCAGGTAATAACCATACTGCCTTTATGTGCAGCTGACGGAAACTCCAGTGGCTGGCCGGACTGGCGAGTTTGCCCATTTAAAACAGTAGTTGGATGCGGCAGACGCCGATATTGAGCTTGTTAACAAAAGGCTTGACGAGGCACAGGGTAAGCGTCATTATCTGGTAACACCACATAGGAAGAGCAGCATGATGCCAGTATCTTTAACATGTTGTGACTGCAGATGGAGCTGCCACTATTGAAGCCTTGCAGGCAGAACTTGCCCGAGCCAAGGAACAAGCGAGGTTGGGTAATGCGGCTGCTTTGAAGGCGGCCGAAGAGATGCGAGCCGAGAAGGCCACGCATGGCGAGAGCCGAGATAAGATGGCCAAAATGGCTATAGAATTAAAAACCGCCACCGACCGTTGCCGGGTTCTCGAAAAGGAAAACCAGGCAAAGGCATCGGACCTTGAGAAGGCTGCGGCAATGAAAAAAGACCTCCGCTTTGCTATGAGGGCAAAGAAGGAGGAGCTGCGGGAAGCCGGGGATATTGTAGCTGGGAAATCCTTTATGTTGGGGAGGAAGTTCGGAGATCCATGGTATGCCCCTCTGGATCGGCTGTGGAGTTCGGAGGATGTGTATATGGATTTGGCAGCGAGCGCTGCCGATGCGGCCAAGTACTTCCGGGGTCAGACGGACCGTGAAGTAGACCAGCTATTTTGGAGACAATTCCATTCTCCCGGGCGTCCGCTTTTATTGTCTGATCAATTAGCCGAATGGGCCGAACTAAATAGGTTGTCCGGACTCTCCATGAGGTCTGTTGTGGATCATCTATGGCCGGAAGGGTCAAAACCGAATAGCTATTTCAGCTTGGTGCAGCGGTTCCTTGACGTGGTGCCGCGCATTGATGCGATGAAGAGGTCGGCGTGCATAGAGGGCGCACGGATGGCCTTTGCCTGTGTGAAAGCACACTGGGTGGAGATGGATGCTACCACTGTTGCAGCGCGGGATTCGGCCATAGGTCGAAGGGCTGCTGAGCACTACTTTGAAGAAGTTCTTGAGGGTGCTCGTTTGATAGAGACCCAGTGCTCAAAAAATATAATGTTTGAGTGATATGTAATCTCATTGTAAGCGAAATGCTTTTATAAATTTTCATAAGGCTATTTTTATACTTTTGCCTGAAAGTAATATGATGCCTCCTGGGCGGCCATTTATGTATACATGTGTATAACCTGAAAGATTGCAGTCGTCAGCTTCAACCCCCACGCATATAATGCGGAGGTGTTTGCAGAAACACGCGTTCACACTTAACCCAACGTCTTGGTCCTATTAAGGAGGTGATAGCGGAGCGAGCGAGGCAACCGGACTATAATACTTTAACACTTTCACTTAGCCATAGGAGTTTGACAGTGGGGCTACTAGATAGCCCCTGGTGGCTCCGCACTCTCCCGATCCCGGGTTGCGTACATGCCTGGCTGGAAAACGGCCCTTCGTTAAGGCGGAGGAACTCTAACATTCCCATGGGTCATCGAGTGGTTGACCAGTCTCACGCTATATCATGACAGTCAGTTTTCGGCTTTCTCTACTGAGGTGCTCGTCCGGATGAACCAGGGCACAATAGCAGTAGTTCTCCTGGTGTTAGCTTAGCCGGTAAAGCGGAACGTAAGGCACCAAAACAAAGGAGCCGGGCAAACCCAACATTTGACAAAAGACAATGATTCAGAGCTGATGCATATAGGGCCAAACTCGCGACGCCGAACACTCCCTAAGGTATTCGGTCTTTGTGGTATAAACCGGGCCTAAATAATGGCCTTTGTAAGAATCCCCTTATGTCCAGGTACATGCATTGTTCTGGCGTGGCCACATGCCAAGATGTCAGCATCCTTCTCAACGTTGGATATGTATCAACAAGAGACAGTAAAAAAGGTTTACGCAGGGTCTTAATCTAAAAAGAATCCTTGGAGCGGGTCCCTACTGCACGTCTGCGCCTGTGTCTCCGTTGTGCCGTATCCTGGACGGGTGTAGCACGATGATCGTCTGTAAAAGAGAGGAATTTAGGTAAAAAGGTTGTCGTGCAAAAAGATAGTTTTCTAAATAAACCATGTGTAATTCAAGATGAGACGAAATTGCCACTTGTCTGCGTGCGTTGAGCCCCTTGTATTGAAAAATAGGGGTGTGACCGTTTATTCGGTATAAGTAGTGGCGCCGGACTTGATTAGTTGTGTCTGAGGTCTTGACGACCTATTGGATGCTTTCGCTGGTCCGGGCGCCTTTAGTGTGCGGCTGCCAAGGCAGCCTCACTCTCTTCGACGCGCAGAGATCGCTTGATATTTCCGTGCACTGAAATGATGCCTCGTGGACCAGGCATCTTGAGTGTGAGGGAGGCGTAGTGTGGTATTGCATTAAAGCGAGCGAAAGCTTCGTGTCCGAGCAGTGCTTGATAGCCACTTTGAAACGGAGCGATGTGGAAAGTTAAATGCTCGCGACGGAAGTTATCGGGGGAGCCGAATATAACTTGTATTAGGAGGGAGACCGTGCAACGAGCCCCTGGGCCTGGCGTTACTCCTTTAAAGGTAGTGTTGCTATGGCGAATTTGTGTTGGGTCTAACCCCATCCCACGGATTGTATCCTGATATATTAGGTTTAGGCTGGTGCAGCCATCCATCAAGACTCGTGTGAAGTGATATCCGCCAATTACTGGGTCTAACACCAGGGCAGCCCATCCTGCGTGTCGGATACTTGCTGAGTAATCGCGATGGTCGAAAGTGATCGGTTGAGATGACCAGTGGCAGGACTTCGCGGTGATAGGCACTTGGGTATATTTTTCTGGGAGTGCCGCATTGTTTTTTCCCTTGATCACGTGTAACACGTTTACTGTTTTGACTTCGGGTGGAAATTTCTTTTGTTCCCCCGTGTCTTGCTTGGGAGGTTCGTCCTCGTCTTCACTTGGTGTATCCTCCCCCTTGTGTACGGCGTTGAGCTTGCCGGACTGCTTGAAGACCCAACATTCTCTGTGGGTATGATTAGCAGGTTTGCCAGGGGTACTATGGATCTGACATACTTGGTCCAGAATTTTGTTGAGGCTGGACAGTTCATCCCTGGTGCCTTTAGGGGGCGGCTTTTGACCTGGCCGAGAGACTTTGAATCCTGCCTTTACTGTCGTGCCCTTCGTGCTGTCTTCTTTATTCCGGCGTTTGTTATTGCTGTTGCGCCGTGATTTCCCGTTTCCATCTTTAACTTCAGATGTACTGGGATCGCTGGTGCTGCATCTGGCTAGCCAGCTGTCCTTACCCGCACAAAAGTGGGTCATGAGGTTTGTTAATGTGGCCATCGTTCTCGGCTTATTTTGGCCGAGGTGTCTGGCAAGCCATTCGTCACGGATGCTATGCTTGAAAGCCGCTAAGGCTTCGGCGTCCGGACAGTCGACAATCTGGTTCTGTTTAGTAAGAAACCTATTCCAAAGCTTTCGGGCTGACTCTCCGGGTTGTTGAGTTATATGACTCAGATCGTCCGCATCCGGAGGTTGGACATAAGTCCCTTGAAAATTTGCCCGAAAGGCGTCTTTGAGCTCTTCCCAACTTCCAATGGAGCTTTCGGGGAGGCCTTTGAGCCAGTGACGAGCTGGCCCTTTGAGCTTGAGGGGTAAGTACTTGATGGCGTGGAGATCATCTCCTCGAGCCATATGGATATGATGGATGTAGTCCTCAATCCAGACCCCAGGGTTTGTTGTTCCGCCATATGCCTCTATGTTTACGGGCTTGAATCCCTCTGGAAATTCATGGTCCAACACCTCATCGGTGAAACACAGGGGGTGTGCGGCACCCCTGTAGCTGGGTGTGCCGCGTTGTTCGGATGTTTGTTGTGTTGCATTGTATGTTGGGGCATGCTTGCGTGGTCCATAGATGGATCTTGTTGCGCCGTCCTTTGGGTGCGAGCCCTCGCATGGGTCGCGTGTTGTATTGTGAACGGCGTTGTATGTCGTTCTGTGTTGATAGAGGGGTCGTCTATCCGACCAGGTGGCTGCTTTGATATTTGGTTGTGGGGGGTCGGAGACCTCCTCATCGAATTCAGGTAGCAGCTTCCGCTTTGGGTAGCTCTTTGAGGGGCGATCGTCGCTGTACATCGCTGCTGTATTGAGTATTTTGCTCCATCTGAATTGGAGTGTGTTTTGCGCGGCCTTGAGCCTTTGCTTCTGCTTTTTAAGGCTCCTCGCGGTGGCAATGAGCCTTTTACGGGCATTCTGCTGCTCTGGGTGCCTGTCCGGCGTTATGTCGTCCGGGCCATTATCCTTGGTAGGATTTGTTTGTTTAGTTTGATTATCCGGATTGCCGTTGTCCGGCAGCGGTTCGCCCTGCTCCAGCCCTGGGTCTGTGTGATCGCTATTTCTGTCGAGGCGGGATTTGGGGCGGCGCTTGCGTCGCTGCTTTGACTGCTTTTCAAGGGAACAATCCTTCGGTGCGTCCTTCCGCTCTTCGTCGTCATCTTTTGGTGCGTCCACCATGTATATGTCGTATGACAAGGTGGCGTTCCAGGGCTCAATAGGCGCTGGTTCTTCATCGTCTCCTTCATCGGCGTCCATACCGTCAATGTCGTCGGAGTCGAAGTCGAGCATGTTGGTTAAATCGTCGATAGTGGCTACCAAGTGGGTGGTGAGTGGGCTTTGAATTTCTTCATCGTCCGAATCCCAACCTTGCCGACCGTAGTCCGGCCAGGGCTCTCTTGATAAAGAGAGAGACTCCAGTGTCTTCAGAATATCGCCGAAAGGCGAGTGCTGAAAGATGTCCGCAGCAGTAAACTCCATGATCGGCGCCCAATCAGATTCGATTGGCAGGGGCGTGGGGGGTTCGGAGTCCGGCTCCTCGGAGTCACGAGTCTTGCGGAGTGCGGGGCTGGTGTTCGGCTCAATCGCCATTGGGATCGCAGCCCCTGAGGTGGCGGCCAACCGCCCATCCTCGATCGGCGCAGTTGGCTCCGAATTAAGGGTCGAAGCTGATGCAGGTGCAGCCTTCAGGGCACTATTCGGCGACAGAGCTAGATTATGCTCATCGGGATAGTGCGGCGCGCTCGGCAATGGCTCGAATCCGTCGAAGATCAAGTCCCCGCGGACGTCAGCCGTGTAGTTTAAACTTCCAAATCTGACCTGACGGCCAGGGGTGTAGCTTTCGATCTGCTCCAGACGGCCAAGTGAATTGGCCCGTAGTGCGAAGCCGCCGAAGACGAAGATCTATCTGAGGAGGAAGGTCTCACCCTGGACTGCATCGCTATTGATGATCGTAGGAGCCATCGAGCCTGACGGTGATGACACAGAGGAACTCTCAATGAAAGCACCAATGTCGGTGTCAAAACCGGCGGATCTTGGGTAGGGGGTCCCGAACTGTGCGTCTAGGCCGGATGGTAACAGGAGATAAGGGACACGAAGTTTTACCCAGGTTTGGGCCCTCTCAATGGAGGTAAAACCCTACGTCCTGCTTGATTAATATTGATGATATGGGTAGTACAAGAGTAGATCTACCACGAGATCAGAGAGGCTAAACCCTAGAAGCTAGCCTATGGTATGATTGTTGTTGTCTATGTTGTCCTACGGACTAAAACCCTCCGGTTTATATAGACAGCCGATAGGGTTAGGGTTACACAAAGTCGGTTACAATGGTAGGAGATCTGAATATCCGTATAGCCAAGCTTGCCTTCCACGCCAAGGAAAGTCCCTTTCGAACACGGGACAAAGTCTTCAATCTTGTATCTTCATAGTCCAGGAGTCCGGCTGAAGGTATAGTCTGACTATCCGAACACCCCCTAATCCAGGACTCCCTCATGGGCGATAACAATATTATGGAAAATTCTGATGCTCCTGCTGAAGAACCCCCTACCTACCATACTAAAAGATTTTGAATCGGTAGTGGTAATATTATTGGAAAAGGAGTTATCCAAGATTTCTTTACTTGTGCCGGTGCTTTGCCCTCTATGGGCGGTTCTATTCTCCATAGAACTAGTAGTCTTGCGGACGCTATTGCCATGCTTATCGTTGAACTTGAAAGACAATTTATGCATATGCACCCATCTATACAAAGAATTTTCCTAGAATTTTCTAATATCAAGCATTCTTCTGTTAAGCGTGCAGCTACTATCTTTTTGGCTCATGAATTCAGATTTATAATAAAAGAAGCCAAAGAAATTTTTGCGCACTATAGGGTGGACGCTGGCCGTCCTCCCATAGAATCTATCCTCTTTGATCAAGAAGAAATTATGCGCTTTCAATATCTTGACTATGTTGCTTTCAATGAAAACCTTAGAAAAAAGGTGTCAATCAATATTTTAATTGATCGAATCTCTGAACTTAATGATGATTTGGATATTCAAAATAATGAGCTAGGATGCTCTCTTGAGTTTAGGCTCACAAAGTTCTGTCAAATGAATGCTTATAATGATGAATTGGTTGTGCAATACAAAGGGCCGAAAGAGGAACCTATACCTCCCAAAATTGATCTTGGGGACTTTTGTCCTATTAAATTTAGCCCTTTTGATTACTTTTGCTTGCCTCAAAGGAAACTTTCTGCCGAATGTAGAGAATATGAAATGAGTTTTACGGATCTATCTTATTACTACGGCACTACCTAGATCTATCCTCGCTTTTATGCCTAGCTAGGGGCGTTAAACGATAGCGCTTGTTGGGAGGCAACCCAATTTTATTTTTATTCCTTGCTTTTTGCTCCTGTTTAGTAATAAATAAATTATCTAGCCTCTGTTTTTGTTGTGTTTTTTGTGCTTAATTAGTGTTTGTGCCAAGTAGAACCGTTGGGAAGACTTGGGGAAAGTCTTGTTGAACTTGCTGTAAAAAACAGAAACTTTAGCGCTCACGAGAACTGCTGTCATTTTTATTTCAAGAGTGATATTTAGTTAATTATTTTTTCATAAGATTAATAGATAAATTCCTCACTTCCAGAAATTTATTTTAGAATTTTTGGGGTTCCAGATCTTGGGCTAGCTACATATTACTACAGACTGTTCTGTTTTTGACAGATTCTGTTTTTCGTGTGTTGTTTGCTTATTTTGATGAATCTATGGTTAGTAAAATAGTTTATAATCCACAGAGAAGTTGGAATACAGTAGGTTTAACACCAAAATAAATAAATAATGATTTCATTACAGTACCTTGAAGTGGTTTTATGTTTTCTTTCTCTAACGGAGCTCACGAGATTTCTATTGAGTTTTGTGTTGTGAAGTTTTCAAGTTTTGGGTGAGTTCTTTTGATGGATTATGGAACAAGGAGTGGCAAGAGCCTAAGCTTGGGGATGCCCATGGCACCCCCAAGATAATCCAAGGACACCAAAAAGTCAAAGCTTGGGGATGCACCAGAAGGCATCCCCTCTTTCGTCCACTTCCATCGGTAATTTACTTGGAGCTATATTTTTATTCACCAACATGATATGTGTTTTGCTTGGAGCATCTTGTATTATTTGTGTCTTTGTTTGTTAGTGTGCCACAATCATCCTTGCTGTACAAACCTTTTGAGAGAGTCATCTATGAATTAAAATTTGATAGAATACTCTATGTGCTTCACTTATATCTTTTGAGCTATGTAGTTTTGCTCTACGTGCTTCACTTATATCTTTTGAGCGTTATAATTTTGCTCTATGTGCTTCACTTAGATCTTTTAGAGCACGGTGGTGGTTTGTTTTAAAGAAACTATTGATCTCTCATGCTTCACTTAAATTATTTTTAGAGTCTTAATAGCATGGTAATTTGCTTAATATAAATATGCTTGGTGTTCAAGATATGTGAAATTTTCTTTTGAGTGCGTTGAATACTAAGAGAAGATTGAATCATGATAATTGTTTTGAGATATGGAGGTGATAATATTAGAGTTATGCTAGTTTAGTAGTTGTGAATTTAAAGAATACTTGTGTTAAAGTTTGTGATTCCCGTAGCATGCACGTATGGTGAACCGTTATGTGATGAAGTCAGAGCATAATTTATTTATTGATTGTCTTCCTTATGAGTGGTGGTCGGGGACGAGCGATGGTATTTTTCTACCAATCTATCCCCCTAGGAGCATGCACGTAATACTTTGCTTTGATAACTTCTAGATTTTTGCAATAAGTATATGAGTTCTTTATGACTAATGTTGAGTCCATGGATTATATGCACTTTTTCCCATCCTTCCACCATTGCTAGCCTCTCTAATACCGCGCACCTTTCGCCAGTATCATACACCCACCATACACCTTCCTCAAAACAGCCACCATACCTACCTATCATGGCATTTTCATAGCCATTCCGAGATATATTGCCATGCAACTTTCCACCGTTTCGTTTATTATGACATGCTCCATCATTGTCATATAGCTAGCATGATCAAGTAGTTGACATCGTATTTGTGGCAAAGCCACCATTCATAATTTTTTCAAACATGTCACTCTTGATTCATTGCATATCCCGGTACACCGCCGGAGGCATTCATATAGAGTCATATTTGTTCTAAGTATCGAGTTGTAATTGTTGAGTTGTAAGAAAAATAAAAGTGTGATGATCATCATTTTCTAGAGCATTGTCCCAAGTGAGGAAAGGATGATGGAGACTATGATTCCCCCAAAAGTCGGGATGAGACTCTGGATGAAAAGAAAAAATAGAGGCCATAAAAAAAGAGAAAAGGCCCAAATAAAATAAAAATGAGAGAAAAAGAGAGAAGGGACAATGTTACTATACTTTTACCACACTTGTGCTTCAAAGTAGCACCATGATCTTCATGATAGAGAGTCTCTCGTTATGTCACTTTCATATACTAGTGGGAATTTTTCATTATAGAACTTGGCTTGTATATTCCAATGATGGGATTCCTCAAATTGCCCTAGGTCTTCGTGAGCAAGCGAGTTGAATGCACACCCACTTAGTTTCTTTTGATGAGCTTTCATATACTTATAGCTCTAGTGCATCCGTTGCATGGCAATCCCTACTCACTCACATTGATATCTATTGATGGGCATCTCCATAGCCCATTGATACGCCTAGTTGATGTGAGACTATCTTCCCCTCTTTTTGTCTTCTCCACAACCACCCTTCTATTCCACATAGTGCTATGTCCATGGCTCACGCTCATGTATTGCGTGAAGATTGAAAAAGTTTGAAAAAGTTAGAGTATGAAACAATTGCTTGGCTTGTCATCGGGGTTGTGCATGATTTAAATACTTTGTGTGGTGAAGATAGAGCATAGCCAGACTATATGATTTTGTAGGGATAACTTTCTTTGGCCATGTTATTTTGAGAAGACATAATTACTTTATTAGTATGCTTGAAGTGTTATTATTCTTTATGTCAATATGAACTTTTGTCTTGAATCTTTCTAATCTGAATATCCATACCACAATTAAGAAATTTTGCATTGAAATTATGCCAAGTAGCACTCCGCATCAAAAATTCTCTTTTTATCATTTACCTACTCGAGGATGAGCAGGAATTAAGCTTGGGGATGCCTGATACGTCTCCAACGTATCTATAATTTTTGATTACTCCATGCTATATTATCTACTATTTTGGACTATATTGGGCTTTATTTTCCACTTTTATATTATTTTTGGGACTAACCTATTAACCGGAGGCCCAGCCCAGAATTGTTGTTTTTTGCCTATTTCAGTGTTTCGAAGAAACAAAATATCAAACGGAGTATAAACAGAAAAATCCTTTTTGGAACGTGATTTTCTTCTCGGATAAGACCCAGGAGACTTGGACCCTACTCCAAGAAGTACCAGAGGCGGTCACGAGGGTAGGCCCCCCCCCCTACAGGGTGTGCCCCCTGCCTCGTGGGCCCCTCGGTGCTCCACCGACGTACTCCTTCCTCCTATATATACCCACGTACCCCCAAACGATCAGAACATGAGCCAAAAACCTAATTCCACCGCCGCAACTTTGTGTATCCACGAGATCCCATCTTGGGGCCTGTTCCGGAGCTCCGTCGAAGAGGGCCGTTGTAATGCCCTAGATGCGGCTATATCTCCCACGTGTCGAAGCACGACTTAGAGGCATAACCGCATTGAAAGCAATGTCGCAAGTGAGGTAATCTTCGCAAACAACCCATGTAATATAAATAAAAGGGGAAAGGATACATAGTTGGCTTACACTCGCCACTTCACACAAATACATGGATATAAAATTACAACAACCACATACAATCAAGGTCCGGCTACGGAACCAAAATAAAAGAAGACTACCCCAAATGCTACACAGATCCCCGATCGACCCCAACTGGGCTCCACTATTGATCAACTAGAACGAAAACAACACAAAGGACAAGATCTTCATCGAGCTCCTCCTTGAGCTTGGTTGCGTCATCTACTCGGTAACATCGGCACCTGCAAGCTGGTTTAGGAAGTATCTGTGAGTCACGGGGACTCATCAATCTTACACCCTCGCGATCAAGACTATTTAAGCTTAAAGGTGAGGTAAAGGTATGATGTGGAGCTGCAGCAAGCGACTAGCATATCTGGTGGCTAACATACGCAAATGAGAGCGAGAAGAGAAGGCAAAGCACGTTCCAGAAACTATGATCAAGAAGTGATCCTAGAACAACCTACGTCAAGCATAACTCCAACATCGTGTTCACTTCCCGGACTCCGCCGGAAAGAGACCATCATGGTTACACACGCGGTTGATGTATTTTAATTAAGGTCAACTTCAGGTTTTCTACAACCGGATATTACCAAATTCCCATCTGCCCATAACCGCGGGCCCGGCTTTCAAAAGTTCAAATCCCTGCAGGGGTGTCCCAAGTTAGCCCATCACAAGCTCTCACGGTCAACGAAGGATATTCCTTCTATCGGGAAGACCCGATCATACTCGGAATCCCGGTTACAAGACATTTCGACAATGGTAAAACAAGACCAGCAAAGCCACCCGAATATGCCGACAAATCCTGATAGGAGCTGCACATATCTCGTTCTCAGGGCACACCAGATTGTCCAAACTTCCGGTAGGCCAGCCCAGAGTTGCCCCTGGTGGCCACCGGCGGCTGACAAGGTGGACCAACACTCAGAGGAGCACTGGCCCGGGGGGGGGGGTTAAAATAATGATGACCCTTGAGAGCGCGACTCCCAAGGGAAAAGAAAAGGCTAGGTGGCGAATGGTGAAACCAAGGTTGGGTCTTGCTGGAGGAGTTTTATTCAAGGCGAACTGTCAAGGGGTTCCCATTATAACCCAACCGCGTAAGGAACGCAAAATCCGGGAACATAACACCGATATGACGGAAACTAGGGCGGCAAGAGTGGAACAAAACACCAGGCATAAGGCCGAGCCTTCCACCCTTTACCAAGTATATAGATGCATTAATTAAATAAGAGATATTGTGATATCCCAACAAAATATCCATGTTCCTAACATGGAACAAGCTCCAAGCTTCACCTGCAACTAACAACGCTATAAGAGGGGCTGAGCAAAGCGGTAACATAGCCAAACAACGGTTTGCTAGGACAAAGTGGGTTAGAGGCTTGGCTTAACAATATGGGAGGTATGATATAGCAAGTGGTAGGTATCGCAGCATGGGCATAGCAAAAGAGCGAGCAACTAGCAAGCAAAGATAGAAGTGATTTCGAGGGTATGGTCATCTTGCCTGAGATCCCGCAAGGAAGAAGAACGAGTCCACGAAGAAGACAAATGGACGTAGTTGAACGGGTCCTCACAAACGCGACGTTAACGGAACCAACCCGAAGAAGCAACACCGGAAAGAAGCACACAACATAGTAAACAACCAACACATGAACATGATATGATATGCGGGATGCGGTATGTGATGCATATGCAAGATTTGACAAGGAATGATTGAAACGGGCCTCAACTCGGAAAACCAAGAGTGCCACTGGAAAGGTGAGATGATTTCGGTTGAAATCGATATAAAGATCACCGGAATCGGATGCACGGTTTGGAAATGGCAAGCAACACAAATATGGCACCGGTCTGCGATAATCAGCAAGTAGTCATCTAAATGCAACAAGATAAATATGCTACAGCACTCAAACATGACAACAAAATACATGGCAGAGATCCACTCATGGTGCTTGACAAAAGGAACACTGAGCTACGACTAATTTACTCAATAATAGGTTCAAACAAGCATGGCAAAAGTGCAAACGATAACAGGTTTCAGACTTGGTGAAATTAACACATGCCTGGAATTTATCATCAGGAAGCACACTTAAGAGCATGAAAACTACATGCTACAGGAACTTAACATGGCAAGGCAAGGAATGGAATGAAGCTACTCAAAGCACTTAAGAAAATTCCCTTATTGACCTTGAGCCAAAAGGGATCATAAAATACAATTGCAAGCATGTGAACATGGCAAAAACATAAACAGATTCAGACTTAGTGAAAAACTGGAGCATGCAAAATAGTTAACGAGTAGGCATGTTTACGAGCTCGATGCACTCACTACAGAGCATGGCATGACAAACTAAGCATACACCCATGAAGAATACATGGCATAGAAGCTATACATGGCAAGAACAACAACATATCATGCACGGATCAATAGCAACATCCTCGGCAAAATCGTTAAACATGTCAACAATCTGCCAGGATTCACGATATAGCAAAAGTAGAGCTCGATTGACTCAAGCTAGGGTGCTCCATAAATGCAAACAAAAACATGGATGGAAAGAGCACCACAATGTTAACAAATCATCCTTACTGATCATCCTCAAAAGAGGCACGGATCACTAGGAAACAACATGAACATATGGCATACCGACAAAATCAGGACAAGGACTTAGAGAAATTCTAAGTCCCTGAAATCAGCATTACCGATTACGCTACTTTGCAAGCTTGTGCTAGTCACCACAAATATCATAAAAATACATGGTAAGAACCTCTGTAAAGATGGCATGGCATATAACAAAACATATGTAGAGTTCAGGGTCATAGCATGCACACATTAATCATGGCAAAAATGACAAATATCTATTTGATGAAACAGATCTGACAAATTACACACATAGCCCTCTTCCAACAGCATTTCGGGCATCAAGATGATCTCAAATGAAAATGATGCAATGAGATGAAATGATGTACTCGTCGAGACGAACATTTTGATATGCTGGACGCCCAAAATGAAGCAACGGGTGATGAATTATGAGCTGATGAACAGAGGCATATGAATCTGAAAATTTCAGGACTTAGTGGATATTTTACATCCGCGAAAAGTCAACGCGGGATGAGGATATCCGGGATGTGGACGCGGCGTTTGGATGGAGGGTGTGGTGGATATGGTCCCGGTTGACGTGGATGACGAGGACGGCGGATCTCGCCGGAGACGACGGGGACGAAGGCCGGAGTGGAAGGAGATAACCGGAGAGGAGCGGGGAGGCGTGGATGGCTTCGGTGGCGCAGCGCGGAAGTCGAGGTGGCGCACGGCGGCGGTGATGCTAGCCGGCGGTGAAACCGAGGCGGCGGTGGCAGCCGGCGGGCGGCGGCGCGCCCCGGCCAGGCGAGGGAGATGCCGGCGCGGCCGGGTCCGGCGAGTTGTATGCATGACGGCGACGGCGAGCAAGTGCGGTGGCGTGGGTCGGCGGATGCGGTGGTGGAGATGGCGGCGCGGTGGTGCAGCAGGGCGGAGACGGCGGCTGGCGGGCGCGGACGGCCGGCGCTGGGCGGCGGAGAGCTCGGGCGCTCGGGGCGGCGGTGGATGGGCCCCGCGGGCTCGCCCCAGGCCTGGGCGGGCCACGCGGCTGGGAGGCGCGGGGAGGACAGGGCACTGCCAAGTGGCACACCGCGGTTGGACGCGAGAGCGGCGACGCTGAGGTGGCACGCCCTCATTGGGCGAGGTGAGGTGGCCGGGCAGGGTGGACATTGTCCGGCGCGGGATGAAATGTCCGGCGGCGCGCGGATGAGGAGGTTAGGGTTTCGTCTGCGCGGAAAAATCCGAGAGGCACACATATTTATAGGTAGAGGGAGCTAGGACTGTCCAAATGAGGTGCGGTTTTCGGCCACGTGATCGTGATCGAACGACCGAGATGATGGAGGAGGCTTAGGTGGGTTTTGGGCCACTTTGGAGCGGTGTTGGGCTGCAACACACACGAGGCCTTTTCGGTCCCTCGGTTAACCGTTGGAGTATCAAACGAAGTCCGAATGGCACGAAACTTGACAGGCGGTCTACCGGTAGTAAACCAAGGCCGCATGACAAGTCTCGGTCCAATCCGAAAACGTTTAACACTCGCACACGAAAAGAGGTAGAAAGGGACACCAGGTGACATATGAGCGCCGGATTGCAAAACGGACAACGGGGAAAATGCTCGGATGCATGAGACGAACATGTATGCAAATGAAATGCACATGATGACATGATAAGAGATGCATGACACACAAGCAAAGACAACGCAACAACAGCAAATAACTAGAGGACACCTGGCACATCGGTCTCGGGGCGTTACAACACTACACCACTACGAGAGGATCTCGTCCCGAGATCTAGAATGGCACCGGAGGGAAAAACGGAGGAGAAAGAGAAGAGGTAAAACTAAGTTGCTTCTATGACCAACGAGTGAAACCAAGAACCTTGCAAAGGTTAAGCCATTTCGAGAAAAGAATACAACGAAGATGAATGAAGTTGAAAACACTCTGTTAGAAAAGAGGAACAAGGAAGAACAACTTCTGGCAGCACTCCAATTGAAAAGAGATGCAAGATTTGATAGGAAGAGAAGGACTTGAGCAAAAGGTCACAACACTCCGGTTAAACAAGATAGAGGAGGAATAAGACTGATATAATTTGGACAACACTTCAACTGTAAATGGAAGAAATTGAACATGATCTTGACAAACCGAGATGAGGAGTGAAAAGAACAACATCGCAATGCCTCCGGACGAAGAAAGAATAGAAGATAGGTAATTGAAATAGGAGAAAGGAGAAGAAAATGCCAACTTCTGCCACAAAAGAGCTTGAAAAGGCATCCTTAGGAGAAGGGTCGAACGGAGTTGTTGGAACACCAACAACGGAAGGACAAACTTGAAGTGGGCTTATAGAAGGCATCTCAACATTATGAGGTGACAACTTGCCACTCACGGAAAAGATTTGATTGGGTTTATATGACAAGGAGACGAGAAACTATTCACCGGAAGGACAAATGAAGAACTTGGGTCAATTATAAACACCATAATAGCAACAATCCTTAGGGAAAGCTTTAGGTAAAATATAACCCAAGGTAACTCCAATGACGAGATTGATGGATTTAAAATACCTCATTCTTAATAACATGTGAATCATGAAACATGAACTCAAATTATCAAGAATGACATAATACCACCTCCAAAGATACGGTAGAAAGAAATTGCACTCCGGATTGCAAGATGAAGAATGCTTGAGCTCCCTAGAAATGAATCTCGATGAAAACTTCGAGAAGGAATTAAATCCTTGATGAATCACCATGTCGAGCCTCCATGAAGAACTCTGGTAAACAAAGGAATGAAAAGAAAGAGAAATTGAAAACACAAGGTGAATCCTTGCAATGGTTTAGATGGATCTCCGTGATAATTAGAGCTTGGAACTCCGGGAAAGAAAAGATGAAACAAATGAAACTGAGAATTTGATAAGCCTCCAGAATAAGGAATTAATCTCTTGGATGAAACAAGAATAAGAATTACATTATGCTTATCCTTCATCAATTAAATTGATGGCAATGAACGGATTTGACATATTACTTATTCTCGTAGAAAAGATTAAGATAGATATAACATAAACTTGAGAAGGTCTTCAACGAACCACCGGAAGGATTAGGAAACAACGAATGAATTGATATGATAAATGAAGGAAGAGAAACTCTTGAACGAACCACCATAAGAATTGAAATGACTGAAGGGAAGATAAAGAAACACCAGGAAGAATTAAGCAAATGAATGAAGATGCTTGAGAGAATTTAGATACATGAGAACGAAGAGATCACGAGCTGATAAGAGAATACTTGAGTGGTGCACCAGTGAGATTTGGGGAACGAGAGCTGAAAGCTGAGAATGAACAAGTCTTCTGAAATGATGGGCTCCGGATAATCGAACTGACAATACCCTTGAATATCTCCTGATGGGTGAAAAGGATTCTCACAATCGAAAATAATTATGAGAGGATGGCAACAAGCTAGCACCATGAATCTTGAGAGAACAGATATGATTTGGAGGGAAAATTTTCTTCTGTCTTGAAAATTTGAGAATTACGACGGGAATAGACACTCCGGAATGAATAATAGAAAAGGTAGAGCCAATGATAAAAAAATTTGAAAGATCTTGGAGAAAAAACACCTGACTGATGAAAATTCATTATTACGTCAAAACTTCGAAAAGAATTTGAGGATAGCTCCGGACAAATAAGAAGAGTCAGGTAAGATCCTGGGAAAAAACCTGTGGGTTAGGGCCCACTCAAGAGAAACACTGTTGAATGATTTAAAAGATAGATTGCGCCGGTTGAATTAAATGGCTTGAATGAGATAACATCCTCGAAAGATTTTGAACGGCTGCAGAGTGGAAACACGAATCTTCGAGATATCTTGAGCACTCCGGAACAAATGGATAGCGAGAAGTGGAATGATAATGAGGGACACCGGCATAAGAAAAGCATTGGACAACAGAAAAGACAATGCTCAAAACCGAAGTTTGAATTGAATCCACCGGAGAAGGAAAATGAGTGAGGAATGATGAACTAGAAGAGCATCTTCATGTGAACCACCGGGTAGAAGATTGAAAGAAAAGAATGAAGAGACTTCACAAGAATAAAAGGATGCTTGATTAAGAAATCCAAGTCCTTGAGGAAAAACGATGGGTGGGCGGGAAAAACAAAGGCAACTTGGAACGGATGAAGCAAACACCGTTGAGAAGAACTGATAATTGATCTTGCAAATGTTGAAGTGATCGGATCCACTTGAAGAGAAACACGCCAGTAGAGAAGGAATTTAGATGACAATCTCGATGATCAAGAAGGATTTGTATTGCCATAGAAATATGAGAACACCGCTTGGAAAAGGTATGGAATCAACATTTGACTTCGAAGCAACTCGAATACCACAACTCAAAACAAAATGAAGGATTGGCTTGCAAAATAAGCCAGAACAAACATATGATAGAGATTTCGTCCGAAGTTTTCGTGGTGGGGCCTACACGGGCTCGGTCGTACAGCACCATCATGTACAAGGCAGTGCACATGACATACGAAGCGTCCCCGAGTCGGCATAGCCAAGGACTCTTGAAGACACAACGAGACCACTGTAAAACCAACCATGAATAGGCGGACCACTAGACGTCGAACCCCAATTTCATATCATACATCTGTCAGAAAGATATCCTAGGAGCTACTTGAATTCCCACTTATAAACTCCTGAAATTTTCCGGTTATGCAATCAGGTGTTGGGTATACAGGGGAAGCATAATATCTCACCCAAATCTAGAAAATCCTACATCTAGCTGTATCCATCCTTCAACACATAACCAAGAAACCTTCAGAAATTGTCTACCTCAACCTTCGAAAAGCATCTGTTATACGAGTTATGGCAATACTCCCGAACTCCCGCCCCAGTAATGGGTGGCGTCGAGGTTATCTCACCAACAACTGCATAAAAGAGATTTTCGATGTCGATGAAACTATCTCAGGTATTTCAGAACTGCAACGATAAAATTGTGACGACAACACCTCGGAGCTCAACTCCCCGAGACACTGCCATAACCCCTAAATGACAGGAGGAACCAAGAACAATGTTCTCGTCACAAATCGATCGGAACGATTCCAAGATACCCGCGTGATCCTAAATTTTTTTAGTGAAATTTGAGAAGAGAAGAGTCAAAACTCTACGTCAGAATGCCTCACCAGAGCGACGAAGGGACTGAGGAGTAAAAAGAATTCCTAACTCTCCGATATATATAATCCTAAATGACTCAAAACACTTCTAGACTCAATAACGCCAGCGATTCGATCTAGCAGGGGGCTCCTAAAGTCGGGGAAGGCTCTGATTACCAACTTGTAACGCCCTACATGCGGCTATATCTCCCACGTGTCGAAGCACGACTTAGAGGCATAACCGCATTGAAAGCAATGTCACAAGTGAGGTAATCTTCGCAAACAACCCATGTAATATAAATAAAAGGGGAAAGGATACATAGTTGGCTTACACTCGCCACTTCACACAAATACATGGATATAACATTACAACAACCACATACAATCAAGGTTCGGCTACGGAGCCAAAATAAAAGAAGACTACCCCAAATGCTACACAGATCCCCGATCGACCCCAACTGGGCTCCACTACTGATCAACTAGAACGAAAATAACACGAAGGACAAGATCTTCATCGAGCTCCTCGTTGAGCTTGGTTGCGTCATCTGCTCGGTAACATCGGCACCTGCAAGCTAGTTTAGGAAGTATCTGTGAGTCACGGGGACTCATCAATCTTACACCCTCGTGATCAAGACTATTTAAGCTTAAAGGTGAGGTAAAGGTATGATGTGGAGCTGCAGCAAGCGACTAGCATATCTGGTGGCTAACATACGCAAATGAGAGCGAGAAGAGAAGGCAAAGCATGTTCGAGAAACTATGATCAACAAGTGATCCTAGAACAACCTACGTCAAGCATAACTCCAACACCGTGTTCACTTCCCGGACTCCACCGGAAAGAGACCATCACGGTTACACACGCGGTTGATGTATTTTAATTAAGGTCAACTTCAGGTTTTCTACAACCGAATATTAACAAATTCCCATCTGCCCATAACCGCGGGCACGGCTTTCGAAAATTCAAATCCCTGCAGGGGTGTCCCAACTTAGCCCATCACAAGCTCTCACGGTCAACGAAGGATATTCCTTCTATCGGGAAGACCCGATCAGACTCAGAATCCCGGTTACAAGACATTTCGACAATGGTAAAACAAGACCAGCAAAGCCACCCGAATGTGCCGACAAATCCTGATAGGAGCTGCACATATCTCGTTCTCAGGGCACACTGGATTGTCCAAACTTCTGGTAGGCCAGCCCAGAGTTGCCCCTGGTGGCCACCGGCGGCTGACAAGGTGGACCAACACTCAGAGGAGCACTGGCCCGGGGGGGTTAAAATAATGATGACCCTCGAGAGCGTGACTCCCAAGGGAAAAGAAAAGGCTAGGTGGCGAATGGTAAAACCAAGCTTGGGCCTTGCTGGAGGAGTTTTATTCAAGGCAAACTGTCAAGGGATTCCCATTATAACCCAACCGCGTAAGGAACGCAAAATCCGGGAACATAACACCGATATGACGGAAACTAGGGCGGCAAGAGTGGAACAAAACACCAGGCATAAGGCCGAGCCTTCCACCCTTTACCAAGTATATAGATGCATTAATTAAATAAGAGATATTGTGATATCCCAACAAAATATCCATGTTCCAAACATGGAACAAGCTCCAAGCTTCACCTGCAACTAACAACGCTATAAGAGGGGCTGAGCAAAGCGGTAATGTAGCCAAACAATGGTTTGCTAGGACAAGATGTGTTAGAGGCTTGGCTTAACAATATGGGAGGCATGATATAGCAAGTGGTAGGTATCGCAGCATAGGCGTGCAAAAGAGCGAGCAACTAGCAAGCAAAGATAGAAGTGATTTCGAGGGTATGGTCATCTTGCCTGAGATCCCGCAGGGAAGAAGAACGAGTCCACGAAGAAGACAAACGGACGTAGTCGAACGGGTCCTCACAAACGCGACGTTAACGGAACAAACCCGAAGAAGCAACACCGAAAAGAAGCACACAACATAGTAAACAACCAACACATGAACATGATATGATATGCGGGATGTGGTATGTGATGCATATGCAAGATTTGACAAGGAATGATTGAACCTGGCCTCAACTTGGAAAACCAAGAGTTCCACTGGAAAGGTGAGATGATTTCGGTTGAAATCGATATAAAGATCACCGGAATCGGATGCACGGTTTGGAAATGGCAAGCAACACAAATATGGCACCAGTCTGTGATAATCAGCAAGTAGTCATCTAAATGCAACAAGATAAATATGCTACAGCACTCAAACATGACAACAAAATACATGGCAGGGATCCACTCATGGTGCTTGACAAAAGATGAACACTGAGATACAGCTAATTTACTCAATAACAGGTTCAAACAAGCATAGCAAAAGTGCAAACGATAACAGGTTTCAGACTTAGTGAAATTAACACAAGCCTGGAATTTATCATCAGGGAGCACACTTAAGAGCATGAAAACTACATGCTACAGGAACTTAACATGGCAAGGAAAGGCATGGCATGAAGCTACTCAAAGCACTTAACAAAAGTCCCTTAGTGACCTTGAGCCAAAAGGGATCATAAAATACAATTGCAAGCATGTGAACAGGGCAAAAACATAAACAGATTCGGACTTGGTGAAAAACTGGAGCATGCAAAATAGTTAACGAGTAGGCATGTTTACGAGCTCGATGCACTCACTACAGAGCATGGCATGACAAACTAAGCATACACCCATCAAGAATACATGGCATAGAAGCTATAAATGGCAATAATAACAACATAGCATGCACGGATCAATAGCAACATCCTCGGCAAAATCGCTAAACATGTTAACAATCTGCCAGGATTCACGATATAGCAAAAGTAGAGCTCGATTGACTCAAGCTAGGGTGCTCCATAAATGCAAACAAAGACATGGATGGAAAGAGCACCACAATGTTAACAAATCATCCTTACTGATCATCCTCAAAAGAGGCACGGATCACTAGGAAACAACATGAACATATGGCATACCGACAAAATCAGGACAAGGACTTAGAGAAATTCTAAGTCCTTGAAATCAGCATTACCGATTACGCTACTTTGCAAGCTTGTGCTAGTCACCACAAATATCATAAAAATACAAGGTAAGCATCTCTGTAAAGATGGCATGGCATATAACAAAACACATGTAGAGCTCAGGGTCATAGCATGCACACATTAATCATGGCAAAAATGACAAATATCTATTTGATGAAACAGATCTAACAAATTACTCACATAGCCCTCTTCCAACAGCATTTCGGGCATCAAGATGAGCTCAAATGAAAATGATGTACTTGTCGAGACGAACATTTTGATATGCTGCACGCCCGAAACGGAGCAACGGGTGATGAATTATGAGCTGATGAACAGAGGCATATGAATCTGAAAATTTCAGGACTTAGTGGATATTTTACCTCTGCGAAAAGTCAACGCGGGATGAGGATATCCGGGATGTGGATGCGGCGTTTGGATGGAGAGTGTGGTGGATCTGGTCCCAGTTTACGCCGATGATGAGGACGGCGGATCTCGCCGGAGACGACGGGGACGAAGGCCGGAGTGGAAGGAGATGACCGGAGAGAAGCGGGAAGGCGTGGACGGCTCCGGTGGCGCAGTGCGGAAGTCAAGGCGTCGCACAGCGGCGGGGATGCTAGGCGGCGGCGGCGAAACCGAGGCGGCGGTGGCAGCCGGCGGGTGGCGGTGCACCCCGGCCAGGCGAGGGAGACGCCGGCGCGGCCGGGTCCGGCGAGTTGCGCGGCCGTGTGAGCAGGCGGGCGGCGCGTGGAGCTGCGGATGCATGGCGGCGGCGAGCAAGTGCGGTGGTGCGGGTCAGCGGATGCGGTGGTGGAGATGGCGGCGCGGTGGCGCAGCAGGGCGGAGACGGCGGCCGGCGGGTGCGGACGGACGGCGCTGGGCGGCGGAGGGCTCGGGCGCTCGCGGCGGCGGTGGATGGGCCCCGCGGGCTCGCCCCAGGCCTGCGCAGGCCGCGCGGCTGGGAGGCGCGAGGAGGACAGGGCGGTGCCAAGTGGCACGCCGCGGTTGGACGCGGGAGCGGCGGCGCTGAGGTGGCACGCCCTCATTGGGCGAGGTGAGGTGGCCGGGCGGGGTGTACATTGTCCGGCGCGGGACGAAATGTCCGGCGGCGTGCGGGGGAGGAGGTTAGGGTTTCGTCTGCGCGGAAAAATCCGAGAGGCACACATATTTATAGGTAGAGGGAGCTAGGAGTGTCCAAATGAGGTGCGGTTTTCGGGCACGCGATCGTGATCGAACGACCGAGATGATGGAGGAGACTTAGGTGGGTTTTGGGCCACTTTGGAGGGGTGTTGGGCTGCAACACACACGAGGCCTTTTCGGTCCCTCGGTTAACCGTTGGAGTATCAAACAAAGTCCAAATGGCACGAAACTTGACAGGCGGTCTACCGGTAGTAAACCAAGGCCGCATGACAAGTCTCGGTCCAATCCGAAAACGTTTAACACCCGCACACGAAAAGAGGTAGAAAGGGACACCGGGTGACATAGGAGCGCTGGATTGCAAAACGGACAACGGGGAAAATGCTCGGATGCATGAGACGAACATGTATGCAAATGAAATGCACATGATGAGATGATAACAGATGCATGACACGCAAGCAAAGACAACGCAACAAAAGCAAATAACTAGAGGACACCTAGCACATCGGTCTCGGGGCGTTACAGCCGTCATCACGGAGGGCTTCTACATCATCATAGCCTCTCTGATGAAGTGTGAGTAGTTTACCTCAGACCTTCGGGTCCATAGTTAGTAGCTAGATGGCTTCTTCTCTCTTTTTGGATCTCAATACAATGTTCTCCCCCTCTCTTGTGGAGATCTATTCGATGTAATCTTCTTCTTTTTGCGGTGTGTTTGTTGAGACCAATGAATTGTGGGTTTATGATCAAGTCTATCTATGAACAATATTTGAATCTTCTCTGAATTCTTTTATGTATGATTGGTTATCTTTGCAAGTCTCTTCGAATTATCCGTTTGGTTTGTCCAACTAGATTGGTAGTTCTTGACATGGGAGAAGTGCTTAGCTTTGGGTTCGATCTTGCGGTTTTCTTTCCCAGTGACAGAAGGGGCAGCAAGACACATATTGTATCGTTGCCATCGAGGATAACAAGATGGGGTTTATTTCATATTGCATGAATTTATCTCTCTACATCATGTCATCTTGCTTAAAGCGTTACTCTGTTTTTAACTTAATACTCTAGATGCATGCTGGATAGCGGTCGATGAGTGGAATAATAGTAGTAGATGCAGAATCGTTTCGATCTACTTGTCACGGACGTGATGCCTATATACATGATCATGCCTAGATATTCTCATAACTATGCTCAATTATGTCAATTGATCAACAGTAATTTGTTCACCCACTGTAGAAAACGTATGCTCTCGAGAGAAGCCACTAGTGAAACCTATGGCCCCCGGGTCTATTCTCATCATATCAATCTCCATCACTTTTATATTGTTTTGCTATTTACTTTGCTTTTACTTTTTACTTTGCATCTTTATATCAAAAATACCAAAAATATTCTATCTATCAGATATCACTCTCGTAAGTGACCGTGAAGGGCTTGACAACCCCTAATCGCGTTGGTTGCGGGTAGCTATCGCTTTGTGCAGGTACGAGGGACTTGCGCGTGGCCTCCTACTGGATTGATACCTTGGTTCTCAAAAACTGAGGGAAATACTTATGCTACTCTGCTGCATCATCCCTTCCTCTTCGGGGAAAACCAACGCAAGCTCAAGACGTAGCACCACTCTCGCCCCCGCTCGCCCCTTCCTCGACATTTTGCTCCTGCACTCCATTGGGCATCGAGTACTTATCAATAAGAGCCTGAAAAAACAATGAACAAAAGAAATACAGTCAACCGTTAACAAGATGTTACACGGTGAATCAATAAGATACTTGACAATGCAGAATCATACCTGTTCCGGCTGGCGCAATTGGTCGAATGGAATCACGAGCTTGATGTATCGCAAGCTTTGCTATTATATTTGGATCCTATGATGTTTCTTCCTCCCTCTTATCGTATTGAGTTTCCCTTTGAAGTTTCCCTTTGAAGTAATCTTATCGGATTGAGTCTTTAAAGATTTGAGAACACTTGATGTATGTCTTGTCGTGCGTATCTGTGGTGACAATGGGATATCACGTGATTCACTTGATGTATATTTTGGTGATCAACTTGTGGGTTCCACCCATGAACCTATGCATAGGGGTTGGCACACGTTTTCATCGTGATTCTTCAGTAGAACTTTGGGGCACTCTTTGAGGTCCTTTGTGTTGGTTGAATAGATGAATCTGAGATTGTGTGATGCATATCGTATAATCATACGCACGGATACTTGAGGTGACATTGGAGTATCTAGGTGACATTAGGGTTTTGGTTGATTTGTGTCCTAAGGCGTTATTCTAGTACGAACTCTAGGGCTGTTTGTGACACTTATAGGAATAGCCCAACGGATTGATTGGAAAGAATAACTTTGAGGTGGTTTCGTACCCTACCATAATCTCTTCGTTTGTTCTCCGCTATTAGTGACTTTGGAGTGACTCTTTGTTGCATGTTGAGGGATAGTTATGTGATCCAATTATGTTAGTATTGTTGAGGGAACTTGCACTAGCGAAAGTATGAACCCTAGGCCTTGTTTCAACACATTGCAATATCGTTTACGCTCACTTTTATCACTTGCTACCTTGCTGTTTTTATTATTTCAGATTACAAAAACCTTTATCTACTATCCATATTGCACTTGTATCACCATCTCTTCGCCGAACTAGTGCACCTATATAATTTACCATTGTATTGGGTGTGTTGGGGACACAAGAGACTCTTTGTTATTTGGTTGCAGGGTTGCTTGAGAGAGACCATCTTCATCCTATGCCTCCTACGGATTGATAAACCTTAAGTCATCCACTTGAGGGAAATTTGCTACTGTCCTACAAACCTCTGCACTTGGAGGCCCAACAACGTCTACAAGAAGAAGGTTGTGTAGTAGACATCAATGACCCGCTCGACCAACACCTTCACCTGTGCCTTCTCTTCCGGGATCACCCTCAAGGAGGAGGGCTTCTCCACTCGACCCAAGGAAAAGGGGGGAAGTCCAGTCGACTAACCCGGGGTTGGCTGGTCCTTGCAGTAAAACCAGGTCGACTGCCAGCCCCGGACCGAGTCGGGAAGTATCATAGCTGGGAAGGTGCTCTTGTTCCTCATTTGAATTCCAAGGCCCCCACACATTTGTATCATGTGCGTCCTCTCGTCACTTGGGTTGGCCTTCTTGACCGTCTGGGAGCACCACGTGAATATGTGCTTGAAGAGACCCCAGTGCGGTCGGCAGCCCAAGAAATTCTCGCACATGGACACAAAAGCAGCGAGATACACGATGGTGTTTGGAGTAAAGAGGTGGAGTTGAGCCCCGAAGAAGTTCATGAAACCACGAAAGAAAGGGTGGGGAGGCAAAGAAAACCTGTTAGGACCCCGATTCCAAGTCACACCGATCTAGCCTGTAACACCTCATATCACTTTGCGGCCTCACGCACGGTATTCACACGGGTGTCGCCTTACCATGGCCCGGGGCCGTTTGCGCCTTTTGGCTCACGTATATGATAGTGTCGCTAGCATTCATATGACAGAGAACCCGGGCCGACATGACTAGTCGTGAACCCAAAGTGGCACTAACTTACGGGGGCAGGCATACATGAATCAACGTCGAGCATGTCGGTCAGCAGCGTACGAAACCGGGCTGTAGCACTGGGCTAACAGGACTCCGGGAACCCGGGATATAGCAGGCTAGGCAGGACTCTGGATGTCACCGCGTGACATTTCCCCGAAGGGACAGACACAAGAAGTGAATCACATGCCGGCAAGTCAAGTGTTCCGGAGCAGTAGTGCTGGGCTAGCAGGACTTCGGTGAACCGGGCTGTAGCGGACTACTATGGCTCATGGAAGCACAAGACTACATTTCCCCATAAGAGAGACTACCAAGGATAAATAACTAGGTTGTCGGATCCCACACATACCAAGCATTTCAATCATACACACAATATGCTCGATATGTGTAAATACAACATGGCATCACAACATAACTCTACGACTCTTATTCATTAGGCTCTGAGGAGTGAGATATATCAAACATGGGTCTCATGACCCAACATTCAGAGCATACAAGTCAAAGCACATGCGGAAGCTTAACATGTCTGGGTACAGACATCTACCAATGAAAAAGGCTGAGAAGCCTGACTATCTCCCAGATCCTGCCGAGGGCACAAGATCGTAGCTGAGGTAACAAGCTAAGCGTCGAAGTCCACGCGGAACTACTAGCGAGACTAACGTCTCTCTGCAAAACATAAAATAGGCAAACGTGAGTACAAATGTACCCAGCAAGACTTACATCAGAACTAACTACATATGCATCGGTATCAACAAAAGGGGGTGGTGGAGTTTAACTGCAGCAAGCCATCTTTGACTCGGTGGCTATCTTAAACTACGACTGCAAGTAACTCTTTTGAGGTGGCGCACACGAGTCCACATATTCACCATATCAATACACCACTATGGATCCGCTCCCGTCTCCCTACGAGAAGGCCATCCATAGCACCCACGCTTATCTTGCGAGTTTTAGAGTATCCACTTTTGACTTGTCTATGAACTGTATAGGCAACCAAGTAGTCCTTTACCACGGACGCGGCTATTCGAATAGATGATGTTAACCCTGCAGGGGTATACTTCTTCACACACGCTCTCACCACTGACCGTCGTTTACACGACATGTACTCGGCAACCTTCAAGCAGAAGCCCAACGAGGGTGTCGGCCACAGCCTACCTAAACACTCAAGTCTCTAGTCCAGGTTTATCGCCTATCCAGGTTCCACCCGCAAGGAGTCCGGCCGAGGTTTCCACATACGGCCCCAAATGATGTGTATAGGATTCCGAGACACCAAACGGGTGCCCGGCATGCCCAGCCATGGTGTATCTACCGCATCATAGCCCACCCCTAGGGTCAGCGCTACGCACGGCCGCCAACACATAACCTATAAACACCAGAAACTAGTTGCAACTCCTGGACAGAGGACTAGGGTGGTTAAGAAACCAAGAGGGTCAATTAACGATCCCAATGCATGGTAGTAACTAGTTCTTAAATCACATATACAGATCTTGGTGCTTATGGACGATTCCAATGAAACAACCCACCATGTACTCCTACATGGCCTCTCATCGATACCTTTACCAAATCGTGTTCAACACACTTAGCTCACACACAGTAGGACATGTTCACAACTTTCCAATTCATCCCCGATGAATCAGACCTGACACAACTCTAAGCAATAGCAGGCATGACAAACAATCATGGATGAGTAGGCACATCAGGGCTCGAACAACTCCTACTCATGCTAGTGGGTTTCATCTATTTACTGTGGCAATGACAGGTCATCCAGAGGATAAGGGGTTCAACTACCGCAGCAAGTAACAGATGAATCGTTGTTGTCCTAATGCAGTAAAAGAGAGCAGGGGCGAGAGAGTGGGATTGTATCGGAATGAACAAGGGGGTTTTGCTTGCCTGGCACTTTTGAAGATAATATAGTTCTTCATCGGTGTCATCAATCACGTCAAACAGAGAGGGGACGGTTACCGGCAAACAGAGAAGGACACAATCAATGCAATGCAACAATATGATGCATGAATGTGACATGGCAATATGTTGTTGATGGGCCTAATGTAACTAGCAACAAGTTAAATGGAGTAGGTTTGAACACTAGGTTCAAATTCAAACTCCATATGTGCTTTCTTAAATGCCATTTAATTGAATTGTCCTAAACAAAGGATATGAGTTTCTCTAACATGCATGAAAGTGCCATAAACAGATTCTTTGGATTTTTCTGATCATTTTTCATATATAAATTATTTCATTTGGAGTTACAGTTGAATTTCTATGATTTTTAGAAGTTTTAGCTATTTTCTGGAATTTCCTATATAAGAATAAATCCAGAAAAGGATTTACTGCATCAGCCTGGCGTCAGTGTGACGTCAGCGGTCAACTGAGACGGTCTGGGTCAACCCTGACCTGTGGGTCCCGTCTGTCAGTGTCAATTAAACTAACTAAGTTTAGTTAGCGTTAAACTAATACTAACCTAGTTTAGTTAGTGGCCTGGGGCCCACACGTCAGTGAGTCAGGGGGAAGTCAAACCTAGTCAATCGGGGTCAAACTCGTCGGAGTTGACCCGCGGCTCGTCGCCGGCGAGGCCAGAGACGGTGCAGGGGCTCGGGATTTGACCTCCGGCGACCAAATCGACGGTTGAGCCCATCTACGAGGAGCTGGAGCTCGCGTGCATCGACTGGTAGGGTTAGCTTGGGCCGGGTGGTCTAAGACGACGGCGGTGGAAATGTCAGCGGCGGACGGAGTTCAGCCGAGCTCGGGGACGAGGCTATGGAGACCATGGAGTTCCGTGCTTGGCTCCCACGGCACCTACACGGCACGGCGAGCACGTGGGTGAGCTCGGTTGGAGGGTACGGTGACCGTGGCCATGGTGGTGAGGAGCTCAGGCGGCGGCGCGATTCGGTCATCGTCGAAACGACGGCTGCGGCAAGAAGCTGAGCACGGGAGCAAGGGGAGGAGGTGGAGAAGCTCACAGCGAGGCCGGAGGAGGTCTCAGCGGCTCGGGGAAAGTCCGGTGCGGGCAGAACGGTGGAGAGAATCTCCAACGATCCGAGGAGGAAGACGATGGCGGGACGGCGATGCAGAGCTCTCGGTGAGGCGTAGCTCGACGAGGAGGAAGAGGGCGTCATGGCGGAGCTTCTTGGCGCGTCGGCGGGGCATGGGGTGGCCGGTGGCCGCGGTAGCAGCAAGCGGCGGCGACGGCGTGTTCGGTGGTGCTGCGGGGAGAGCAACAGAGGAGGGGAGAAAGCACGGGAGAGAGTGAGAGAGCGGTCGGGGCTGCGTGGCGTCGCGAGGGAGGCCCAGGGGCACGAGGGGGGAGCGGCAGGAAGCAGGAGGTGGCCGGGCGCGTGCCGACGTGCCTCGGCCATGCGCGCTGCCTATTTGCGCGGGGAGGAAGACGACAGGGGAGGGGCCAGGTGGGCTGGGCTGGCCACTTGGGCCGCCAGGTGGCTGCACAGGTGAGTTGGCCCAGGTAAGTTCTGTTCTTTCCATTTATTTCTCTTTTCTATTATTCTGTAGACTTCAGGGCTTTATTAAAAATGCCAGGGCATTTCCAAAAATCATGAAACTAATCATGGCTACTGTTTAGAATATATCCCACAGTAAACATTTTAGTTTATGATTATTTGAGCATTTAAAATGTTTTGTAGTATTTAAATGCCCAAATGCAAATAGAGTAAGATTTAATTCAGAGCCCAAATATGTCATGGAAAAATGTGCATCACCTTTGGTTACTGTTTACAGCATTTTCCATAATTGATGAACATTTTTGAAAGCCATTTGGATTTACTAAAAATATTTTAGGTGAACCTAGTGCATTCCTTTGATGCTAGGGGTTTGGTCAGTCCCCATTTCAAGTTTCTAGGAAAATTAAACATGATGATATGATGATCATGCAAGGACAAGCAAAGGCTAAGCTAGGGCTGTGACAACTCACCCCCACTAAACAAGAATCTCGTCCCGAGATTCAGGACGTGAGGTAAGGGGACGGAGTTGACACAAACTAACACAGTCTTCACGATCCAGGTTCCGCTTCATAAGAACGTTGACACGATCACCATCTTTGTCTCGATGTCTTGCTCTGAGAACTCCAACTAACATGATAGTGAGAGGAAAAGGAAAACTCCAGAATGATCAATTTTCTCGAAGATCGAACAACTCAGGATCAACTCATGGAGTGAGACATTGAAACATCTCCCGAGCTGAGACACGAGACATACATCCAGAGGGATGGAGTGTAAAAATGACGAAGGTTCACTAGGTAGGCAACAATTTCACACTTAGGAGGGTGGTGAACGATGTCAACATAGTAAGGAGTTGGTTGCCCTTCGGAACAAACGGGGCACCTTTGGGAAGATGACTGGTAGAATTATTCCCTTAAGTGGCAAAAAGAATTACTTTTGATACGTCGATCATTGAAACTCTCTATACCAACCTAAGGCAATTCACAAACGATCATTTGACGGAGTTCGAGAGAACGACATACACGGGCTAGAATGGATGATGTGGACTACCTTGTTGAAGAAAACGTGATGGATGATTTGCTTATCATCGGAAATGGATGGAACCCATGGTAGGACCACTTTGAAGATGATCCTGATCAGTAATTACTGAGAAGGGTAGTCCGTAGTAGGATGACACAATGGCGGTGCAAGCTAGGAACAAAATGCAAATGCCGGGAATGATTCTAGTAACCGGGGAGAAACCCAACAGTAGAGAGAGATTCCACTATTTGAAAGGTTATGGCATAATCGAAGAAACTGAGAACGGATCCCAGTTAATGCCGACGATAAATCCTAGTGCTTGCGCGTGCTCTCAAGAACTTGAGCATTTTCGTATTCATCAAGGTTTTACCAATATCCATGTCAAGGATCCTGGCAACACAACATGCTACCATGATGAATGATGGTGGAAGATGCAGATGCAAAGAAAGATAACACTTTCTCAGATTTCACCTTAGCAAGGCCAAGGGATCAAAATCTAGATGATAGACCGAGAGAAATTTAGTGCTCCGCTTCTAATGTTCTCCTTGATGTGCTAACCTAACCCATTCATTGAAATGGTTTGGTATCTAGAACATCAAGTAGCAGGTCAGACTCTGGGAGCTCGGGAATCCATAAGGAATAACTACTGGAGTAAATCCTACGTAATCCTTATGGGGAGGTGGCCAACTTACTCAATCAAGATACTACAATAATAGGTCTTCCGGCTGGGTGTGTTGGCCACGACATCCACTTTACCGGGTTACAGAGAGACCAATATTATAGCTCTTGGGAAAACGTCCCAACCATCACATCTGCCTGAGATTCAAATCTGGTTGGTGTCAGGATATTCCACACTCATCGTGTCTAGAAAGAAAATGAAAGTTTGCAACACAAATCGATGAGATTACATTGCGAGATTCTCAGGAAATGGACTATGGTAGTAAGCTCCAAAACATGACCTGGTTCTGCTAAACACATATGAACACGCTGTCCCAGACAAGCATGACCACATGGTGTTCTTACAATGAAACACTACCGAGTCCTGGTTGGGAACCATAATCAAGGATATCGAAGTCCTTGCATAAGTCATATGATTAGCTCTTATGGAGAACTTCTTCTCCCTGAACAAGTCAATCAGTGGCTTGGTGTGCTAGGGATACATATGGAATGAAGATGATCAGTCTATCAGACCATAGAATACTTCGCACATGCATGACCGACTTGGGATGATTCCAGAGGAGGTAAAACAAACTTTCTCGAATTCACGGCGGCAACTTGCATCAAATTCACATGAATTAGAGGAAGTCACTCCTTTCGTCCGAACATATGCTTCATGAGCGGAACATGAAGATAATGCTTATAAAGTTTCCAACACTAGTGTAATGTTCAACCAAATCATGGAGGAGACAAAGATGTTGTCGATGGGCTCAACAACAATTCATCCAGGTTTCCATATAAATGGAATTCCACAATCATGTGAACAAGGTGTTAGCATTAGTCAGACCCAAAAGATATAATGGTGTATGCTCGAGGAACAACCACGAGCAAGACAACATTACGAATATCGTTGGTTCTGATTTGATTTGACGCTAGCCCATAATCAAATCAAAGATTGGTTAAGACAATAGCACCGACAGTTGATCACGAGGATCAATCGATGAAGATGTCATCTTTCTTCAACACACACACACACAAGATATCCCTTAACATGAACTAAGTCAGACAAGCTTTTATCTTCCAACTCTCCAAGTTATTGTTTAGCTTAACCAACTAGCTCAGGGGTATCCAACACAGATTCTTGGAGAATGGGTGGTTTGGACGAAAATCAACATGATCACGAACTCAACATAGCGGTCAGGTGACAACCTGGTAATACTTCTGAGAAGATATTCGGAACATCACGAACCACCGATATGTTACTATGCTCGAGCACAATCTTGCTTTTCAGGGCAAGACGATATGATCGAAAGAGTGAGGGATTGACATAATCCCAACTCATGGATCGAAGAGTGCACCAGAAATAAGGACTAGGTAGCACGATCAATCTTAGGATGATGATTTAATAATCAACACTCTAAGAATGGGAATATTGTCCATTTACTACAAACCAACGAGTTGCTAGAAGTATTGATTTCACACATCACGATTCACTTGTCGGTATTCCGGTTGCAACAACACGGAACCGAGGAGGGAATGATGATGGCGAGAAGTATCACTGCATCAAGAATTCATAAGAGTTGGTGCAATTATCATGACATTCCTGACATCAAGAGGGCAATACTCCAGGGTAGAACAGAATCAAAAGCTGAATTGGCATTTTGATCTGCGGAATACAACTGCTTTGACCCAATCCTAGATATGGATAAGGTATGGGAGTTTGTTTCTCCTAGTCATTCTGAAATAGAATGGCATGACGGACCACAAGAATAATAAGCATCGATAACACGGATGCACAATTACTCCTGACTATCAATTGATAGACGATGGTCAGAATACAAATGAAGAGGGACAACTCAAGGGAACATATATCTTTCTGAGTTGTGGATGCATAGATTAACATGTCGAACCAAGTTCAACAGGTTTCTTCCAGATAACCCATGCAGAAGGGTAGGACTGGCAGATTCACAATGCAGAATGGAGAACTTGTCAAGAGCACTCTTATTGTGATCTTTTGGTTCAAAGGAACTCCTGCCAAGGATGGTTCATGGTATTTGGAAGAATGATATACCACGGACCTCGAAGACTACCACAAAGGTTACTAGTATCCTAAAGGTACAAGCAACACTATCAACACGAGGTAAGTAGAGTGAATCTTGGGTCAAGAACCCAGGAGTACAATACCTACTACTAAATGGCATCATGGGATGCTTTCGAGAATGGTGGCCAGAATCATCACACTGGGAACACAAAACATGGCTAGATTATTAGGTGACTCCCTAAAACACCTAGGCTCATAATAATAGCTCCAACATATATGTCGAGGCAGTAGAGTACCTCAACAGACCGTTAGTGTGCTTAATCTGGCCCAAAAGGACATCGGAAATGGAAACAAGGGATTTGCAAATGCATTAGACTAGTTAGAGACCTGGGATGACTCGGACAACATGACGGTTGTAAATGCTCAAAAAGATTTGAAACATCCTGCAAAATAGTGGCATGACCACTCAGAAGCACAATATCAAGGTTCCGAGACCAACTATGAACACACGGAAGTAGTAGAAACTGAACTGGGGCTTAAATCCATCAATCCTATAAGTCTCTATCATAGTAACTCGTCGTCCTGATAGATAGATGAGAAGGCCTAGTTCTTAAACCCCGTAGAAAGAAAGAGGATGACTCAGATCAGAAGAGCATAAGATAAAGGAGTAAAAAGAGCCTTACGTTCCCTTCCACAATCAATTCCCTTATATAACTAAAGCATTTCTAGACTCAACTTCGACCAGCTTGGCTTGGTAATCCTACAGGCAGTCAGGCTCTGATACCAAAGCTGTCAGGACCCCGATTCCAAGTCACACCGATCTAGCCTGTAACACCTCATATCACTTTGCGGCCTCACGCACGGCATTCCCACGGGTGTCGCCTTACCATGGCACGGGACAATTTGCGCCTTTTGGCTCACGTGTATGATAGTGTCGCTAGCATCCATATGACAGAGAACCCGGGCCGACATGACTAGTCGTGAACCCAAAGTGGCACTAACTTACGGGGACAGGCATACATGAATCAACGTCGAGCATGTCGGTCAGCAGCGTGCGAATCCGGGCTGTAGCACTGGGCTAACAGGACTCCAGGAACCCGGGCTGTAGCAGGCTAGGAAGGACTCCGGATGTCACCGCGTGACATTTCCCCGAAGGGACACAGGAACGAAGTGAATCACATGCCGGCCAGTCAAGTGTTCCGGAGTAGTAGTGTTGGGCTAGCAGGACTCCGGTGAACCGGGCTGTAGCGGACTACTATGGCTCATGGAAGCACAAGACTACATTTCCCCATAAGAGAGACTACCAAGGATAAACAACTAGGTTGTCGGATCCCACACATACCAAGCATTTCAATCATACACACAATATGCTTGATATGTGTAAATACAACATGGCATCACAACATATCTCTACGACTCAAGTATTTATTCATTAGGCTCCAAGGAGCAAGATATATCAAACATGGGTCTCATGATCCAACATTCAAAGCATACAAGTCAAAGCACATGTGGAAGCTTAACATGTCTGGGTACAGACATCTACAAATGAAAAAGGCTGAGAAGCCTGACTATCTCCCAGATCCTGCCGAGGGCACAAGATCGTAGCTGAGTAACAAGCTAAGTGTCGAAGTCCACATGGAACTACTAGCGAGACTGATGTCTCTCTGCAAAACATAAAATAGGCAAACGTGAGTACAAATGTACCCAGCAAGACTTACATCAGAACTAACTACATATGCATCGGTATCAACAAAAGGGGGATGGTGGAGTTTAACTGCAGCAAGCTAGCTTTGACTCGGTGGCTATCTTAAACTACGACTGCAAGTAACTCTTTTGAGGTGGCGCACACGAGTCCACATATTCACCATATCAATACACCACTATGGATCCGCTCCCGTCTCCCTATGAGAAGGCCATCCATATCACTCACGGTTATCTTGCGAGTTTTAGAGTATCCACTTTTGACTTGTCTATGAACTGTATAGGCAACCAAGTAGTCCTTTACCGCGGACGCGGCTATTCGAATAGATGATGTTAACCCTGCAGGGGTGTACTTCTTCACACACGCTCTCACCACTTACCATCGTTTACACGACATGTACTCGGCAACCTTCAAGCGGAAGCCCAACGAGGGTGTCGGCCACGGCCTACCTAAAAACTCAAGTCTCTAGTCCAGGTTTAACGCATATCCAGGTTCCATCCGCAAGGAGTCCGGACGAGGTTTCCACATACGGCCCCGAACGATGTGTGCAGGGTTTCGAGACACCAAACGGGCGCCCGGCATGCCCGGCCACGATGTATCTACCGCATCATAGCCCACCCCTAGGGTCAGCGCTACGCACGGCCGCCAACACATAACCTATAAACACCAGAAACTAGTTGTAACTCCTGGACAGAGGACTAGGGTGGTTAAGAAGCCGAGAGGGTCAATTAAGGATCCCAATGCATGGTAGTAACTGGTTCTTAAATCACATATACAGATCTCAGTGCTTAAGGACGGTTCCAATGAAACAACCCACCATGTACTCCTACATGGCCTCTCATCGATACCTTTACCAAATCGTGTTCAACACACTTAGCTCACACACAGTAGGACTTGTTCACAACTTTCCAATTCATCCCCGATGAATCAGACCTGACGCAACTCTAAGCAATAGCAGGCATGACAAACAAGCATGGATGAGTAGGCACATCAGGGCTCAAACAACTCCTACTCATGCTAGTGGGTTTCATCTATTTACTGTGGCAATGACAGGTCATGCAGAGGATAAGGGGTTCAACTACCGCAGCAAGTAAGAGATGAATCGTTGTTGTCCTAATGCAGTAAAAGAGAGCAGGAGCGATAGAGTGGGATTGTATTGGAATGAACAAGGGGGTTTTGCTTGCCTGGCACTTCTGAAGATAATATAGTTCTTCATCGGTGTCATCGATCACGTCGTCGGAAACATCGTCGACTGAGAGGGGATGGTTAGCGATAAACAGAGAAGGACACAATCAATGCAATGCAACAATATGACGCATGAATGTGACATGGCAATATGCTGTTGATTGGCCTAATGTAACTAGCAACAAGTTAAATGGAGTTGGTTTGAACACTAGGTTCAAATTCAAACTCCATATGCGCTTTCTTATATGCCATTTAATTGAATTGTCCTAAACAGAGGATATAAGTTGCTCTAACATGCATGAAAGTGCCATAAACAGATTATTTGGATTTTTCTGATCATTTTTCATATATAAATTATTTCATTTGGAGTTACGGTTGAATTTCTATGATTTTTAGAAGTTTTAGCTATTTTCTGGAATTTCCTATATAAGAATAAATCCAGAAAAGGATTTACTTGGTCAGCCTGGCGTCAGTGTGACATCAGCGGTCAACTGAGACGGTCCGGGCCAACCCTGACCTGTGGGTCCCGTCTATCAATGTCAATTAAACTAACTAAGTTTAGTTAGCGTTAAACTAATACTAACCTAGTTTAGTTAGTGGCCTGGGGCCCACACGTCAGTGAGTAAGGGGGGAAGTCAAACCTAGTCAACCGGGGTCAAACTCGCTAGAGTTGACCCGCGGCTCGTCGCCGGCAAGGCCAGAGACGGTGGAGGGGCTCGGGATTTGACCTCCGGCGACCAAATCGACGGCTGAGCCCATCTACGAGGAGCTGGAGCTCGCGCGCATCGACTCGTAGGGTTAGCTTGGGTCGGGTGGTCTAAGACGACGGCGGTGGCAACGGCAACGGCGGCCGAAGTTCAGCCGAGCTCGGGGACGAGGCTATGGTGGCCGTGGGGTTGCGTGCTTGGCTCCCATGGCACCTACACGGCACGGCGAGCACGTGGGTGAGCTCGGTTGGAGGCTACGGCGTGTTCGGTGGTGCTGCGGGGAGAGCAACAGAGGAGGGGAGAAAGCACGGGAGAGAGTGAGAGAGCGGTCGGGGCTGCGTGGCGTCGCGAGGGAGGCCCAGGGGGACGAGGGGGGAGCGGCAGGAATCAGGAGGTGGCCGGGCCCGTGCCGACGTGCCTCGGCCATGCGCGCTGCCTATTGGCGCGGGGAGGAAGACGACAGGGGAGGGGCCAGGTGGGCTGGGACGGCCACTTGGGCCGCCATAGATTAACATGTCGAACCAAGTTCAACAGGTTTCTTCCAGATAACCCATGCAGAAGGGTAGGACTGGCAGATTCACAATGCAGAATGGAGAACTCATCAAGAGCACTCTTATTGTGATCTTTTGGTTCAAAGGAACTCCTGCCAAGGATGGTTCATGGTATTTGGAAGAATGATATACCACGGACCTCAAAGACTATCACAAAGGTTACTAGTATCCTAAAGGTACAAGCAACACTATCAACACAAGGTAAGTAGAGTGAATCTTGGGTCAAGAACCCAGGAGTACAATACCTACTACTAAATGGCATCATGGGATGCTTTCGAGAATGGTGGCCAGAATCATCACACCGGGAACACAAAACATGGCTAGATTACTAGGTGACTCCCTAAAACACCTAGGGTCATAATAATAGCTCCAACATATATGTCGAGGCAGTAGAGTACCTCAACAAACCGTTAGTGTGCTTAATCTGGCCCAAAAGGACATCGGAAATGGAAAGAAGGGATTTGCAAATGCATTAGACTAGTTAGAGACCTGGGATGACTCGGACAGCATGACGGTTGTAAATGCTCAAAAAGATTTGAAACATGCTGCAAAATAGTGGCATGACCACTCAGAAGCACAATATCAAGGTTCCGAGACCAACTATGAACACACGAAAGTAGTAGAAACTGAACTGGGGCTTAAATCCATCGATCCTATAAGTCTCTATCATAGTAACTCGTCGTCCTGATAGATAGATGAGAAGGCCTAGTTCTTAAACCCCGTAGAAAGAAAGAGGATGACTCAGATCAGAAGGGCATAAGGTAAAGGAGTAAAAAGAGCCTTACGTTCCCTTCCACAATCAATTCCCTTATATAACTAAAGCATTTCTAGACTCAACTTCGACCAGCTTGGCTTGGTAATCCTACAGGCAGTCAGGCTCTGATACCAAAGCTGTCAGGACCCCGATTCCAAGTCACACCGATCTAGCCTGTAACACCTCATATCACTTTGCGGCCTCACGCACGGCATTCCCACGGGTGTCGCCTTACCATGGCACGGGACAATTTGCGCCTTTTGGCTCACGTGTATGATAGTGTCGCTAGCATCCATATGACAGAGAACCCGGGCCGACATGACTAGTCGTGAACCCAAAGTGGCACTAACTTACGGGGACAGGCATACATGAATCAACGTCGAGCATGTCGGTCAGCAGCGTGCGAATCCGGGCTGTAGCACTGGGCTAACAGGACTCCAGGAACCCGGGCTGTAGCAGGCTAGGAAGGACTCCGGATGTCACCGCGTGACATCTCCCCGAAGGGACACAGGAACGAAGTGAATCACATGCCGGCCAGTCAAGTGTTCCGGAGTAGTAGTGTTGGGCTAGCAGGACTCCGGTGAACCGGGCTGTAGCAGACTACTATGGCTCATGGAAGCACAAGACTACATTTCCCCATAAGAGAGACTACCAAGGATAAACAACTAGGTTGTCGGATCCCACACATACCAAGCATTTCAATCATACACACAATATGCTTGATATGTGTAAATACAACATGGCATCACAACATAACTCTACGACTCAAGTATTTATTCATTAGGCTCCAAGGAGCAAGATATATCAAACATGGGTCTCATGATCCAACATTCAAAGCATACAAGTCAAAGCACATGCGGAAGCTTAACATGTCTGGGTACAGACATCTACAAATGAAAAAGGCTGAGAAGCCTGACTATCTCCCAGATCCTGCCGAGGGCACAAGATCGTAGCTGAGTAACAAGCTAAGTGTCGAAGTCCACATGGAACTACTAGCGAGACTGATGTCTCTCTGCAAAACATAAAATAGGCAAACGTGAGTACAAATGTACCCAGCAAGACTTGCATCAGAACTAACTACATATGCATCGGTATCAACAAAAGGGGGATGGTGGAGTTTAACTGCAGCAAGCTAGCTTTGACTCGGTGGCTATCTTAAACTACGACTGCAAGTAACTCTTTTGAGGTGGCGCACACGAGTCCACATATTCACCATATCAATACACCACTATGGATCCGCTCCCGTCTCCCTACGAGAAGGCCATCCATAGCACTCACGGTTATCTTGCGAGTTTTAGAGTATCCACTTTTGACTTGTCTATGAACTGTATAGGCAACCAAGTAGTCCTTTACCGCGGACGCGGCTATTCGAATAGATGATGTTAACCCTGCAGGGGTGTACTTCTTCACACACGCTCTCACCACTTACCGTCGTTTACACGACATGTACTCGGCAACCTTCAAGCGGAAGCCCAACGAGGGTGTCGGCCACGGCCTACCAAACACTCAAGTCTCTAGTCCAGGTTTATCGCATATCCAGGTTCCATCCGCAGGGAGTCCGGACGAGGTTTCCACATACGGCCCCGAACGATGTGTACAGGGTTTCGAGACACCAAACGGGCGCCCGGCATGCCCGGCCACGGTGTATCTACCGCATCATAGCCCACCCCTAGGGTCAGCGCTACGCACGGCCGCCAACACATAACCTATAAACACCAGAAACTAGTTGCAACTCCTGGACAGAGGACTAGGGTGGTTAAGAAGCCGAGAGGGTCAATTAAGGATCCCAATGCATGGTAGTAACTAGTTCTTAAATCACATATACAGATCTCAGTGCTTAAGGACGGTTCCAATGAAACAACCCACCATGTACTCCTACATGGCCTCTCATCGATACCTTTACCAAATCGTGTTCAACACACTTAGCTCACACACAGTAGGACTTGTTCACAACTTTCCAATTCATCCCCGATGAATCAGACCTGACACAACTCTAAGCAATAGCAGGCATGACAAACAAGCATGGATGAGTAGGCACATCAGGGCTCAAACAACTCCTACTCATGCTAGTGGGTTTCATCTATTTACTGTGGCAATGACAGGTCATGCAGAGGATAAGGGGTTCAACTACCGCAGCAAGTAAGAGATGAATCGTTGTTGTCCTAATGCAGTAAAAGAGAGCAGGAGCGATAGAGTGGGATTGTATTGGAATGAACAAGGGGGTTTTGCTTGCCTGGCACTTCTGAAGATAATATAGTTCTTCATCGGTGTCATCGATCACGTCGTCGGAAACATCGTCGACTGAGAGGGGATGGTTAGCGATAAACAAAGAAGGACACAATCAATGCAATGCAACAATATGACGCATGAATGTGACATGGCAATATGCTGTTGATTGGCCTAATGTAACTAGCAACAAGTTAAATGGAGTTGGTTTGAACACTAGGTTCAAATTCAAACTCCATATGCGCTTTCTTATATGCCATTTAATTGAATTGTCCTAAACAGAGGATATAAGTTGCTCTAACATGCATGAAAGTGCCATAAACAGATTATTTGGATTTTTCTGATCATTTTTCATATATAAATTATTTCATTTGGAGTTACGGTTGAATTTCTATGATTTTTAGAAGTTTTAGCTATTTTCTGGAATTTCCTATATAAGAATAAATCCAGAAAAGGATTTACTGTGTCAGCCTGGCGTCAGTGTGACATCAGCGGTCAACTGAGACGGTCCGGGCCAACCCTGACCTGTGGGTCCCGTCTATCAGTGTCAATTAAACTAACTAAGTTTAGTTAGCGTTAAACTAATACTAACCTAGTTTAGTTAGTGGCCTGGGGCCCACACGTCAGTGAGTCAGGGGGGAAGTCAAACCTAGTCAACCGGGGTCAAACTCGCTAGAGTTGACCCGCGGCTCGTCGCCGGCAAGGCCAGAGACGGTGGAGGGGCTCGGGATTTGACCTCCGGCGACCAAATCGACGGCTGAGCCCATCTACGAGGAGCTGGAGCTCGCGCGCATCGACTCGTAGGGTTAGCTTGGGTCGGGTGGTCTAAGACGACGGCGGTGGCAACGGCAACGGCAGCCGAAGTTCAGCCGAGCTCGGGGACGAGGCTATGGTGGCCGTGGGGTTGCGTGCTTGGCTCCCACAGCACCTACACGGCACGGCGAGCACGTGGGTGAGCTCGGTTGGAGGCTACGGCGTGTTCGGTGGTGCTGCGGGGAGAGCAACAGAGGAGGGGAGAAAGCACGGGAGAGAGTGAGAGAGCGGTCGGGGCTGCGTGGCGTCGCGAGGGAGGCCCAGGGGGACGAGGGGGGAGCGGCAGGAAGCAGGAGGTGGCCGGGCGCGTGCCGACGTGCCTCGGCCACGCGCGCTGCCTATTGGCGCGGGGAGGAAGACGACAGGGGAGGGGCCAGGTGGGCTGGGCCGGCCACTTGGGCCGCCAGGTGGCTGCACAGGTGAGTTGGCCCAGGTAAGTTATGTTCTTTCCATTTATTTCTCTTTTCTATTATTCTGTAGACTTTAGGGCTTTATTAAAAATGCCAGGGCATTTCCAAAAACCATGAAACTAATCATGGCTACTGTTTAGAATATATCCCACAGTAAACATTTTAGTTTATGATTATTTGAGCATTTAAAATGTTTTGTAGTATTTAAATGCCCAAATGCAAATAGAGTAAGATTTAATTCAGAGCCCAAATATGTCATGGAAAAATGTGCATCACCTTTGGTTACTGTTTACAGCATTTTCCATAAATGATGAACATTTTTGAAAGCCATTTGGATTTACTGAAAATATTTTAGGTGAACCTAGTGCATTCCTTTGATGCTAGGGGTTTGGTCAGTCCCCATTTCAAGTTTCTGAGAAAATTAAACATGATGATATGATGATCATGCAAGGACAAGCAAAGGCTAAGCTAGGGCTGTGACAAAACCCGTGGTCGACATGAGTGGCGAGGAGGACGCACTCACCCTCCTGCGGCTGCGGCTCGGTCTCATTCCCCGGGAGCCGCGCCGATTGGTGAGGGATCAGTCCCCCCCTCAACCAGGTCGTCGATGTTGTCTAGACTGATTGTCGAGCGGATCCAGTCTCCCTGGATCTAGCCTGGCGGCAGACCGGACCTCAACGAAGATCCGCCCCGGCTGGTCTTCTTCCCTTTCGCCTTCGCCGTCGCCTTCTTTGCATGCTCCAACGCCACCATCTTCTCCTTCCCCATGGCAGCGAATCGAGTCCGAGCGGGGCTACGACGCCGAGAGCGGAAGCAGGCGCAGCGGAGAAATCTGAGGAAGAAGAAGGAGAATGAGGGCGCATTGTTCAAAAGCCCGGTCCGGTGCCTTTTATAAGGACACTTTCGAGTGACTGACTTGTAGGCCCGGACAATTTTATCAAATCCCACAACAGTCATGTGCGCGATACATGGCGAAAAAGGTGGCGCAGGGATCGAGGCGACCTGCCTAATCCGTCCCGATTACCGCGGCCTCCCCCACCCGGCACGCTTCCCAAGATTCGAATCCCGCGAAATCCGTGGACAGCAGAACAACTTGACAGATGGAAGACATCCTCCGCATCATCACTCGGAATTCTTCAGTAAAAGTTCACTGGGCAAAAACTAAGAATGGATCAAGGCGACTGAAAAAGAAGTTGGTGTCATCACCTCAGTTCATTGATCCAGAACAAGATATACTCATAGCACTAAATATGAGTCGGAAGTGTTCTCAACTCCTTCCTCACTCAAACTCTAATCCATTCGGGGGCTAATGATGAAGCTATGTGCCTAGGGTAGGGTCATGGATCTGTCCAAGATACCCTCCCCAAGGACATCTCTAAAGGAACCAGAAGCATTTGAAGAAAAATCATCATCCACTCGACCATTAAGCTATGTTCCACTCGACAGTATCGAAGACACTCGACCGTATGGACAATCACTCGACTACCAGGAGATCTAGAACCACTCCACTCTGCAATGGTCGGGAATTAAGTCATAGCTTTAATGGTCATTATGTATCTTTATTGCAGGCGTTACCAGTAACGTCCCCATCTTTATGTACCTTAAACCATTTGTAACTGAGGGCGGGAGGAGTCTGGCGAACTCTATATAAGCCACCCCCTCCTCAGGGACAGGGGTTCGCACCCTCTGTAACACACATGCATATAATCCAGTCGACCGCCTCTGGGCTCCGAGACGTAGGGCTGTTACTTCCTCTGAGAAGGGCCTGAACTCGTAAAACTCACGTGTACAACTCCTCCACAGCTAAGATCTTGCCTCTATATCCCTACCCCCATTCTACTGTCAGACTTAGAACCACGACACATGGTGCACAACGGGATGCCCGCGATTACCTTTGCATCGAACGGGAGGAAGGTGACATTTATCCTATGCTTGTCCCATGTGGCCGTAGTGGCGTCTATGATTTCTGAGACCAACTCAGGTGGGTTTGCTGAGATACAGCCGTGTCGTGCTATGCTGGCTCGTGACCGGCCGGGCACGTGGGCTATCGTGCCAGCCCAACAAAACTGGTTTGTTTGGTCAGGTTTGGTTGCAATTGACGGTGGCATTATAAATGCCGGGAAAAGTTTGTTTTTGCCACTCTTGCTTTTGCCAATTTTGCTTATGCCATTCTAGAATTTGACATCTCACTTTTGCCACTCTTTGCTTTAGACAATACATCACTTTGCCATTCCATGGCAAAACTGATAATTTTTCATTTCACTTTTGCCACTCTTAGATTTTGACAATGAATCACAATTGCCACTCTGAAAATTTTGCTTTTGCCACGGAATGGCAAAAGTGATGTATTATCAAAAGCTAAGAGTGGCAAACGTGGGAAGTCAAATTCTAGAGTGGCATGAGAAAAATTGGCAAAAGCTAGAGTGGTAAAAACAAAGTTTTCCCAATATATAACCGGCCCAAACACTAGCGTTTGGCAGCTCGGTCGGGTCTGTGGCGGGAGGAAGCGGCCAGGTCGGAGGCCTAGCGAGGCCTAAGCAGTCACGTGTGGCTCCCGCGTCGCCCGGTGCCCGCCGCTCCTCCGGCGGCCCTCATCACCGTTGCCTACTGCTGCTCCCGCCGGTTGAAACAGGGAGCTTCGAACTAGGGTTCTTGTTGAGAATTTGGGGGAAAGTAGGTACAGCACGCCACCGGCGGCTAGGGTTTACACCCAATACACAAAGTCATGCCCTCTCACACGCAGGGTTGCTAGCTTTATAGCCATTACAAGTTGGGAAAAGGTGAAAGAAAACAAAACAGAGCACATGCGCTTGTCAGAGCCGCTACAGCTAATTCACTAGCATCGCCAACCCTTGGGTGGTAGATCGATGAAGGAGAGCTGCCCACTAGATCAAACCGTTATCTTCGCTCTAGAGCCACGCGATGACAGATCTATGGCTACGGTGTCTTCCGGCATGCGGGAACAGGGGAATGATAAGAACAGAGCCTGACAATACCCCCCCCCCAATTGAAACTGAGCTTGTCCTCAAGCTCTGAAAGATGGAAAAACCTTCTGAATAAACGTAGAGTCTTCCCAAGTAGCTTCCTCCACTGGCATATTGGTCCACTTGACTAACCACCTGACGACAGGAATACTGATGTTTCTTTGCTTCCTTGGAATGAGTGTTCTTTCCAGCACAGCTTCAGGCTCCACTTTGATAATACCATCAGGGCCAACTAGTGGTAGCATAGGGGAACATATGACTGTTGGCCCAATGTGCTTCTTCAGCTGGCTGACATGAAATGTGTCATGCAGCTGGCAGCCCTCTGGCAATAGTAATTTGTATGCATGGTTTCCAATACTTTCCATTACTCTGAATGGGCCATAAAACTTGGAGTGCAGCTTCATGTGCCTATGCAGACTAAGAGAAGTGTGTCTGTAAGGTTGCAACTTCAAATAGACCATGTCCCCCACTACAAATTATCTTTCCTTCCTTTTCTTATCAGCAAAGAACTTCATTCTAGATTGAGCTTTCAGCAGATTGTGCTTGATTACTTCCAGTGCCAATTCTCTGTTATGCAACAGATCCTCATTATCCTCACAAATTGCATTAGGAAAGGCAGATTCAGCAATCATAGGGGGAGGAAAGCCGTATAAAGCCTGAAAGGGTGTCATTTTTAATGATGTGTGGAAAGAAGTGTTGTACCACCACTCAGCTAGTGACAACTACCCATGCCACTTCCTTGGTAGTTGGAAACACATACATCTCAAGTAGTTCTCCAAACACTGATTAACTCTTTCTGTTTGACCATTAGTTTGAGGGTTGGTAACTGGTGCTCAAGTGTAACTTGATCTTCAAGGACTTAAACAGTTGCTGCCATAGATGACTAGTAAAAATTATGTCTCTGTCAGTGACAATCACCAATGGCATCCCATGTAACCTGAACAAATTATCAGAAAATGCTTTTGCAACAGATTGCACTGTAATGGGATGTTTCATAGCAATGAAATGAGAGTACTTGGTGAATCTGTCAACCACTACCAAAATCAAGTTCTTGTGTTCAGACTTGGGTAGCCCCTCCACAAAATCCATGCTCACATGTGCCCAGGCAAAATCTGGCACAGGAAGTGGTTCCAATAATCCAGGGTAAGGAGTATGCTCAGCTTTGTTCAACTGGCAAACAGGACATTGCTTGACAAACTGCACCACATCTTGCTTTAAACCCTGCCAGTGAAAAATTAATTTCACTCTTTGGTAAGTAGCTCTTTCACCCGAATGGCCACCCAATTCCGAACTATGGAATGTTTGGAGGATTTCCTGTCTAAGGTTAGTAGCAGCTCCCACTACAATCTTGTTATGAAATCTCAATATTCCATTCTTGAAGGAATAAGCAGTGGTATTATATTTATCCACAATACATTCAACTATGAGCTCCTTGATTTTACTATCATGATGATAGTTTGCTGTGACTTCCTTGACCTTAGCACAGCAAGAGGGAAAACCTTATGGCTGAAGTATAGGTTTTCCCTCTTGCATCAACACAGCTCCCAATCCATACCCACAAGCATCTGTTTCCAAAATGAAAGGTTTGGAGAAATCAGGCAGTACTAACACAGGGGTGTTGGTAAGCTTGTTTTTCAATGTCACAAATGCTTCTTGTTGCTCTTCTTTCCAGGAGAAACCCTCCTTCTTTAAGCAATCAAATAGTGGTCTACAAATTACTCCATATCCCTGGATAAACCTTCTATAATATCCACTTAGCCCCAAAAAGCTTCTCAATTCAGTTACAGTAGTAGGAGTTGGCCAATCTCTAATGGATTGTATCTTAGATGGGTCAGTAGAGACTCCCTCAGAGTTAATAACATGACCCAAATATTCAATCGCATGCTGTCCAAAAGTGCACTTTTCCATTTTTGCATATAGTTTGTTTGTTTGCAATATATCAAACACCTGCTTTAAGTGGTCCTTGTGTTCTTCCAGAGAGAAACTGAACACCAAGATATCATCAAAGAAAACCACAACAAATTTGAGATGGCCAAACAATAAGTTCATTAATGCCTGGAAGGATGGAGGACCATTAGTTAGTCCAAAGGACATAACTAGAAATTCAAACAGTCCCATGTGAGTAGTGAATGCAGTTTTTGGTATATCCTCTTCTGCCATCCTGATTTGGTGATATCCATTTCTGAGATCAATTTTAGAGAAAATCTTTGCTCCTTTGAGTTGATCCAGAAGGTCCTCAATCATAGGAATGGGATATTTAGTTTTGATAGTTATAGCATTCAGTTTTCTATAATCAGTGCATAACCTCCAAGATCCATCTTTTTTCTTGACCAGTAGCATAGGAGAAGAAAAAGGGCTTGTGCTAGGTCTGATGATCCTATTTTTCAGCAGCTCCTTGATTATTTTCTCCAAAATTTCATTTTGATGGTGAGGAATTCTATAAGGCCTTTGGTTAACCACCTTTGCTCCTTCCACTAAGGGAATTCTGTGATCACAAGGCCTGCTAGGAGGCAATTCAGTTGGCTCTTGAAACAACTATTCATATTGGTCCAACAGTGGCTGCAATTCAATAGGGATTGCTGGACTAGCTGATGTGAATTCAGTACCAGAAGTTGTGAACAAGAAAAATCCATAGACAGCTTGTTCTAACATTTTTTCAGTGTTGTCCTTAGCCTCAGCTATAGGAGCCAGGGGAACAGTCTCATCCACAAATGTGATGAACTGTCCAGAGCTTTCAGGAATTTTCATTTCCATTTTAATAAAGTCCATTTGTATTGGAATATATTTCCTGAGCCAATCAACTCCCAAAATCATGTCATACCCCTTCAGTTTCAATACTCTGAAGTTGTCACTAAAGTGATGGCCTTGTATTTCATAAGGGCAATCTTTTGCTTGAAATTCAGTCCATAGCACTCCCCACTAGCAACCACCACCTTTATCTTGGGTGTAGGGCTTGTAGTGACAGGTAACTTGCCTGCCATTTCAGGAGAAATGAAGGTAGAAGTGCTACCACTATCCACCAGTGTTGTGGCAACTGTATTTCCTACTTTCAAAGTCAATATAAAAGTATTTTTGTGTGCTCCTATACCCATTGCAGCATGCATTGACACTCAACACTGCTTCACTAGATGGCTGCTCATGTGTTTCCAAATCAGGTTCATCAAAGTCTGTGACAAAGATTGTTTCAGGGTTTTCAACTTCCTCAGCTTGTAGTGCTTGGATCTGACCTCTCTGGCTTATTTTACAGACCTGCTTGTGACCTGGCACCCATGGCTCTCTGCACTTATAACACACTTGGTTTTGTTTTGCCTGCTGAATAACAGTGTTTCTATTTGGTGTGGCAGTAGTTGTAGGGGTTTTGGGCTGATCAAATATTACTTGCCTTCTAGGTTGAGGAATATATGGTTTAGTTTGCACTGCTGTAGTTGGTACCTAAGCCTTTTCCATCCTCCTAGCATACCACACCGTAGTTTGCATATCCTTAGGCCTGAAGCACTCCACATGACTCTTAATATATGGGTTAAGTCCTGCCACAAAGCTGGAAACATAATAATCATCAGGGATTCCAGGGTTTTCCCTTCTCATGATGTTCATCAGTTGCTCAAACTGCTCCACATATGCAGTAACGATAGTAGTTTGCTGTGCTGCATGGAAGGAGCTGACAATGTCACAAACAGAATCCCCAGAAAATCTGTCAGAAATGTAAGAGCAAAATTTGTGCCATGGAACATTGCTAGGAGCAAATCATGTTCCTCTCCACCACTGTACAGCAGGCCCTTTGAGGTAAGAAATGGCCAGTTCTGTTCTGTGCTCAATAGGAGTTCTAGCTGCAGCAAAGTACTGCTCTAAATTCTGAATCCAAGACTCTGGGTATTGACCCTCAAATTCAGAGATATTTAACTTTGATGGCTTTATAGTTAGAACATTTCTTCTTCCGTCAACAGGGAAATTGGGCCCTCTTCTGTATTGTGGATCAATGACCTCTTCCTCCTGCCGTTCTTCTAGTTGCACCACAATGTTTGGTGTTGTTTCCTTACCTTGACCAAAATTTGGATGCATGTAAGGTACTTTCAGAGTCCCATCCAAATTGAGCTCTTTTCCAGTGTGATCACGCAGAGTTGCATTTCCTACTGGCAAAGGGGCTCCTTTCTCTGTCATTGTTACTGATGGAGGAGTCGGAGCTTGGAGCTGTTTGGGTCGTCTAGGAGCTATTTGAGGAGATTGATTGTGGTTGTCCTTGACTTGGACACTGCCCTGACCTTCTCTTTCCTCTGCAGTAACTGGCTCCGGGTCCAACAGTAAACGCATGAAATTGTCTTTGACCTTTTCAAAATTCTTCTGCATCGTGGCAAAGTTTCTGTTCATTGTCGCCTGGAACTGCTGAAATTCTTTGCGATCTTCTTCTCTGTCACGCTGCAGCGTCTTCATGTCCAACTCCAGTGACTCAAGCTGCAACTTTGCAGTTGTGCCCGAATCGGCTTGACCTGTCATCTTGTCTGCTTTAGCAATTCACACCAGTGGTTGGGAGGGAGGGAATTCTCGTCGCCGCTGGTACACGGTCAGATCGCAGGAGCTGGGGTTTTACCACCAGAGAATTACTCTCCGGCAACCAGGCTGCAATTCCGACTATACCCGAACTCTGCCACTCCGGCCACCTTTCGAATACTCCGCCGCCCGATTCAAGCGTGAAGAGGGATTTTACGGCCGACGACCAACCCCAACACTGCTCAAATCAAATTCGCCCCCGAGGAAGGACTGGCGTCTGATACCAATTGTTAGGACCAGAGCACTGTTCTACGCAACTTAGCTCACAAATGACGAATTTAGGGACGAAACAGGGAGCTTCGAACTAGGGTTCTTGTTGAGAATTTGGGGGAAAGTAGGTACATCACGCCACCGGCGACTAGGGTTTACACCCAATACACAAAGTCATGCCCTCTCACACGCAGGGTTGCTGGCTTTATAGCCATTACAAGTTGGGAAAAGGTGAAAGAAAACAAAACAGAGCACATGCGCTTACCGGAGCCGCTACAACTAATTCACTAGCATCGCCAACCCTTGGATGGCAGATCGACGAAGGAGAGTTGCCCACTAGATCGAACCGTTATCTTCGCTCCAGAGCCACACGATGACAGATCTATGGCTACGGTGTCTTCCGGCACGCGGGAACAGGGGAATGATAAGAACAGAGCCTGGCACTCCTGGTAGCCGCCTCGCCTAGCCGGTTTCCCTCCTCCGCAGCCAAGCGCATCGCCGCCATCGTGTTCCCGTTCTTCGTCACTGGGACATCATGTTCCTGCTGTCCCTGTTCCGTCCCAGTCTCAGGCCATTGTGTCTCCTTTGAGGTATGAGCTAGGTTGTTTCCATCCAGCGATTCTCTTAGTGGGGGTGTACCTTCGTGATTTCTGGGCGTGCCGGACTGCCGGTGCATAGCCGGGCACCCGACACGCCGCCTAGATCAGCCCCTGCCTAAGCAGCTAAGCTGCTAGCTATCCTTCTAAACATGTGCCCTCAAGGTTTGTTTCTCGTCTGGTAGCATGGGATTATCAACTCTTGATTGCTCTCTTTCATCAGGAAATATGATGCATCTATTCTGTTTCAGTGTGCCAGGTTCATGTCCTAGGCTCAGCCAGATGTTTTTTAAAAAAATGAGCTATTCCCCTTTCCATTAAAGCATGACGGAAATACATGCAGCATCCGTTTAGAGTTCAGGAAATGTGATGTCTGTTTGTTGGCTGCCGTTCTATGAAAACGCCCAGTGCATTGTGGGTTGTTTGGTACTTTGCCACTGTCTGTTTTAATGACGCGCTGTCATGCTTGAAACCGAAACGAGTACCACTTTGCGCACATTACCTGCTTGATCGTATTCTTGATATTCGTTCTCGGACGTTTTCCGAATGGCACGTGTTTTTGAGTTGGACTTGGTTGAGCGGAGATTCTGAGACTGGCATAATCAAGATGAGAATGGCAAAGTAATGTTGTGCCTATTATCAAACACACGCATTTCTGTGTTGTAATTCTGTAGTTTTTCCTACCCTAGAATCATTTGTCCTATTTATAATTTCTAAATGACAAATATGAAGTCATTTCTTGGCTGAGAAATGTAAGCCTATCATTTTGATAGTGCTAATTTAGATACCTACAAATATATTCATGGCCAAAAACATATTAGGAAAGTTATCTCGCTGCTCCACTGTTTTGCTGCTACATGTGTACGACAAATGACAGAAAGAACAAGTAGGGATGGTAATCTGAAATATCTTCAATGTTCCCTAAGTACCTTCCATTGCTCCATGGACTGTTTTTTTTACAGTATCCTGTTATTAGTCAAAGTGCACTTTGAATAGTTGAGTCCTATAGCCGTTTCTAGTATATTGATATTTGAAAGGCCTGATGTTGTTCAAGCACTACATTTTTTTGTTCATCATACTGTATTCCGAAATCTTTTTTATTCCACTCATATGATGTTGCTCATCTTTTGCTTTATGTCCTGCTGCCTTGTGTATTTACAGTATGGATGCTCTAACCTTTATGTTTCTTGAACATGGTTAGGGAAATGGTTAAAATCTAGATGCTAAGTTGCCTTCTTGTCGGCAGATTTGCTAATCATAAAGATGCAGAAAGAGACTACGGCTCCAGCATTGGATGCTAAGAAACTAGAAGTTTCTTCACCAAAGGAAGGAAGTAATTCCACAATTTATGAAGCTCCTACAGGTATAGAAAACTTTGAAATTATTTAGTTTATATTGGCAGAGAAAAATGGCCTGAGGAAAAACAGAGCTCCAAACCAGGACCAAAAACCGAAAACGATGCCAAGGATTATAGAGTACCACAACCACATATCTCCTCCAAGTTCTTGGTGGTCTTCAGTTCCCTCATCCGAACAAGCTATGCTCAACGGGAAGCCACAAAGCCCCGGATTGTTGCCATAAATTGATTCGTCTACAAATGTCTGCATCTGACTTCCAGTGGGTATGACGCCCCTTAAGAGATTGTTGGACAGATTTAACACGCCAAGCAACTTCAATTTTGAAATGGTAGGAGGGATAGCACCTGAAAGTTCATTCCATGAGAGGTCAAGGGACTCCAATAGCTCCAAACCGCCAATGCTTTCTGGAATACTGCCTGACAGATCATTTCTAGACAAGTTCAAGAATAGGAGACCTTGAGGGTATATTAGCTCCTCAGGGATGTTCTCGGTAAGTAGATTGCTTGATAAATCGATACCTGATATTCCGATTGTTTTCTGGAAAGTTTGTTCACGGCCCTTCCAGAAAATGTTAACTCTGTCTCGGTACTTATCCAGCGGCGATGGGTTATTGGCTAGCACTGTCCTCCAAGAAAATGTGGAAATCCGTCTCACTTGGACAAAATCATGCCTTCCAGAAGATTCTACTTTTTTGCTGGAGAAAACTTGTTTTGGTTGTTTCATCATTGATGTTAAGTTTCTGAACGTTCCTGGGATCGATCCAGTAAAGCTATTCTTGGACATGTCAAGTACTTGCAGATTAGAAAGTTTGGACACCTCGGACGGAATGACACCACTGAACTTGTTGGATGCATGGGAGGGTCAGAACTCTTAGAAGAGGAACACTTGTTCCAATACAAGACGGAATATCACCAACAAACATGTTGCCCCCAAGATCTAATGTGATGAGCATACTGCAACAAGTCTCAATGACAGATGGGAATTCTCCGGAGAAGCTATTGTTAGCAAGATGAAGTGATTGGAGAGGAAAGTCATCCAAGCTCGTTGAGGCAGGAAAGTTACCCCACAGACCATTGTTGGACACATCCATAAACACCAGTGCCTTTAATTTCAACCAGCAGGGTGGGAGCTCCCCGGTGAATTGGTTATTTGATAGATCCAGTGATCGGAGAGAGGTCAATCGACACAAGGCTGCAGGGATACTGCCAGACATGAGGTTGTTGTCCATGGATAGAACTGTAAGATTGGTGCACTGTGACCAATGAGGCGACAATTTCCCTGTCAGCTGATTCTTCGAGGCATCCAAGGAATCCAAGATGGGATGGACGCCAAACACCTCTGAGATGTCGCCGGTGAATTGGTTCTGCTCCAGTCTCACATGGTACAGGCCTGCGCAGTTCTTCAGGCATGGCGGCAGGGTGCCGCTGAAGTTGTTGTGGTTTGCCATGAAGTTCTGCAGCGCGAGGCCGTGGCACAGGCTCTGTGGCAGCTCACCGGAGAAGATGTTGTTCCCAAAGGCGGCATCGGTTAAGCTCAGCCCCTTCCAAAGGTCCGGTGGTATAGTACCACTGAAGTTGTTATCAAACAGCGTAAGGTATTGGAGATTACCGAGTGATGTGATGGCCGTGGGCAGCTCGCCTTCCAAACGGTTGGTGTTGACGTCCAGTACTTACAGTGTTGTCATGTCGCCGATCTCCGGTGGGATGGCACCAGTGAGCTTATTAAAAAACAGCGCCAGCCGCGTGAGCTGCTTGAGGTTCCCAAGCGAGTGAGGTATTGGCCCTGTGAGCCAGTTCACAGACAGGTCCAATAGACTCAGGTTCACCAACTGGCCAATTTCTACCAGATAAAGCCGGTAAGGTTGTTGCTGAAGAGATGCAAGACTTGTAGTTTGGTTGCCTTGCTGATTTCCATCGAAATATTCCCAGTGAACGAGTTACTCTGCGCTTGGAACCCTATGAGGTCTGGCCAGCTCGTGAACAGAGCGGGTGGGATCTGACCAGCGAGTTTGTTCGACGATATGCCAAACTTCCGCATTTTGTGCATCCCGGCCAACTCTGGTGGTAGTACACCGGTGAGCTGGTTCGTGGACAGGTCCGCAAAACTGAGATTACCAAGGTTGCCCAGCTGCGGTGGAATTGTGGAAACCAACATGGCACTCCTCAGGTCAAGGCGATGTAGCATTTGGAGCCTGCCAAGAACCGGCGGGATCGGACCGCCAAACAGGTTGCCGCCGAGTACAAGAACTCTTAGCTGGGACATCGACCCAAGGAAATCTGGGATGCCTCTAGTCAGATTGTTGGCCGCAATCTGCAGGTCCCGGAGCTTCCTCAGCATCGACAGCGACACTGGTATCCGACCGGAGAATGCATTGGCGGACAAGTTGAGGTACATGAGGCTGGGGAGCTTCTTCGGCAGCGTGTCCGGTAATGGCCTTGAGAAATTGTTCTCCGACAGGTCGAGGTAGGTGACGTTGCCGCTCTTGAGCACGAATTCTGGGAAGCTGTCGGTGAGGTGTTGAGGATCGTAGCAGAAATTTAAAATTTTCTACGCATCACCAAGATCAATCTATGGAGTCATCTAGCAACAAGAGGGACAGGAGTGCATCTACATACCCTTGTAGATCGCGAGCGGAAGCGTTCAATAGAACGGGGTTGATGGAGTCGTACTCGACGTGATCCAAATCACCGATGATCCTAGCGCCGAACGGACGGAACCTCCACGCTCAACACATATACGGAGCGGAGATGTCTCCCGCACCTTGATCCAGCAAGGAGGAGGGAGAGGTTGAGGAAGAGAGCTCCAATAGCAGCACGACGGCGTGGTGGTGGTGGAGCGGCAGTACTCCGGCAGGCTTGCCAAGCTCTTAACGGAGGAGGAGAGGTGTTGGGGAGGGGAGGGGCTGCGCCTTTGATGTGGTATGCAGCCCTCCCCTTGCCCCTCTATTTATAGGGGAAGGAGGAAGGGGGCTGGCCCCCTCTAGATGAGATCTAGAGGGGGGGCGGTGGCCAAGGGGGTGGCTTGCCCCTCGAGCAAGGGGGGCGCCCCCTCTAGGGTTTCCCCCCCAACCCTAGGCGCATGGGCCCAAGGGGGGTGCGCCCAGCCCACTTGGGGCTGGTTCCCTTTCCTCTATGGCCCATGAGGCCCTCCGAGAGAGGTGGCCCCTCCCGGTGGACCCCCAGAACCCCTCCGGTGGCCCCGGTATAATACCGATATGCCCCCGAACCTTTCCGGTGATCGTATGACAACTTCCTATATATAAATCTTCACCTCTGGATCATTCCGGAACTCCTCGTGACGTCCGGGATCTCATCCGGGACTCCGAACAACATTCGGTAATCACATACAAGTCTTCCTAATAACCCTAGCGTCATCGAACCTTAAGTGTGTAGACCCTACGGGTTCGGGAACCATGCAGACATGACCAAGACAACTCTCTGGCCAATAACCAACAGCGGAATCTAGATACCCATGTTGGCTCCCACATGTTTCATGATGATCTCATAGGATGAACCACGATGTCGAGGATTCAAGCAATCCCGTATACAATTCCCTTTTGTCCATCGGTATGTTACTTGCCCGAGATTCGATCGTGGGTATCCCAATACCTCGTTCAATCTCGTTACCGGCAAGTCACTTTACTCGTTCCGTAACACATCATCCTGTGACCAACCCTTAGTCACATTGAGCTCATTACGATGATGTCTTACCGAGTGGGCCCAGAGATACCTCTCCGTCATACGGAGTGACAAATCCCAGTCTCGATTCGTGCCAACCCAACAGACACTTTTGGAGATACCCGTAGTGCACCTTTATAGTCACCCAGTTATGTTGTGACGTTTGGCACACCCAAAGTATTCCTACAGTATCCGGGAGTTGCACAATCTCATGGTCTAAGAAAAAGATATTTGACATTAGAAAAGCTCTAGCAGACGAACTGCACGATCTTGCGCTATGATTAGGATTGGGTCTTGTCCATCACATCATTCTCCTAATGATGTGATCCTGTTATCAATGACATCCAATGTCCATGGTCAGGAAACCGTAACCATCTATTGATCAACGAGCCAGTCAACTAGAGGCTCACTAGGGACATGTCGTGGTCTATGTATTCACACATGTATTACGATTTCCGGATAACATAATTATAGCATGAACAATAGACAATTATCATGAACAAGGAAATATAATAATAACCATTTTATTATTGCCTCTAGGGCATATTTCGAATAGTCTCCCGCTTGCACTAGAGTCAGTAATCTAGTTACATTGTGATGAATCGAACACCCATAGAGTTCTGGTGTTGATCATGTTTTGCTCGAGGAAGAGGTTTTGTCAACGGATCTGTGACATTCAGGTTCGTATGCACTTTACAAATATCTATGTCTCCATTTTGAACATTTTCACGAATGGAGTTGAAGCGACGCTTGATATGCCTGGTCTTCCTGTGAAACCTGGGCTCCTTGGCAAGGGCAATAGCTCCAGTGTTATCACAGAAGAGAGTCATCGGGCCCGACGCATTGGGAATAACTCCTAGGTCAGTAATGAACTCCTTTATCCAGATTGCTTCATGTGTTGCCTCCGAGGCTGCCATGTACTCCGCTTCACATGTAGATCCCGCCACGACGCTTTGCTTGCAACTACACCAGCTGACTGCCCCACCATTTAAAATATACACGTATCCGGTTTGTGACTTAGAGTCATCCAGATCTGTGTCGAAGCTAGCATTGACGTAACCCTTTACGACGAGATCTTCGTCACCTCCATAAATGAGAAACATATTCTTAGTCCTCTTGAGGTACTTCAGGATATTCTTGACCGCTGTCCAGTGTTCCATGTCGGGATTACTTTGGTACCTTCCTACCAAACTTACGTCAAGGTTTACATCAGGTCTGGTACACAACATGGCATACATGATAGACCCTATGGCCGAGGCATAGGGGACGACACTCATCTTTTCTCTATCTTCTGTCGTGGTCGGGCATTGAGTCGTGCTCAATCTCATACCTTGCAATACAGGCAAGAAACCCTTCTTGGACTGATCCATATTGAACTTCTTCAATATCTTGTCAAGGTACGTACTTTGTGAAAGACCAATGAGGCGTCTCGATCTATCTCTATAGATCTTGATGCCTAATATATAAGCACCTTCTCCAAGGTCCTTCATTGAAAAACACTTGTTCAAGTAGGCCTTTATGCTTTCCAAGAATTCTATATCATTTCCCATCAATAGTATGTCATCCACATATAATATGAGAAACGCTACAGAGCTCCCACTCACTTTCTTGTAAACACAGACTTCTCCATAAGTCTGCGTAAACCCAAACGCTTTGATCATCTCATCAAATCGAATGTTCCAACTCCGAGATGCTTGCACCAGCCCATAGATTGAGCGTTCGAGCTTGCACACCTTGTCAGCATTTTTAGGATCGACAAAACCTTCCGGCTGCATCATATACAATTCTTCCTTAAGGAAACCATTAAGGAATATCGTTTTGACGTCCATTTGCCATATCTCATAATCATAGAATGCAGCAATTGCTAACATGATTCGGACGGACTTCAGCTTCGCTACGGGTGAGAAAGTCTCATCGTAGTCAACCCCTTGAACTTGTCAATAACCCTTAGCGACAAGCCGAGCCTTATAGATGGTCACATTACCATCCGCGTCTGTCTTCTTCTTAAAGATCCATTTATTTTCTATGGCTCGCCGATCATCGGGCAAGTCAGTCAAAGTCCATACTTCGTTTTCATACATGGATCCTATCTCGGATTTCATGGCTTCCAGCCATTTATCGGAATATGGGCCTGCCATTGCTTCTTCATAGTTTGAAGGTTCACCATTGTCTAACAACATGATTTCCAGGACAGGGTTGCTGTACCACTCTGGTGCGGAACGTGTCCTTGTGGACCTACGAAGTTCAGTAGCAACTTGATCTGAAGTTTCATGATCATCATCATTAACTTCCTCTCTAGTTGGTGCACGCACCTCAGAAACATTTTCTTGAGCTGCGCCACTCTCCGGTTCAAGAGGCAATACTTCATCAAGTTCTACTTTCCTCCCACTTACTTCTTTCGAGAGAAACTCTTTCTCTAGAAAGGATCCATTCTTGGCAACAAAGATCTTGCCTTCGGATCTGAGGTAGAAGGTATACCCAATAGTTTCTTTAGGGTATCCTATGAAGACGCATTTTTCCGATTTGGGTTCGAGCTTTTCAGGTTGAAGTTTCTTGACATAAGCATCGCATCCCCAAACTTTCAGAAACGACAGCTTAGGTTTCTTACCAAACCACAATTCATACGGTGTCGTCTCAACGGATTTCGACGGAGCCCTATTTAAAGTGAATGCGGTAGTCTCTATAGCATAACCCCAAAATGATAGCGGTAGATCGGTAAGAGACATCATAGATCGCACCATATCCAATAGGGTGCGACTACGATGTTCGGACACACCATTACGTTGTGGTGTTCCAGGCGGCGTGAGTTGTGAAACTATTCCACATTTCCTTAAGTGTGTGCCAAATTTGTGACTCGAATATTCTCCCCCACGATCTGATCGTAAGAACTTGATTTTTCTGTCACGTTGATTCTCAACCTTACTCTGAAATTCCTTGAACTTTTCAAAGGTCTTAGACTTGTGTTTCATTAAGTAGACATACCCATATCTACTCAAGTCATCAGTGAGGGTGAGAACATAACGATAGCCACCGTGAGCCTCTACACTCATTGGACCGCACACATCAGTATGTATGATTTCCAATAAGTTGGTTGCTCGCTCCATTGTTCCGGAGAACGGAGTCTTGGTCATTTTGCCCATGAGGCATGGTTCGCACATGTCAAATGATTCATAATCAAGAGACTCCAAAAGTCCATCTGCATGGAGTTTCTTCATGCGTTTGACACCAATGTGACCAAGGCGGCACTGCCACAAGTATGTGGGACTATCATTATCAACCTTACACCTTTTGGCATTCACACTATGAATATGTGTAACATCACGTTCGAGATTAAATAAGAATAAACCATTGACCAGCGGGGCATGACCATAAAACATGTCTCTCATATAAATAGAACAACCATTATTCTCATATTTAAATGAGTAGCCATCTCGCACTAAACGAGATCCAGATACAATGTTCATGCTCAAAGCTGGTATGAAATAACAATTATTGAGGTTTAAAACTAATCTCGTAGGTAAATGTAGAGATAGCGTGCCGACGGCGATCACATCGACCTTGGAACCATTCCCGACGCGCATCGTCACCTCGTCCTTTGCCAGTCTCCGTTTATTCCGCAGTTCCTGTTTTGAGTTACAAATATGAGCAACTGCACCGGTATCAAATACCCAGGAGCTACTACGGGCGCTGGTTAGGTACACATCAATAACATGTATATCACATATACCTTTGGTATTACCGGCCTTCTTATCCGCTAAGTACTTGGGGCAGTTCCGCTTCCAGTGACCGTTTCCCTTGCAATAAAAGCACTCAGTCTCAGGCTTGGGTCCAATCTTTGGCTTCTTCCCGGCAGCTTTCTAACCGGGCGCGACAACTCCCTTGCCGTCCTTCTTGAAGTTCTTTTTACCCTTGCCTTTCTTGAACTTAGTGGTTTATTCACCATCAACACTTGATGTTCCTTTTTGATTTCCACCTCCGCTGATTTCAGCATTGAATATACCTCGGGAATGGTCTTTTCCATCCCCTGCATATTGAAGTTCATCACGAAGCTCTTGTAGCTAGGTGGGAGCGACTGAAGGATTCTGTCAACGACCACATCATCCGGGAGATTAACTCCCAGCTGAGATAAGCGGTTGTGCAACCCAGACATTTTGAGTATGTGCTCGCTGACGGAACTATTCTCCTCCATCTTACAACGGTAGAACTTGTCGGAGCTTCATATCTCTCGACCCGGGCATGAGCTTGGAAAACCATTTTCAGCTCTTGAAACATCGCATATGCTCCGTGTTGCTCAAAACGCTTTTGGAGCCCCGGTTCTAAGCTGTAAAGCATGCCGCACTGAACCAGGGAGTAATCATCACTACGCGTCTGTCAAGCGTTCATAACGTCTTGTTCTGCAGGGAAAACAGGTGCTTCACCTAGCGGTGCATCAAGGACATATGCTTTCCTGGCAACTATGAGGATAATCCTCAGGTTACGGACCCAGTCCGTGTAGTTGCTGCCATCGTCTTTCAGCTTGGTTTTCTCTAGGAATGCGTTGAAGTTGAGGGCAACATTAGCGTGGGCCATCTGATCTAAAAGACATATTGCAAAGATTTTTAGACTATGTTCATGATAATTAAGTTCATCTAATCAAATTATTTAATGAACTCCCACTCAGATAGACATCCCTCTAGTCATCTGAGTGATACATGATCCAAGTCAACTAGGTCGTGTCCGATCATCACATGAGACGGACTAGTCATCATCAGTGAACATTTTCATGTTGATCGTATCTTCTATACGACTCATGTTCGACCTTTCGGTCTTCCGTGTTCCGAGGCCATGTCTGTACATGCTAGGCTCGTCAAGTCAACCTAAGTGTATTGTGTGTGTAAACCTGGCTTACACCCATTGTATGCGAACGTTAGAACCTATCACACCCGATCGTCACGTGGTGCTTCAGAACAACGGACCTTAGCAACGGTGCATAGTTAGGGGGAACACTTTCTTGAAATTATTGCAAGGGATCATCTTATTTATGCTACTGTCGTTCTAAGCAAATAAGATGTAAAACATGATAAACATCACATGCAATCAAATAGTGACATGATATGGCCAATATCATTTTGCTCCTTTTGATCTCCATCTTCGGGGCGCCAGGATCATCATCGTCACCGGCATGACACCATGACCTCCTTCATCATGATCTCCATCATCGTGTCTTCATGAAGTTGTCTCGCCAACTATTACTTCTACTACTATGGCTAACGGTTAGCGATAAAGTAAAGTAATTACATGACGTTTATGTTGACACGCAGGTCATAAATAAATTAAGACAACTCCTATGGCTCCTGCTGGTTGTCATACTCATCGACATGCAAGTCGTGATTCCTATTACAAGAACATGATCAATCTCATACATCACATATATCATTCAACACATCCTTTTGGCCATATCACATCACACGGCATATGCTGCAAAAACAAGTTAGACGTCCTCTAATTGTTGTTGCAAGTTTTACGTGGCTGCTATAGGTTTCTAGTAAGAACGTTTCTTACCTACGCCAAAACCACAATGTGATATGCCAATTTCTATTTACCCTTCATAAGGACCCTTTTCATCGAATCTGATCCGACTAAAGTGGGAGAGACAGACACCCGCTAGCCACCTTATGCAACTAGTGCATGTCAGTCGGTGGAACCAGTCTCACATAAGCGTACGTGTAAGGTCGGTCCGAGCCGCTTCATCCCACGATGCCGTCGAATCAAGATAAGACTAGTAACGGCAAGTAAATTGACAAAATCGACGCCCACAACAACTTGTGTTCTACTCGTGCATAGAAACTACGCATACACCTAGCTCATGATGCCACTGTTGGGGATCGTAGCAGAAATTTAAAATTTTCTACGCATCACAAGATCAATCTATGGAGTCATCTAGCAATGATAGGGAGAGGAGTGCATCTACATACCCTTGTAGATCGTGTGCGGAAGCGTTCAAGAGAACGGGGATGATGGAGTTGTACTCGACGTGATCCAAATCACCGATGATCCTAGCGCCGAACGGACGGCACCTCCGCGTTCAACACACGTACGAAGCGGAGACGTCTCCCGCGCCTTTATCCAGCAAGGAGGAGGGAGAGGTTGAGGAAGAGAGCTCCAATAGCAGCACGACGGCGTGGTGGTGGTGGAGCGGCAGTACTCCGGCAGGGCTTCGCCAAGCTCTTAATGGAGGAGGAGAGGTGTTGGGGAGGGGAGGGGCTGCACCTTTGATGTGGTATGCAGCCCTCCCTTTGCCCCTCTATTTATAGGGGAAGGAGGAAGGGGGCGGCCCCCTCTAGATGAGATCTAGAGGGGGGGCGGCGGCCAAGGGGGTGGCTTTCCCCCCAAGCAAGGGGGCGCCCCCTCTAGGGTTTCCCCCCCAACCCTAGGCGCATGGGCCCAAGGGGGGTGCGCCCAGCCCACTTGGGGCTGGTTCCCTTTCCTCTACGGCCCATGAGGCCCTCCGAGAGAGGTGGCCCCTCCCGGTGGACCCCCGGAACCCCTCCCGTGGCCCCGGTATAATACTGATATGCCCCCGAACCTTTCCGGTGACCGTATGACAACTTCCTATATATAAATCTTCACCTCCGGACCATTCCGGAACTCCTCGTGACGTCCGGGATCTCATCCGGGACTCCGAACAACATTCGGTAATCACATACAAGTCTTCCTAATAACCCTAGCGTCATCGAACCTTAAGTGTGTAGACCCTACGGGTTCGGGAACCTTGCAGACATGACCGAGACAACTCTCCGGCCAATAACCAACAGCGGGATCTGGATACCCATGTTGGCTCCCACATGTTCCACGATGATCTCATCGGATGAACCACGATGTCGAGGATTCAAGCAATCCCGTATACAATTCCCTTTGTCAATCGGTATGTTACTTGCCCGAGATTCGATCGTCGGTATCTCAATACCTCGTTCAATCTCGTTACCGGCAAGTCACTTTACTCGTTCCGTAACACATCATCCCGTGACCAACCCTTAGTCACATTGAGCTCATTACGATGATGTCTTACCGAGTGGGCCCAGAGATACCTCTCTGTCATACGGAGTGACAAATCCAAGTCTCGATTCGTGCCAACCCAACAGACACTTTCGGAGATACCCGTAGTGCACCTTTATAGTCACTCAGTTACGTTGTGACGTTTGGCACACCCAAACTATTCCTACAGTATCCGGGAGTTGCACAATCTCATGGTCTAAGGAAAAGATACTTGACATTAGAAAAGCTCTAGCAGACGAACTACACGATCTTGCGCTATGCTTAGGATTGGGTCTTGTCCATCACATCATTCTCCTAATGATGTGATCCCGTTATCAATGACATCCAATGTCCATGGTCAGGAAACCGTAACCATCTATTGATCAACGAGCCAGTCAACTAGAGGCTCACTAGGGACATGTTGTGGTCTATGTATTCACACATGTATTACGATTTCCGGATAACACAATTATAGCATGAACAATAGAAAATTATCATGAACAAGGAAATATAATAATAACCATTTTAGTATTGCCTCTAGGGCATATTTCCAACATGAGGTAGTTGAGGTAGAGCGACATGAAGTTGACGGTGGGCATCGGCGAGAACCTGCTGTAGTCCGGGTCGGTGAGGAAATTGGAGCCCAGGTCGAAATGCCATAACATATAATAGAACACCTGCACCCAGGTCCTCCCTATCTAGCCATCCATTCTGTGCATCGCGATTCGTGCAAACACATTTCTCTTTTTTGTTTCTCTCGCATAAAACATGTTTTGATGTTCAAACCTTTGCAGCGTTGCAAAGTTTTCTATCTAGAATTTAGGATAAATGTTTCAGATTTTTTGGTCAAATATAAATATATAAATTATGATTTTCTACATTAAAAAACATATTTTGTATATTTATGTTTGATAAAAAATTCTGAAAGATTTATCCTAGATTCTAGATAGAAAGCTTTGTCGCGCTGCAAAGGTTTGAACATCAAGACATGTTCTATGTGAGAGAAGCAAAAAAGAGAAAATTTCATATAGGAAGTCAGTTGTGTTGCACATATCTTAAAGCAATATTGGACAGCCAGGATAGCAGGGCCCGGGTGCAGATGTTCTAAAAATCCACGTCCGGTCGAAATGCTTGACCCTGGGGAGCCTGTTGAGCTGGTGGGGGATGGCATCGGCGAGGTTGTTGTTGTAGAGCCGGAGGTCCATGAGGCCGGAGAGGTCGCCGAGCTGCGGCGGGATGGAGCCGTCGAACCCGTTGCTGCCGAGGTCGAGCGTGGCCAGGGAGCAGAGGCACGAGAGGCTCGCCGGGATGGCGCCAAAGAGGTTGTTGTCGTTGAGGTCGAGCGTGGCCAGATCCGGGAGGGCCGTGAAGTCGAGCTTGTCGAGCGTGCCGGCGAGGCCGAGGCCCACGAGCCTGAGCGAAAGGACGTGTCCGGCAGCGCCGCAGGACACCCCGAGCCAGGAGCAGGCCGGCGCGGCCTCGGTCCAGCTGGACAGGACGGCTGTGTCATGTGCACCTACACCCGAGTGCCACACGTCCGCGCCCAAAGAAACCAAACCAAAAAACCGTAGGAAACCGGATAAGCAAATAGAACAGGAAAAAACTAAAGAAAAAGCAGAAATTAGAAGAAAAAAATAAGAAAAAGACCATGCAAAAGGCAAATACCGATGAGAAAAACCAGAGAAAATTGGTTGAAAACCGATAAACCAGCCGAGGACGTGTATCCTTGTGCTTTTGGGCGACTGTATGACACAATAAAGGTTGTATAGAATTTTTAGAGAGAAGGCATCAGCCCGACTTTATAAATAAAGCCACCAGGCAGTGTTCACCACAAGACAGACAACCAGACATAAGAGTAGCAACAACACAAAGAGTACTGGAAGGCAAGAAGTACATGGCACTCAGGCCAACAACCGGCATGCAAGCAGAGAGATTAAGACAGAGCACGACAAAAGGGACCACCAAGTTCCTGTAGCCGCCTAACTGATGCTGCAAAAGTGAAGTAGCAGTGGCTCGAATCTTGACAGTCATCAAGTCAAAAGCCTCACGGTCGGCCTCCTTGGTCAATAATCTCCACTGCTGCAGGAATAGGCAGGTTTTAAATGAGCAATCGGCAGGTTTAGCATGAAAAATATGCTTGATAGTGAACTTGTTCCTAATAGTCCACAACGCCCAGCAAATAGCCGGGAATCCCACCTAGAACAATCGTTTAAAGGCCCCAACTAGACCAGAAGCAAGGTTCCTGAGGTCGGAGAAGGAGGAAGGATTCCAAGTCACGTGGAGCCAGGACCTGATACAACACCAGACGAGCTTTGCCAAAGCACATTTGAAAAAGATGTGATCCGTGTCCTCCATCTCACCACACAGCGCACACCTGCCGGACCCAGGTCCATTACGTTTACGAATTTGATCAGCCGTAGACAACCGCCCTCTATAGGCTTGCCACAGAAATATCTTGACCATAGGAGGAATATGGGCCCGCCAAATCAGCTTGAACTTGCTAGTAGGAGTGCCAGAAATAAGCTTAGCGTATAGAGACTTAACAGAAAAATGTTCGGAGGCAGAGTGGGGCCAAACCACCGAGTCCTCCCCCTCCGAGAGCACAGGGATGCAGGCAACAAGATGCTGCCAGTCATCCAACTCTTCAGGAGAGAGAGAGAGAGCGACGAAGGGCCAAGTCCCAATTATTACCAGAGAACTCAGAGATAGAGATCTCCAGATCCGGGCAATAGGAGAAAAGAACCGGAAAGGAAACCGCTAGGGGGGAGGTACCGCACCACCAATCAAGCCAAGAGCGAGTGGACTTACCATTCCCAACCACAAATTTAACAAGAGATTTAAACACCGGCCGGACTTTGACAAGGTCTTTCCAAAATTGAGTCCACCCGATGAGGAGGCAAACATAGGACTAGAGTTAGGGTAGTATTTGGCCTTAAGAATATTGAGCCAGAGCGGGTTCTTCGAGATAGTCATGATCTTCCACCATCATTTGATGATAAGGCACTTGTTCATAGTCACAGTATCGATAATGCCCAACCTCCCAAGGTTCTTGGGTCTGACATGTGTTTCCATTTAACCAGCCTATATTTGTGTTTATTATCCACCACATTCCAATAGAACGCACCCCTGTGCTTATCAAACCCCGCGTGCGTACCAGCAGAGAGAAGGTAAAAGCACATCAAGAACATGGGGAGGGACAAGAGGCAAGCATTAATAAGGGCAACCTTGCTATCTTGGGTATTATATCTGCCCCTCCAAGGCATAACTCGATTGCCCACTTTAGTTACCGTAGGAGCGAAGTCTCTAGCAAGAAGTTTCTCCTGAGAGATAGGGAGGCCAAGATATTTGAGAGGAAAGGAGCCCAAAGAACAGTTAAGCAGACGAGAGACCCGCAGGGCCTCGGCTTCCGACACCCCTGTCACAATAACTTCGCTCTTAGCAAAGTTGATCTTAAGCCCTGACAGGGCTTCAAAGCAGAGCAGCAGAAACTTAAGGTGAGCGATACACTCATCGTTGAGTTCGACCATGATAATCGTGCCATCTGCGCATTGAAGGTGAGTGATCCCCTCAGGAACAAAGTGAGAGCTAACGGGGGGAATGTGCCCGGCCGCGGCAGCCCTCGACGGGATATTGGATAAGTCATCTGCGATGAAATTAAACAGAAGAGGGGAAGCCAGGTCTCCTTGCCTGAGCCCCCTACCGTTGTTGAAAAAATTACTAACCCTGCCATTAACCGAGACCGCAGTGTGACCGCCCGTCACCAACTACATAATCCTGTGCACGTATGCCCCATCAAACCCTTTTGCCAGCAGGACCTGCCGCAAAAAATTTCAACTAACCAAATCGTAGGCCTTCTCAAAGTCAATCTTAAGGATCACCGCCTTGGTGCCTCTCATACGGAGGGGAGGAGGAGAGATCTATCTATATTCTGTATAGGATTCACCATGGACATGTGATAAAAGTGACCCAACAAAAATAAAAAAGTGAGAAGACTTGGCTTCAGTTTGGCAAGAGAGGCCTACCCCTGTATGGCAAAGGAAAACTTTGTAGTTGATCCGGACATGGCAAGATGGCGTTTCAGTTCTTCCGGTTACAGTGTCAAGTCCCAGCCTCCCCAGGCTTCAGTAACAAGCGACGCGGAGGAGCTCGGATGGCTTGTGCTCCATGCGTCTGATCTCTGATGTCTTGCAGCAGCAGTTACTTTTGTGTTTGCCTGCAGATTAAACCTACCAACCATGTGCGGTCCAAGCCAGCTTGTCCCATACACATCCAGTAGGCTTTTCCAAGGGTGTGACCCTGGAAACAGAGTTCATTCCGACAATTCCAAAAGCACCATAAGGTTGCAGAGGTTAACATATTTAACATTCACCATACTTCCTTCATTCCTAAATATAAGTGATTTTAGACATTTCAAATGGACTACAACATACAGATGTATGTAGGGCATATTTTAGAGTATAGATTCATTCATTTTGCTCCGTATGTATTCACTTGTTGGAATCTCTAAAATGACTTACATTTGAGAACGGAGGGAGTACTTTTAAGGACCAACTCAACATTTATAGCTACAGATTCATACTCATGGCCCACATTCATTGGTAAAATGATGATTAGATCTTCACCGAACCTCTGAATTTTGTGGGTTTTGTCGTATATATGTATCGAACTAAAAGCTTGGTTGGAATTATAGACGACTTTTTTTCCTTGTCCTACAAGGTCTTCAGATTTTCTTTCATATCTCTAAATTAGAACCACAACACTTGTTTTGGATCGGAGGGAGTACAGTCCCACTTTCTAGCATTTGTTCCAGCAAATCAGTCAAAGTTATCAAATCGCTGCATTCCAGTGCCTAAGAAATAAGAAATAAATCCGGTGCAAGATCAAATAACACAACTAAAGTTCAAATATGAAAAAGAGTGCTTTACATCCGCACTTGTTCATTTCTTTCCTGGTTAAGTCCTTGATGTAATTACTGCCCGGTTGTTGACTTATAATTCTGAGCCGTTCGCACATTCGACCAGGTCACCTTCACTGAGATAGAGGCAAGCTCAAGCATGATTTGTTGACAATCGTACCCATGTTTTTTTGCTTTGAAGGAACAATGGCGATCAAGATCACCATCATTTTTACAACTTCTCTGACCTACCTTGAACTTCAAATGCATCCAAGTATCCTCCTTTACAGCAATCACATGTCTTCTTAAGCCACACGACTCACCAATACTGCCACGAAAGAGCTTAATCTCATGTAACCCATCGATAATAAAAACAAACGAACTGAGAGATAAATCGAATCTACTCTGCACTTTTGATACGGTAACATCTATTGTGGCCTCAAATGCCCAACGAACGAGGGCTAAAGTAATGTCAACCGTGCCGCAATCGCCATTAATACGATCTGTGAATGGGTATTCAGATGTGCATAGATTGCTGTACTCTATTGCACCATCAATTAGTTGTAGATCATCCTCTTCTTGCTCTCCTTTCTTGATCCTCATGTCAAACTCAACTAGAACAGGGGCTAGCGTTGCGATGTATCGCTTGGGGCCAGTCATCCCAATAACAGAACCTGCAAAACTATTATTATTTAGTAGCTCCTCATGTAAAGTAAGAAATGTCACTTTTCTTTCTAGCCAAACAACAGATCTAAGATAAATGATAGCATAAAATCTAAACCCTCGAAAACAAAACAATTTGAGATATTTTGTCAACAAATATAATTCAGTTGCATATATAACACAACTAAATCATGCCAAGATAATTAACCACAAACTTGCCTAATATATGCAAGGTCAACCCCATCATTATATAACATGCATTTGCATAAACGAATCCATACACTGATACAAATGAGATCATCAAAGTACAGCCACCTCAAATGTTTGACCTGTTTGATTGCAGGATTCCCAAAATGTGGTAACACCAAAGCACAAATTACAGTGTTGTGCCATCTTCAGTATAAGAGGACTGAAAGAATGTTTGATTGTGGACAGGAAAGGCATAATTTTTTTCCTAAAATGTTGGAGTGGATAGATTTTTAATGAATTATAGTGCAAATGAATCCTAAGAGAGAGAAAAATCCTATAATTTGCAACCCTGAGGTAGGAAGAATTTTCGCTCGGACTAGAATCCTTCAAAAACCTATTGGAAATCCTTCCTATCAAAGAGGCCCTATAAAAGTGAAGAATACTGTTTCACTTATGACAACAAGAGAGAAGGGTATTTGTAGTTTATGTGCTAACAAATTTAGTGTGTTTGGATAATTCATGGTATGAACCCTCATATGCATTGAAGGAAAGAAAATAAATTATTGTACTAAGTAATTGCCTTACATGAAGTAAGCTTCCAGAATTATGCCGGTTGATTTTACTTTAAAAACCTATAACTCACTGATAGATCACTCAAATAAATTATAATCCATAAGCAGCACGAATGTCAATCATGTCTACTTTAGGTAAAGGTAACGGAAGTGAGGGTTCGACAGCAAGTAAAATCCTCTTGATCTTCCTTGGCTGGCCAATGGGACCGAACCTTAGTGTTCTCGAGAAGTTGATGAGTTATAGCTACAGAGACCGTAGGACAAGACGGAGACATGTGTGTCCAAGTCTGCATCAACCGTCAAGGAGAGAGCGCTAACACAGGCTCTACATTTTGTTGGGACAGATATGGATGAAAAGTGTGTAAGACACTAAGACGGTATGCCATGCCATGCTGGCAATGTAGTAGGGGCGTGCTGAGGATCTGCAAGCACGACGCGTTCGGTGCGAACAAGCGGATGTGGTCGCACACGTGCCATGTTGTCTGCCGACTAGGTGGCAAGATATGCAGCCAATGCGGTACGCGGTAATGTTGGGCGGTGAAAAAGAGTAGAAACGTTGCTTGGTGCAGCCTTAATCATACTCATAGGCAGAGGGATCGACAAAACAGTCAGCATAAGGATGAGGTTAGCAACACCTACGAGACGACTTGAGATGGGAATGTGTGTGGGTCCATCAAAGAGACTACCGTTCAACGAATGAACTTAGGTCTACTTTTATTCAACCTGGCAATGGCCTATTTTTAAAAAGAAACCCGTGGGCTAATTTTGAACCAATCCACTTAAAGGGCAAGACTAGTCGAGGTTAATCAGCAACTAGTCCATTAGTCGCTTGATGTGCCAACCAGTCGAGTCAAGATATCAAGTCAACAACCAAACTTATGACCACTAGTCTTTGACTCTTAAACACCAATTACATGGTTATAGTATGACATACAAATATTCATATCTCAATCAGTTAGCTTTATGCATAAAACACCGAGATTGAGCTTTATTATTAAATGAATCCAATACTAAATATAATTGCATATATGTAAAGATGTGCACCTGTTCAACAATGATGGGATCATCTCTGCTACTATTGACAACATAATTAAGCAACGAATCATGATAATCCCGCACTGCTATATATCCATATAGCTGTACCAACCCGACGTTGGTACTAGTTTTAGCCAATTTTAATGAGAAAATCTGCATCATATGAGTTGCATAATGTATATCACATTTTTCCCGATTCGGGGAGCAATTCATGGGCTGCGAGGACATCATTGGCTCGAGTTGTGCTTCATGAAAAAATTACGAATATTTTATTTCAACAAATAATGAATTAGACAATATTTCTCACGAGAAGTAGAATTATAATTATGATTTGCCAACACATATTTGTGTTAATTTAGGGAAAATAATAAAAATAAGCATAGTGACTTTCAGCTTCATGAGTCAGAGCTTGTTGGTTTATGAGTAAAACTGACACATATTTATGTAACTAAAAATAGTGTTGATTTGTTCAAAAGAACTAGTGTTAAGACCTTAACCATGCATGATATATAAACAAATTAATATCTAGAAATTTTATATAAGACATTCAACCTGTAAATACTTTTTTGCTAATTCATATATTCTCTATAACAATCTATATATATATATTGCAATTTTTTTAAACACGATAATGCATTTTTAATCGATCAACCAAACCATGTTATAGATTATGATAGGGAAGAGATTATGATGACTTACTCTCATCACGTCGGGTAAGTGGCCATAAACCTAGAAAACCAGAGTGTTTCTTGTATATAGAACCGTCCCGGTGGGTGGTGGTGTTAAGGATGTGGGCTGTATATACACGAGAAGAGGTCCGCCCCTTCATCTCTGCTCTATCCATGGCTTCGGCAATGGCAGATTGGTCGCCATTGGCGTAGGTGGAGGTGCAGAAATAGTTACTGCAACAAGGGGGGCAGCAGAGCCAATTCGACTTGCCCCATGTATTCTCGCCTTTTACTGCAATGTTCCTTGCCATGACGACCATGGATGCATAAGCAGATCTGCACCGAAAGAGCAATATTAGAACCCGGTCAGTAATCCATGTCAGTCTCAATCCAGAGCCAAGAGATCTCCAGCAGCATGGTTAATTTACTTATTTCCGATTTAATTAAGGAGCTCAGCCCCCGATTTCAACCAGGCATTTAACAATCCAGGAACTCGTACGAAGAGCAGACCGGCCGGCTAACATACATACATACTACATACACCCACCCAACCCAAAGATCACAAACAAACTACATACATCAATGATTGACACTCATTAAAAAGACAGAAGAAGAAGAAGAAGCAGCACATGCTCTCTGTGTGTTAGACCAGCAGCATGCATTGCAGGGTTCTGAGGAGAAGAAAGAATCTACACAAGGCCAGGACGCACCGTGAAACGCGGTCCAGATGGGGCATCCCGTAGCGAAAGTTCCGGACGCCCGGAGAGGGGGGCACCATATCCAAATCGGGGGACGAGGCGCAGCGACTGGGCGAACCCTAGATTGGATGGTGTGGGCGGAAAATTAGGGTTCACAAGATTTGGGGATCTCTCGCTATGTGACGACTGAACGCCCGGGACGAGGAGATCGGGCGCACGGCGAGAGGAGCAAGGTAGGTCACGTAGGTGAAACAGGGGATGAGAAGCAATTAGGCCAACTCCAACGGGAGACATAAATCTTGTGTGAGTTTGTCCGTTTGGGTCGGCAAAATGGGAGCAAATTGATAATATGACATACTTTTCCTGGCACACAATTAGGCCAACTCCAACGGGAGACATAAATCTTGTGTGAGTTTGTCCGTTTGGGTCGGCAAAATGGGAGCAAATTGATAATATGACATACTTTTCCTGGCACTTTGATCTGATGACACACCTTTCTTTTAGATTGATTAGATGACCCAGATTTGATTGATAGCTGGATTAAATGACACAACTTGAGTTTTTCTCTCCTTTTCTAGGTATAGGCCCCCACGTCATATTTTGGTAGGACAATTTTGCCCCTGGTCGTTTCACCTGCCTGGCTGTGATCCCTTGTTCGATCGATCGTTCCTGGAAGTGCGAATGAAACGAGGCGCAGAAGAGACCCGCTGCGCCGCCGCTCCCGCTTCCTCCTGCCCGCGCCGCCAGTGCCCAGCATCGCCCCGCCGCTCCTGCTTCCTCCCATCGCGCCGCCAGTGCCCAGCACCGCCCCGTCGTGCCTCTTCCCCGAGTGCTGCCAGTTCCCCGCTCCTGTCCGTTTTTCTCATCCGGCAACGCTCCAGCCGTTCCGCCCTATCGACGCCTCGTCCATCGACTCACAGGTGGAATCGCATCTCTCTCTCTCCCTCCTTCTCCCTCTCCCTCTCTGTCTAACTGTCTCAACCAGGAAGTTGAGGCATACACGAACCCTAGACATGGAGATTATGGTGGAGGAGAGATAGTGGGAAGGCTTCACGACGAGTAGAACCCACTGATTGTGGTGATGGAGCCAGATGTCGCAGCTCCGGATGGGTTAGTAGCTTCTGAATTGGATCATTGTCTGATTTTTTTATCGGAAGTTTATGAAAAGTTAGGCCTAATCATTGATTTTGTTTGAAAAATTATGTAATTTTGTAGGGAAGAAGGTGCAGGGCTGCGCGTTGTCATTTATAAACTAATTGTTAGAGTTCTTCGATTTGTCGCAAAGCTTGATGATGGCAGCGAGCGCCAAGTTGCCGAACATGATGTGGAGTTTGAGGTTAACATGAAACATTTTACGGTTGAAAAATTGATAGAACTCATTAGATCAAAAATTATATGGGGGGTTGGTCAAGAGGTCCATATTTTGTGTCAAGATAAGCACTTTGAATCAGTTGAGAGGATTGATAGCTATTGGAAGTTGTTGACAACATTTCTTGAGAGATGGGAAGAGAAAGAATTGCTTGTGCTTGCTCAAGTTGTGGACAATGCAAAGGGGGTTACAACATCATCTTGTTCTGGAAATATCCCATCTAGTGATATAGTGGACAATATCATTAGTTCAAGTTCCGATGTTTATCACTCAAATGCTAGCAGTGCACCATGTATAAGTGATTCCGCAACTTGTAATTTGCTTCCTAGTAATCAGAGATATGTGCAATCTGATGGTGAAGTTGTCATTGATTGGTCCACTTTTGAGATAACTCCTGTTGGTGATGATGTAATAGCACCTATGTCCGAGGAAAACATGTGTGCGGTTCTTGGAATTAAGGATGAGGCCGAGGATGCTCAACAACGGAATGAGCCAGCTCCAATTGTTGTGTGCCATGTTAGTGAGGAATTAATGGCTGAGGGAGCCATACCAGTAGATGACCAAGTTCCTAAAGACATAGAAATTTTATATGACAAAGATCATCCAAAAGTTGAGAAAGGTTCGATCTTTCCAACAATGATAGATTGTAGGAGGGCTGTGAGACAATGGGCAATTAATGAAGAATTCAACCTTGGAACTTATAAAGCTAACAAGAGTAGGTGGATGGCACATTGTATGGCTGAAGATTGTCCATGGAAAATAACATGTCGTTTGATGGCTGATAAGACAAAGACCAGGGTACTAACATAGCTTAAATAACTTCATTTTTTCTGTTATGTTCTATTATGGTAGCATCCTATTATTGTAGGTACTAATAACTTTGTCATGTATGCAGGTTAACCAAATAGGACCATCGCACACATATGTTTCAAGTAGCAGGCTAACTTCGGCAATGGCCTCGCAGGATTGGGTTCAAGAAAGGTCTAAGAAAATATTGAGGAAAACTCCAAATATAGGTTGCAAGGATTTACAAGACACGTTGGAGGAAGACTGGAATGTAACCACTAGCTATGACACTGTATGGAAGGGGATGCAGAGAGCAAAGGATGAGATATATGGTTCGTGGGGTAGTAGCTTCCGGTACCTATTCAATTTCAAAGCAGAGATAGAACTAAGATCTCCTAGAACCATTGTTGAGGTCGACACTAAACTAAAGGACGGTAATGTTTACTTTCATAGATTCTTTATGGCACTTAAGCCTTGTGTCGATGGGTTCCATGCTGGATGTAGGCCTTTTCTTAGCATAGACTCAACTGCATTGAACGGGAAGTGGAATGGTCATTTAGCTGCATGTACCGCTTTAGATGGACATAATTGGATGTTTCCTCTTGCATTTGGTTTTATCGAGGTTGAGGATGACGATAATTGGACATGGTTCATGACACAGTTGCATAGAGCACTAGGGCAAATTCCAAAGCTTGCTATAAGTACCGATGCATGTAAATGTTTAGAAAATGCAGTTAAGAAAGTTTTCCCTCAAGCAGAACAAAGGGAGTGTTTTAGGCATGTGATGCAGAATTTTTCCAAAAGATATTGCGGTGACATAATTGGTCGTATGTGGGCTGCTGGAAAGACATATAGACCTTCAATGTTTGAGTATCACTTCTCTAAGGTTCTAGAATCAAGTCCAACTGTTGGTAAGTACTTACATGATTACCACAACTTGAAGTGGATGAGGTCTAGTTTTGACACCGAAATCAAGTGTGATTACATTCATAACAACCTTGCCGAGTCCTTCAATAATTGGATAAGAGGAATCAAAGATCTTCCTGTAGATGGGCTAGCTGACACACTTAATGGAAAGATAATGAAATTAATTGAAAAAAGAAGAAAGATTGGGGAAAAGCTACATGGAGAAATGTTGCCAGCAGTTGTACAACAAGTGAATAATAGAACAAGAGGGCTTGGGCACTTGAAAGTAACTAGAGCAAGTAACTTGAAAGGTGAGGTCAGGGACATCAATAAAGACAATCTGAGGCATGTGGTTAACATAGAGCAAAGTGAGTGCACGTGCCTAGAGTGGCAGCACACAGGTAAACCTTGTGAACATGCACTTGTTTTCTTGATTGGAAAAAGGAACGTGAAGATGGAAAATTATCTCCATGAGTACTACTCTGTACAAAGGTTTAGGGCAGCTTATAGGGGGGTCGTTGAGCCTCTCACAGATAGATCACAGTGGCCTAATGTTGAACTAGACTTTGTATTGCATGCACCGCTCCCCAAAAGTTCAAAAGGAAGAAAAAGGAAGTTGAGATTGAAAAGTTGCCTTGAAAAGGGAGGAGGAAATTATAAAAATAAACCACCACCAAAGGGTCAATTAGGAAGCCAAAATAGATGCAAGAAGTGTCATGAATTGGGACATAGGCAAGCTCTTTGCCCAACTAATGGGGTGAAGAAAAGGTAATGTCTATTGATTCACATTTACTCAACTCATATTTGATGTTCTATTATTTGCTTGTAAAACTCATTGATTTTGTTGTTAGGAAACCAAAACCTAGGAAGATAAAACCAAACACTGAAGTTAATGTCGAATGTACAATCCCAGGAGATGCTCTCCTATAAGCTAGCCCTCGACCTAGGACGAGGAGGTAATGTTTTCCTTCTCTTCAATATCTCTACAACCGTGGCATGTTTTTCTCTTGAGCAATGTCTTATGTGTAGTCAAACATCTCTTGGAAGCACTCTTCAAGTGACATCTTCATCGGCTATTCCACAACGCAGCCCTGGTCCAATGACAAGGAGGTATTTTTTTTGCAATTTCTTCAATATATGTACAAATGTGTTATGTTTTCATCTAAAACAATGCCTTTTTCTGTAGCCAATCATCTCTTGGAAGCCCTCTTGGAGGGGAATCTTCATTCGCTATTCCACAACGCAGCCCTGGTCCAATGACAAGGAGGTATTTTTTTGCAATTTGTTAAATACCTGTATAAATGTGTTAGGTTATTATCTTAACCAATGCATTATTCTGTAGCCAATCATCTCTTGGTAGACCTCTTGGAGGGACATCTTCATTGGCTATCCCACAACGCAGCCCTCGTCCAATGACAAGGAGGTATTTTTTTCTGATGTTCTTCAATATCACTACAAATGTGTTATGTTTCTATCTTAAACAAGGCTTGTTTATGTAGTCAATCATCTCTTGGTAGCCCTCTTGGAGGGACATCTTCATTGGCTATCCTACAAGGCATCCCTGGCCCAATCACAAAGAGGTAAAAAAACTGAAGTTTTTCTTCAATTGTGTGTAACATTTGTCTGTTTTTTAATTCAAGGAATCGATGCATTATGTAGGAAACTTTCTATGGAAACAAGGACTCCCTCTACTCCAACAAAGGTTGTTGTGAAGGCCGCAAAGAAGATCACGCCGAGGAAGAGAAAAACAATGTAGCATGTCATGTTATGATTTGTCGTGCGTGTTGTGATTTTCATGAAATTGATGCCACGTGTTCACGAAGTAGATGCTTTCGGATTGAATTCTTGCCCTGTCTTCTTTGATCTTTTCGTGTGTAGTGAGATGATGACTCACTTTATGCTTTTGAAAGCAACTTGTCAGACATGACTCACTTTCTGCTTCAAATATAAAATTCATACCTATAAATTATGGATTGCCAAGTCTACGGGTACATATGCACCTTATTCTGCTGATTTTGTGGATTCACATATATATTCTTGTGTCATGTGAAAATGGTACAAAATAAAGAGAGATCATGTCAAAATTTGGTAAAAATGGTGTCAATTTTATTTAATAAAACTGTACATAATTTCATGCTTCAAACAAGAACAGCGAGCAGCTACAGCAGGCTCCAGCCAACAGCAATAAGCTAGCAAGAAGACGTACATTCTACAAAAGCTACTCATACAAGAACATCGAATACCTACAAGCTACTAGCGATGGCACGCTCCGGCGACGCGGCCGTGCCGGCGACGGGAAGGAGACAACGAGGTGGTGGCGCGCCGGCGGGAAGGAGCCACGGCGAGTTAAGGCGCCGGGAAGCATGCAGCGGGATCACCACGCTCCATGCGTAGAGCTACCATATGTACGTGTGCATGCATAGAGCCTGGCATGTGCTGATTGAGGCGTGTTCTCTATCAGGAACGATCGATCGAACAAGGGATCGAGCCAGGCAGGTGAAACGACCAGGGGCAAAATTGTCCTACAAAAGTATGACGTGTGGGCCCATACCTAGAAAAGGAGAGAAAAACTCAAGTTGTGTCATTTAATCCAGCTATCAATTAAATCTGGGTCATCTAATCAAACTAAAAGAAAGGTGTGTCATCAGATCAAAGTGCCAGGAAAAGTGTGTCATATTATCAATTTGCTCGCAAAATGGACAGCGGATAGACGGACGCGTCCGAAGAAAAAAAGCATATGTACCCAACATGAATGACCTATTTGGAGCGGATAGCAGTGGCGGAGCTTTGTGTAGACCAACGGGGCCAATAGCCCCCCCTTAACTTTTACAACCATTTGAAGAATATGCTCTATTTTAGGCCTAACTAGTGTTTAAACTAGAGATTAGCCCCTCCTTCCCTATTAATTTGCCTCCCTTCAGCTAATGGCCCCATCTTGGATTATGCTCAAACTCCGCCTCTGGCGGATAGGACAACTTTTTGAAGAAAAAACAGCCGCCGGGCTCGCAGGGGAGCAGCCGCATGGAGTAGACGGACATCGGCATGCTCTGCCCGAGCGGAGCAGCCATTGGGCTTGCAGGGGAGGAGTTGGCCGCCACGGAAGATCTCACAGGGGGGAAGCCGGCCGCCCCGCTCCCAACACCCCCGCTCGACTCACTGACAGACCGAAGAGCAACGCCATGGCGCAAGCAAGGGGGGCACCGAGGTGGCGATGTAGGCCTCGGGCAGGCCATGGCGCAAGGCGACGCAAGAGGAGGATATGGTGGCCGCCGCCAGATGCAGAGGAGGGGCCAACTTTGGGTCGGGCGCTGCAACAGACCCAAATGGACGAGGAGGACGCGCAAAACGTTTCGTTTGTGTATGCTTTGATCCTAAATCTGACCCAATTTTGAGATGAAAATGGGTCCGAGCACACACAAAGCGGACGGAATAATGAGATGGAGTGTTTGACAAAAAAAACTATCATAACTGGGGCTTCCGTCCCACAGAACTATCATATTTTTAAAAGTGGCTGAAAACTACCAAAAAATAGAATCTCGTGACTAAAAATTACCACTTTCGGATAATGGCCAGTTTAGACGATTTAAACGCGTTTATGACAGGTGAGACCTGTCTATCAGGGCTGATGTGGCAGGAAAGTCAACTCCGTTATTCCGGACCGTTAAGTTGACCGGTATGACAGGGGGGCCACACGGCATTCTTCCTCTTACTCTCTCTCTCTCTCTGGCATTTTAACAAACACTTTCAGTGCATGAAGGGAAGCGGGTGAGCTCCGTCGCACAAGTCGGTGGTTGATAACCCACAAGTATAGGGGATCGCAACAGTTTTCGAGGGAAGAGTATTCAATCCAAATTTATTGATTCGACACAAGGGGAGCCAAAGAATATTCTCAAGTATTAGCAGCTGAGTTGTCAATTCAACCACACCTAGAAACTTAGTATCTGCAGCAAAGTATTTAGTAGAAAAGTAATATGATAATAGTGTTAACGGTAGCAAAAGGTATCAGTAGTCAAAGTAATGTTTTTGGTATTTTATAGTGATGATAGCAATAGCAACGGGAAAGTAAGTAAGCGAAGAACAATATATAGAAAGCTCGTAGGCAATGGACCGGTGATGGAGAATTATGCCGGATGCGGTTCATCATGTAACAGTTATAACCTAGGGTGACACAGAACTAGCTTCAGTTCATTGATATAATGTAGGCATGTATTCCGAACATAGTCATACGTGCTTATGGAAAAGAACTTGCATGACATCTTTTGTCCTACCCTCCCGTGGCAGCGGGGTCCTAGCGGAAACTAAGGGATATTAAGGCCTCCTTCTAATAGAGTACCGGACCAAAGCATTAACACATGGTAAATACATGAACTCCTCAAACTATGGTCATCACCGGGAGTGCGCCCGATTATTGTCACTTCGGGGTTGCCGGATCATAACACATAGTAGGTGACTATATACTTGCAAGATAGGATCAAGAACTCACATATATTCATGAAAACATAATAAGTTCAGATCTGAAATAATGGCACTCGGGCCCTAGTACCAAGCATTAAGCATAGCAAAGTCATAACAATATCAATCTCAGAACATAGTGGATACTAGGATCAAACACTAACAAAACTAACTCAATTACATGATAAATCTCATCCAACCCATCACCGTCCAGCAAGCCTACGATGGAATTACTCAGGCACGGCGGTGAGCATCATGAAATTGGTGATGGAGGATGGTTGATGATGACGATGGTGACAAATTCCCCTCCCCGGAGCCCCGAACGGACTCCAGATCAGCCCTCCCGAGAGGTTTTAGGGCTTGGCGGTGGCTCCGTATCGTAAAATGCGATGAATTCTTCTCTCTGGTTTTTTCTCCCTGAAACACAATATATAGAGTTGGAGTTGGAGTTGGAGGAGCTCCAGGGGGCCCACGAGGTAGGGGGCGCGCCCTCCAACCTCATGGACAGGTGGTGGGCCCCGTGGCCTTCATCTTTTGCAGGTATTTTTTATATTTTCCAAAAAGTTGCTCCGTGAAGTTTCAGGTCATTCCGAGAACGTTTGTTTCTGCACATAAATAACACCATGGTAATTCTGCTGAAAACAGCGTCAGTCCGGATTAGTCCATTCAAATCATACAAGTTAGAGTCCAAAACAAGGGCAAAAGTGTTTGGAAAAGTAGATACGACGGAGACGTATCAACTCCCCCAAGCTTAAACATTTGCTTGTCCTCAAGCAATCCAGTTGATAAACTGAAAGTGATAAAGAAAAACTTTTACAAACTCTGTTTGCTATTTTTGTTGTAAATATGTAAAGCCAGCATTCAAGTTTTCAGCAAAGATTATAACTAACCACATTCGCAATAACTCTTAGGTCTCAAGTTTACTCATATCAATAGCATAATCAACTAGCGAGCAATAATAATAAATCTCGGATGACAACACTTTCTCAAAACAATCATAATATGATATAACAAGATGGTATCTCGCTAGCCCTTTCTGAGACCGCAAAACATAAATGCAGAGCACCTTTAAAGACCAAGGGCTGACTAGACATTGTAATTCATGGTAAAAGAGATCCAGTCAAGTCATACTCAATGTAAACTAACAATAATGAATGTAAATGACAACGATGCTCTCCAACTGGTGCTTTTTAATAAGAGGATGATGACTCAACATGAAAGTAAATAGATAGGCCCTTCGCAGAGGGAAGCAGGGATTTGTAGAGGTGCCAGAGCTCGGTTTTGAAATAGAGATGAATAATATTTTGAGCGGTATACTTTCATTGTCAACATAACAACCAAGAGATGGCAATATCTTTCATGCTACACACATTATAGGTGGTTCCCAAACAGAATGGTAAAGTTTATACTCCCCCTTCCACCAACAAACATCAATCCATGGCTTGCTCGAAACAATGAGTGCCTCCAACTAACAAGAGTCCCAGGGGGAGTTTTTTTTGCAATTATTTTGATTTAGTTTGCATAAAGCATGAGGCTAGGCATCCCGGTGACCAGCCATTTATCTCGTGAGTGAGGAGCGGAGTCCACTCCTCTTGAGAATAACCCGCCTAACATGGAAGATACGAACAACCCTAGTTGATACATGAGCTATTCGAGCATACAAAACAGGATATTTATTTGAAGGTTTAGAGTTTGGCACATACAAATTTACTTGGAACGGCAGGTAGATACCGTATATAGGTCTCATATGGAATAACTTTGGGGTTTAAGGGATTGGATGCACAAGCAGTATTCCCGCTTAGTACAGGTGAAGGCTAGCAAAAGACTGGGAAGCGACCAGCTAGAGAGCGACAACAGTCATGAACATGCATTAAAATTAATCAATACTGAATGCAAGCATGAGTAGGATATAATCCACCATGAACATAAATATCGTGAAGGCTATGTTGATTTTGTTTCAACTACATGCGTGAACATGCGCCAAGTCAAGTCATTTAAATCATTCAGAGAAGGATACCACCCTATCATATCACATCACAACCATTTTAATAGCATGTTGGCACGCAAGGTAAACCATTATAACTCATAGCTAATCAAGCATGGCACAAGAAACTATGATCTCTAGTTGTCATTGCAAACATGTTTATTCATAATAGGCTGAACCAGGAACGATAAACTAATCATATTTACAAAAACAAAAGAGGTCGAGTTCATACCATGTTTTCTTATCTCAGTCAGTCCATCATATATCGTCATAATTGCCTTTCACTTGCACGACCGAACGATGTGAATAATAATAATAGTGCACGTGCATTGACTAAGCTGGAATCTGCAACATTCAATAAACAGGAGAAGACAAGGCAAGATGGGCTCTTTTGTCAGATCAAAAAGTATGCATACAAGAGCCACTTCAACAATTTAATTATGGTCTTCTCCTATCGACCCCCAAAGAAAAGAAAAGGAATAAAACTATTTACACGGGAAAGCTCCCAACAAGTAAAAGAAGAAGAGGAAATCTTTTTGGGTTTTCTTTCTAATTACTACTACAAGCATGGAAAGTAAACTAATTAAAAGCTACAACTTTTTTTTCTTAAGGTTTATCAAACACACAAGAAGAAAGCATAAAAAGGGAAATAAACTAGCATGGATGATACAATGAAAAAGTATGAGCACTGACATCTAGCAATGAGTGAGTGAACATAAATGTAATGTCGGTGGAAAATACGTACTCCCCCAAGTTTAGGCTTTTGGCCTAAGTTGGTCTATGGCCACGGCTGGCCTGGCTGATATCCATAGTAAAAGTTGGGGTCGTATTGAGATGCAGCGGCTATCGCCTCCTGAGCTGCAGCGTGGCGACGAGCAGCATCCGCTCTCCTCTCGTACTCATCTGCCTCCTCTCTGGTAATAACATATATTCCTTTTGCCTGATGATCAAAGAAGGCAGGAGCAGGGAGAGTAATATGGACAGCACGACATCTGTCAAAGATTAGTTGATACTAGAGAGGTGATTCATTCCTCTCGACAAACTGGTGGTGAACCATAGCATTAAAGTCTAGGTAAGCAGGTGGTAATTCAATATCATCTTCGCATATGGCCACACCAAAAAAATTAGCTATGCGGGTTGCATAAATTCCTCGAAAGAAATCTCCATTAAATCTATTAAGATGCAACCTACGTGCAACAATGGCTCCCAAATTATAAGATTTATCTCCTAACATAGCACTCCTAAGAATACTGAGGTTAGGAACACACATGTGACATGCCTCACCTATACCATTAATGCATCTATCTATGAAGAGAGCAAAATAATGTATAGCAGGAAAGTGAATGCTCCCTTGATACGTCCATTTTGCATCATGCTTTTATATCGATATTTATTGCATTATGGGCTGTTATTACACATTATGTCACAATACTTATGCCTATTCTCTCTTATTTTACAAGGTTTACATGAAGAGGGAGAATGCCGGCAGATGGGATTCTGGGCTGGAAAAGGAGCAAATATTAGAGACCTATTCTGCACAGCTCCAAAAGTCCTGAAACTTCACGGAAGACATTTTCAGAATATATAAAAAAATACTCAGCGGAAGAGATTCACCAGGGGGGCCACACCCTACCCACGAGGGTGGGGGCGCGCCCCCCTACCTCATGGGCCCCCTGGTGGCCCTCCGGTGGCCATCTTCTGCTATATGAAGTCTTTCGATGGGAAAAAATAGGAAGTCATCTTCTCGGACGAAACTCCGCCGCCACGAGGCGGAACCTTGGCGGATCCAATCTAGGGCTCCGGCAGAGTTGTTCTACCGGGGAAACTTCCCTCCCCGAGGGGGAAATCATCGCCATCGTCATTGATACGTCTCCAACGTATCTACTCTTCCAAACACTTTTGCGCTTGTTTTGGACTCTAACTTGCATGATTTGAATGGAACTAACCCGGACTCACGCTGTTTTCAGCAGAATTACCATGGTGTTATTTATGTGCAGGAGCAAACGTTCTCGGAATGACCTGAAACTTCACGGAGCGACTTTTTCGAAAATAAGAAAAATACCTGCAAAAGATGGAGGCCAGGGGGCCCACCACCTTGCCACGAGGGTGGGGGCACGCCTGCCCCCCCCCTAGGGCGCGCCCCCTACCTCGTGGGCCCCCTGTTGCCTCTCCGACTCCAACTCCACCTCCATATATTGAGTTTCGATGAGAAAAAAATCAGGGAGAAGAAATCATCGCGTTTTACGATACGGAGTCGCCGCCAAGCCCTAAAACCTCTCGGGAGGGCTGATCTAGAGTCCGTTCGGGGCTCCGGAGAGGGGAATCCGTCGCCATCGTCATCATCAACCATCCTCCATCACCAATTTCATGATACTCACCGCCGTGCGTGAGTAATTCCATCGTAGGCTTGCTGGACGGTGATGGGTTGGATGGGATCTATCATGTAATCGAGTTAGTTTTGTTAGGGTTTGATCCCTAGTGTCCACTATGTTCTGAGATTGATGTCGCTATGACTTTGCTATGCTTAATGCTTGTCACTAGGGCCCGAGTGCCATGATTTCAGATCTGAACCTATTATGTTTTCATCAATATATGAGTGTTCTTGATCCTATATTGCAAGTCTATATTCACCTATTATGTGTTATGATCCGTTAACCCCGAAGTGACAATAATCGGGATACTTACCGGTGATAACCGTAGTTTGAGGAGTTCATGTTTTCACTATGTGTTAATGCTTTGTTCCGGTTCTCTATTAAAAGGAGGCCTTAATATCCCTTAGTTTCCATAAGGACCCCGCTGCCACGGGAGGGTAGGACAAAAGATGTCATGCAAGTTCTTTTCCAAAAGCATGTATGACTATGTTCGGAATACATGCATACATTATATCAATGAACTGGAGCTAGTTCTGTGTCACCCTAGGTTATGACTGTTACATGATGAACCGCATCCGACATAATTCTCCACCACTGATCCATTGCCTACGAGCTTTCCATATATTGTTCTTCGTTTATTTACTTTCCCGTTGCTATTGCTATCATCACTACAAAATACCAAAAACATTGCTTTTACTACTGTTACCTTTTGCTACCGTTATCACTACTATCATATTACTTTGCTACTAAAACACTTTGCTGCAGATATTAAGTTTCCATGTGTGGTTGAATTGACAACTCAGCTGCTAATACTTGAGAGTATTCTTTGGCTCCCCTTGTGTCGAATCAATAAATTTGGGTTGAATACTTTACCCTCGAAAACTATTGCGATCCCCTATACTTGTGGGTTATCAAGACTATTTTCTGGAGCCATTGCCGAGGAGCATAGCTCTATTCTTTGAGTCACTTGGGATATATATCTTCTTATCATTATGAAGAACTTGAGAGATCCAAAAACCAATATCTATCCCTCAACTACGAGGGGAGGTAAGGAACTGCCATCTAGCTCTGCACTTGATTCACCTTCTGTTATGAGTAAGCTTGCGACACCTACACCTGCTTCTACTATTCGTTTTGATATGTCGCATGTTATTGATGATGCCACTTCTGCTATCCATGATACTTATGATGAAACTACCTCTATGCCTGATACTATTGTACCACTTAGTGATTTCCTTGATGAACAAATTGCTAGGGCTAGAGAAATTGAATATATTGAATCTGGTGATACTGATGAAAGTGATGATGAAGAATCACTTGTTATTCCTAAGGGTTATGTTTTTGATCAAGAAGCTTCTTTCGCTATCTTAGCTTACGAAAATAGAAATGAACTCAAAAGGTTATTAGCTAAATGGAATAAGCAATCTCTAAGTGCTAGAATGAAACCTGACCCTGCTTTTGCTACTTCACCTATCTTTGTTACTGATAAGGATTATGAATTCTTTGTTCATCCTGATATAATTACTTTGGTTTAATCTAATCCTTTTCATGGTTATGATCTGAAACTGTTATGGCACATCTTACCAAATTAAATGACATAGCTACCTTGTTCACTAAAGATGAGAGAACTCGTTACTTTTACATCCTTAAATATTTCCGTTCTCATTAAAGGGTGATGCTAAGATATGGTTTAATTCTCTTGATCCTGGTTGTATGTGTAGTCCCCAGGATATGATTTACTACTTCTCTGCTAAATATTTCCCTGCTCATAAGAAACAAGCTGCTTTAAGGGATATATATAATTTTGTGCAAATTGAAGAAGAGAGTCTCCAACAAGCTTGGGGGAGGCTTCTCCAATTACTTAATGCTTTGCCTGATCATCCTCTTAAGAAAAATGAAATACTTGATATCTTTAATAATGGACTAACCGAGGCCTCCAAAGATTACCTGGATAGTTGTGCTGGTTCTGTTTTCAGGGAAAGAACACCGGATGAAGCTGAAATTCTATTGAATAATATGTTGACAAATGAAAATAATTGGATACCTCCGGAGCCAATTCCTGAGCCTATTCCTAAACCAACTCCGAAAAAGAGGGGTATTCTATTTCTCAGTCCTGAAGATATGCAAGAGGCAAAGAAATCTATGAAAGAAAAGGGTATTAAAGCTGAAGATCTTAAGAATTTACCTCCTATTGAATAAATACATGGTCTTAATTCACCGCCTGTTGAAGAAACATATAATCTTAATCCATTACCTATTGAAGAAACTCATGGTCTTGATAACCCGACACAGGTAGTAAAGGTAAATTCTCTCTATAGATATGATAAAGCTGAAATCCCATTTACTAAGTTTGCTAGTCCATGCTTAGATGAGTTTGATAAACTTATGGCTAAGCAAGAAGATTTTAATGCTTATTTTGGTAGACAATTGAAAAACAATTCAAATATGCTTGAACACTTGGGTGATTATATGGCTAATGTTAAAGGTGAACTTAAACTTATTAGTAAACATGCTTCTATGGTTACCACTCAAGTAGAACAAGTACTTAAAGCTCAAAATGATTTGCTCAATGAATTAAATAGTAAAAATAATGATTATGCTATTAGAGTGGCTACTAGAACTGGTAGAATGACTCAGGAACCTTTGTATCCTGAAGGCCACCCTAAGAGAATTGAGCAAGATTCTCAGAGAAATAATATAGATGCACCTAGTTCTTCTAAAAAGAAGAAAAAGAAAAATGATAAGACTTTGCATGCTTCTAGTGATCCTATTGTTGAAACACCTGAGAATCCAAATGATATTTCTATTTCTGATGCTGAAACTCAATCTGGTAATGAACCTGAAACTAGTGATAATATTAATAATAATGTTCATGATGATGCTCAACCTAGTAATGATAATGATATAGAAATTGAACCTATTGTTGATCTTGATAACCCACAATCAAAGAATCAATGATATGATAAGAAATACTTTGTTGCTAGGAAACATGGTAAAGAAAGAGAGCCTTGGGTTCAGAAACCCATGCTTTTCCTCCCAAACCATCCAAGAAAAAGGATGATGAGGATTTTGAGCGCTTTGCTGAAATGATTAGACCTATCTTTTTGCGTATGCGATTAACTGATATGCTAAAAACCAATCCTTATGCTAAGTATATGAAAGATATCATTACTAATAAAAGAAAGATACCGGAAGTTGAAATTTCCACCATGCTTGCTAATTATACTTTTAAGGGTGGAATACCAAAGAAACTTGGAGATCCAGGAGTACCAACTATACCATGCTCCATTAAAATAAATTATGTTAAAACTGCTTTATGTGATCTTGGAGCCGGTGTTAGTTTTATGCCTCTCTCTTTGTATCATAGTATTGATTTGAATAAGTTGACACCTACTGAAATATCTTTGCAAATGGCTGATAAATCAACTGCTATACCTGTCGGTTTTTGTGAGGATGTACCTGTTGTAGTTGCAAACGTTACTATTTTAACGGACTTTGTTATTCTTGATATTCCCGAGGACGATAGTATGTCTATTATTCTTGGAAGACCCTTTTTGAATACTGCGGGGGCTGTTATTGATTGCACTAAAGGCAATGTCACTTTTCATGTTAATGGTAATGAGCACACGGTACACTTTCCGAGGAAACAACCTCAAGTTAATAGTATCAACTCTATTGGAAAAATTCCATCAATTATATTTGGAGGTTTTGAATTTCCTCTTCCTATTGTCAAGAAGAAATATGATATTCTTATTATTGGGGATGTGCATATTCCCGTTGAGGTAACATAGTGTTATTCGAAATTTCTCCGGATCCATGTTATTCGGAATGAGTTCGTTAACAAGACTTGATCAACCTTGTTAGTGGATTCCTTTTGATGATCATGAGATGGATGAAACTAGAAGGCACAACCTTTTGTACCCCACTTTTACTTTCTGTTATTTATATTAAATAAAATAAATATTTTTATGTCTGTTATCTGATTATCCATGCAATATAAAAATACCTTGAAAATAAAAGTTCTCCAAATGCCCTGAAATTTAAATATGATTTTTTCTAAAATATTTGAGGATTTATGGAACTGAGAACACACCAGGGGGGTCAACCACCTGCCCACGAGGGTGGAGGGCGCGCCCACCCCTCTAGGGGACGCCCCCCTACCTCGTGGGCCCACGGTGGCCCTCCTCCACTTATTCCTTCACCCACACACTCCTTCTTCCTCCCACAAACACGAATATCCAGCTCAAGCACGAGTTCTAGCTCATCTTGCTGCCATTTTTCGATCTCCTTGCTCAAAGCACCTCTCACAAAACTGCTTGGGGAGATTGTTCCTTGGTATGTGACTCATCCATTGTTCCAATTAGTTTTTGTTCTAGTGCTTTATTCATTGCAATTTTTTGCTTCTTAGGTGACCCTGTTCTTGAGCTTGCATGTCAAATTTATTTGGTCAATAGTAGTTTTGATGCATGATATAGGCTCTAGGCACTTGTAGGAGTAGTTGTTATCAATATTATTGAGTTTGGTTTACTTTTATTTTGAAGTTACTAAAAAATTTCAGAATTTTTCAGAGGAATAAAAATGCTTAGGAAAATGTTCCAAGGTGGTTCCTCAAGGAAGCAAGGACCCAGGCTTGCAATGCGTGATGCTGATGAAGAGCCACCAAGAAATGCTCCAGTGCGTCCTTGTGAATGGCCTTCTGAGAACTTTATGGATCGAGCAGGAATTAAAGAAGAATTTAACGCATATTTACGTAACGCTGATCTCGTGAGCTTCGAGGAAGAGAAGTGCAGCCAGTGTCACAACCTCACCAGTACCTTTGTGAGGAGGTTTGAATTTTCAACTTCACGTAATTCTCCAACTGTCCTGTTTGATCTTTATGATAAATCTTACACTATGGACTTAGAGGATTTTACCACTGCATGCAAACTTCCACAATGGGGTAGTATAAGGGATCCTCGCAAATCTGAATTTAGAGATTTTCTTGCTAGCATAACTGTGGGAGAATCTAGAGATATTACACAAGCTACCATAGGGAGCATCCACTTTCCTGCTATACATTATTTTGCTTTCTTCATAGGTAGATGCATCAATGGTAAAGATGAGGCATGTCACATGTGTGTCCCCGATCTCAGTATTCTTAGGAGTGCTGTGTTAGGAGACCAATTTTATAATTTGGGAGCCATTGTTGCATGAAGGTTGCACCTTAATAGATATAATGGAGATTTCTTTGGAGGAATTTATGCAACCCGCATAGCTAATTTTCTTGGTATAGACATACGTGAAGATGATATTGAATTACCACCTGCTTATTTAGATTCTAATGCTATGGTTCACCACCAGTTTGTTGAGAGGAACGAATCACCTCTCCAGTATCGACTAATCTTTGACAGACGCCGTGTTGTCCGTATTACTCTCCCTGCTCCTGCCTTCTTTGATTATCAGGCAAGAGGAAGATATACTATTACCAGAGAGGAGGCAGATGAGTACGAGAGGAGGGAGGAGGCCGCTCGTCGCCACGCTGCAGCTCAGCAGGCGATAGCCGCTGTATCGCAGTACGACCCCAACTACTATTATGGATATCCGCAAGGCCAGTCGTGGCCATAGACCAACTTAGGCCAAAAGCCTAAGCTTGGGGGAGTATGTATTTCCCACCGACATTACATTTATGTTCACACACTCATTGCTAGATGTCGGTGCTCATACTTTTTCATTGTATCATCCATGCTAATTTAATTTCCTTTTTATGCTTTCTTCTTGTGTGTTTAATAAACCTTAAGAAAAACCAAAAAAAATTAGTTGTAGCTTTTAATCAGTTTAATTTCCATGCTTGTAGTAGTAATTAAAAAGAAAACCCAAAAATATTTTCTGTTCTTCTTTTGCTTGTTGGGAGCTTTACCATGTAAATAGTTTTATTTCTTTTCTTTTCTTTGGGGCTCAATAGGAGAAGACCATAATTAAATTGTTGAAATGGCTCTTATATACATTATTGTTGATCTGACAAAAGAGCCCATATTGCCTTGTCTTCTCCTGTTTATTGAATGCTTGTAGATTCCAGATTAGTCCAATGCACGTGCACTATTATTATTATTCACATCGTTCGGTCATGCAAGTGAAAGGCAATTATGACGATATATGATGGACTGACTGAGATAAGAAAAGCTGGTATGAACTCGACCTCTTTTGTTTTTGTAAATATGATTAGTTCATCATTCCTGATTCAACCTGTTATGAATAAACATGTTTGCAATGACAACTAAAGATCATAGTTTCTTGTGCCATGCTTGATTAGCTATGAGTTATAATGGTTTACCTTGCGTGCCAACATGCTATTGAGATAGGTATGATGTGGTATGATAGGGTGGTATCCTCCTCTGAATGATTTAAGTGACTTGACTTGGCACATGTTCATGCATGTAGTTGAAACAAAATCAACATAGCCTTCACGATATTTATGTTCATTATGGATTATATCCTACTCATGCTTACATTCGGTGTTGATTAATTTTAATGCATGTTAATGACTGTTGTCGCTCTCTAGCTGGTCGCTTCCCAGTCTTTTGCTAGCCTTCACCTGTACTAAGCGGGAATACTGCTTGTGCATCCAATCCCTTAAACCCCAAAATTATTCCATATGAGTCCACTATACCTACCTATATACGGTATCTATCTGCCGTTCCAAGTAAATTTGTATGTGCCAAACTCTAAACCTTCAAATAAATATACTGTTTTGTATGCTCGAATAGCTCATGTATCAACTAGGGATGTCTGTATCTTCCATGTTAGGCGGTTTATTCTCAAGAGGAGTGGACTCCGCTCCTCACTCACAAGATAAATGGTTGGTCACTGGGATGCCCAGTCCCATGCTTTATGCAAACTAAATCAAAATAGCTGCAAAGAAAACTCCCCCTGGGACTCTTGTTAGTTGGAGGCACTCGTTGTTTTGAGCAAGCCATGGATTGATGCTTGTTGGTGGAAGGGGGAGTATAAATTTTACCATTCTGTATGGGAACCGCCTATAACGTGTGTAGCATGGAAGATATCGCCATCTCTTGGTTGTTATGTTGACAATGAAAGTATACCGCTCAAAATATTAGTCACCTCTATTTCGAAACCGAGCTCTGACACCTCTACAAATCCCGGCTTCCCTCTGCGAAGGGCCTATCTATTTACTTTTATGTTGAGTCATCACCTTCTTATTAAAAAGCACTAGTTGGAGAGCACCACTGTCATTTGCATTCATTATTGTTAGTTTACATTGAGTATGACTTGACTGGATCTCTTTTACCATGAATTACAATGTCTAGTCAGTCCTTGGTCTTTAAAGGTGCTCTACATTTATGTTTTGCGGTCTCAGAAAGGGATAGCGAGATACCATCTTGTTATATCATATTATGATTGTTTTGAGAAAGTGTTGTCATCCGAGATTTATTATTATTGCTCGCTAGTTGATTATGCTATTGATATGAGTAAACTTGAGACCTATGTGTTATTGCAAATGTGGTTATTTATAATCTTTGCTGAAAACTTGAATGCTCGCTTTACATATTTACAACAACAAGAGCAAACAGAGTTTGTAAAAGTTTTTCTTTATCACTTTCAGTTTGTCAACTGAATTGCTTGAGGACAAGCAAAGGTTTAAACTTGGGGGAGTTGATACGTCTCCAACGTATCTACTCTTCCAAACACTTCTGCCCTTGTTTTGGACTCTAACTTGCATGATTTGAATGGAACTAACCCGGACTCACGTTGTTTTCAGCAGAATTACCATGGTGTTATTTATGTGCAGGAGAAAACGTTCCCGGAATGACCTGAAACTTCACGGAGCGACTTTTCAGAAAATAAGAAAAATACCTGCAAAAGATGGAGGCCAGGGGGCCCACCACCTTGCCACGAGGGTGGGGGCGCGCCTGCCCCCCTAGGGCGCACCCCCCTACCTCGTGGGCCCCCTGTTGCCTCTCCGACTCCAACTCCACCTCCATATATTGAGTTTCGATGAGAAAAAAATCAGGGAGAAGAAATCATCGCGTTTTTCGATACGGAGCCGCCGTCAAGCCCTAAAACCTCTCGGGAGGGCTGATCTGGAGTCCGTTCGGGGCTCCAGAGAGGGGAATCCGTCGCCATCGTCATCATCAACCATCCTCCATCACCAATTTCATGATGCTCACCGTCGTGTGTGAGTAGTTCCATCGTAGGCTTGCTGGACGGTGATGGGTTGGATGGGATCTATCATGTAATCGAGTTAGTTTTGTTAGGGTTTGATCCCTAGTGTCCACTATGTTCTGAGATTGATGTTGCTATGACTTTGCTATGCTTAATGCTTGTCACTAGGGCCCGAGTGCCATGATTTCAGATCTGAACCTATTATGTTTTCATCAATATATGAGTGTTCTTGATCCTATCTTGCAAGTCTATAGTCACCTATTATGTGTTATGATCCGTTAACCCCGAAGTGACAATAATCGGGATACTTACCAGTGATGACCGTAGTTTGAGGAGTTCATGTATTCACTATGTGTTAATGCTTTGTTCCCGGTTCTCTATTAAAAGGAGGCCTTAATATCCCTTAGTTTCCGTAAGGACCCCGCTGCCACGGGAGGGTAGGACAAAAGATGTCATGCAAGTTCTTTTCCATAAGCACGTATGACTATGTTCGGAGTACATGCCTACATTATATCAATGAACTGGAGCTAGTTCTATGTCACCCTAGGTTATGACTGACATGATGAACCGCATCCGGCATAATTCTCCACCACTGATCCATTGCCTACGAGCTTTCCATGTATTGTTCTTCGCTTATTTATTTTCCCGTTTCTATTGCTATCATCACTACAAAATACCAAAAAACATTGCTTTTACTACTGTTACCTTTTGCTACCATTATCACTACTATCATATTACTTTGCTACTAAAACACTTTGCTGCAAATATTAAGTTTCCAGGTGTGGTTGAATTGACAACTCAGCTGCTAATACTTGAGAGTATTATTTGGCTCCCCTTGTGTCGAATCAATAAATTTGGGTTGAATACTTTACCCTCGAAAACTGTTGCGATCCCCTATACTTGTGGTTATCAGTCATCACCAACGTTCCTCTCATCGGGAGAGGGCAATCTCCATCAACATCTTCATCAGCACCATCTCCTCTCAAAACCCTAGTTCATCTCTTGTATCCAATTCTTGTCTCCAAGTCCGGGATTGGTGCTAGTAGGTTGCTAGTAGTGTTAATTACTCCTTGTAGTTGATGCTAGTTGGTTTAACTGGTGGAAGATCATATGTTCAGATCCTATATGCATATTAATACCCCTCTGATTATGAAAATGTTTATGCTTTGTGAGTAGTTACGTTTGTTCCTAAGGACATGGGAGAAGTCTTGCTATTAGTAGTCATGTGAATTTGGTATTCGTTCAATATTTTGATGAGATGTATGTTGTATCTCCTCTAGTAGTGTTATGTGAACGTCGACTACATGACACTTCACCATTATTTGGTCCTAGAGGAAGGCATTGGAAAGTAATAAGTAGATGATGGGTTGCTAGAGTGACAGAAGCTTAAACCCTAGTTTATGCGTTGCTTCGTAAGGGGCTGATTTGGATCCATATGTTTCATGCTATGGTTAGGTTTACCTTAATACTTTTGTTGTAGTTGCGGATGCTTGCAATAGAGGTTAATAATAAGTGGGATGCTTGTCCAAGTAAGGACAGTACCCAAGCACTGGTCCACCCACATATGAGATTATCAAAGTATCGAACGCGAATCATATGAACGTGATGAAAACTAGCTTGATGATATTCCCATGTGTCCTCGGGAGCGCTTTTCTCTATATCAGAGTTTGTCCAGATTTGTCCTTTGCTACAAAAAGGATTGGGCCACCTTGCTGCACCTTATTTACTTTTGTTACTTGTTGCTCGTCACAAATTATCCTATCATAAAACTATCTATTACCACTTGTTTCGGTACTTGCAGAGAATACCTTGCTGGAAACCGCTTATCATTTCCTTCTGCTCCTCGTTGGGTTCGACACTCTTACTTATTGAAAGGACTATGATAGATCCCCTATACTTGTGGGTCATCATCCCTATGGTAGCTTGTGTTATATCTCTAGATTCTCCCACAGTTATGCTAGCAAAAAATCTCTAAATTCAGATTTACGAGGATCCATTATACTACCCCATTGTGGAAGTTTGCAAGCAGTGGTAAAATCCTCTAAGTCCATAGTATAAGAATTTTCATAAAGATTAAACAGGACAGTTGGAGAATTATGTGAAGATGAAAATTCAAACCTCCTCACAAAGGTACTAGTGAGATTGTGATACTGGCTGCACTTCTCTTCCTCGAAGCTCACAAGATCAGCGTTACGCAAATATGCATTGAATTCTTCCTTAATTCCCGCTCGATCCATAAAATTTTCAGAAGGCCACTCACAAGGACGCACTGGAGCGTCTCTTGGTGGCTCTTCATCAGCATCACGCATTGCAAGCCTGGGTCCTTGCTTCCTTGAGGAACCACCTTGGAACATTTTCCCAAGCATTTTTCTTCCTTTGAGAAATTTCTAAAAAATTTAGTAACTTCAAAATAAAAGTAAACCAAACTCAATAATATTGATAGCAACTACTCCTACAAGTGCTTAGAGCCTATATCATGCATCAAAACTACTTGGAACCATACAAATTTGACATGCAAGCTCAAGAACATGGTCACCTAGGCAGCAAAAAATTGCAATGAATAAAGCACTAGAACAAAAACTAATTGGACCAATGGAGGAGTCACATACCAAGGAATAATCTCCCCAAGCAGTTTTGTGAGAGGTGCTTTGAGCAAGGAGATCGAAAATGGCAGCAAAACGAGTTTGGACTCGGGTATGAACTGGATATTCGTGTTTGGGGGAGGAAGAAGGAGTGTGTGGGTGAAAGGATAAGTGGAGGAGGGCCACCATGGGCCCACGAGGCAGGGGGCGCGCCTAGGGGGTAGGGCGCGCCCTCCACCCTCGTGGGCAGGTGGTTTACCCCCCTGTTGTGTTCTCAATGCCAAATATTCTCAAATATTCCAGAAAAAATCATATTTAAATTTCAGGGCATTTGGAGAACTTTTATTTTCTGGGTATTTTTATATTGCACGGATAATCAGATAACAGACAGAAAAATGCTAATTTTATTTTATTTAATATAAATAAAAGAAAGTAAAAGGAGGGTACAGCAGGTTGTGCCTTCTAGTTTCATCGATCTCATGATCATCAAAAGGAATCCACTAACAAGGTTGATCAAGTCTTGTTAACGAACTCATTCCGAATAACATGGAACCGGAGAAATTTCGAATAACACTATGTTACCTCAACGGGGATATGCACATCCCCAATAATAAGAATATCATATTTCTTCTTGACAGTAGGAAGAGGAAATTCAAAACCTCCAAATATAATCGATGGAATTTTTCCAATAGAGTTGATACTATGAACTTGAGGTTGTTTCCTCGGAAAGTGTACCGTATGCTCATTACCATTAACATGAAAAGTGACATTGCCTTTAGTGCAATCAATAACAGCCCCTGCAGTATTCAAAAAGGGTCTTCCAAGAATAATAGACATACTATCATCCTCAGGAATATCAAGAATAACAAAGTCCGTTAAAATGGTAACGTTTGTAACTACAATAGGCACATCCTCACAAATACCGACAAGTATAGCAATTGATTTATCAGCCATTTGCAAAGATATTTCAGTAGGTGTCAACTTATTCAAATCAAGTCTACGATATAAAGAGAGAGGCATAACACTAACACCAGCTCCAAGATCACATAAAGCAGTTTTAACATAGTTTCTTTTAATGGAGCATGGTATAGTGGGTACTCCTGGATCTCCAAGTTTCTTTGGTATTCCACCCTTAAAAGTATAATTAGCAAGCATGGTGAAAATTTCAGCTTCCGGTAACTTTTTTTATTAGTAACAATTTCTTTCATGTACTTAGCATAAGGATTGGTTTTGAGCATATCAGTTAATCGCATACGCAAAAAGATAGGTCTAATCATTTCAGCAAAGCGCTCAAAATCCTCATCATCCTTTTTCTTGGATGGTTTGGGAGGAAAAGGCATGGGTTTCTGAACCCATGGTTCTCTTTCTTTACCGTGTTTCCTAGCAACAAAGTCTTTCTTATCATAACGTTGATTCTTTGATTGTGGGTTATCAAGATCAACAGCAGGTTCAATTTCTATATCATTATCATTACTAGGTTGAGCATCATCATGAACATTATTATTAGCATTATAACTAGTTTCAGGTTCATTACCAGATTGAGTTTCAGCATCCGAAACAGAAATATCATTTGGATTCTCAGGTGTTTCAGTAATAGGTTCACTAGAAGCATGCAAAGTCCTATCATTTTTCTTTTTCTTCTTTTTAGAAGGACTAGGTGCATCCAAATTATTTCTCTGAGAATCTTGCTCAATTCTCTTAGGGTGGCCTTCAGGATACAAAGGTTCCTGAGTCATTCTACCACCTCTAGTCATAACTCTAACAAAATTATCATTATTCTTACTATTTAATTCATTGAGCAAATCATTTTGAGCTTTGAGTACTTGTTCTACTTGAGTGGTAACCATAGAAGCATGTTTACTAATAAGTTTAAGTTCACCTTTGACATTAGCCATAAAATCACCCAAGTGTTCAATCATATTTGAATTGTATTTCAATTGTCTACCAAAATAAGCATTAAAATCTTCTTGGTTAGCCATAAATTTATCAAACTCATCTAAGTATGGGCTAGCAAACTTAGTAAATGGGATTTCAGCTTTATCATATCTATAGAGAGAATTTACCTTTACTACCTGTGTCGGGTTATCAAGACCATGAGTTTCTTCAATAGGTAAAGGATTAAGATCATATGTTTCTTAAACAGGCGGTAAATTAAGACCATGTATTTCTTCAATAGGAGCTAAATTCTTAACATCTTTAGCTTTAATACATTTTTCTTTCATAGATTTCTTTGCCTCTTGCATATCTTCAGGACTGAGAAATAGAATACCCCTCTTCTTCGGAGTTGGTTTAGGAATAGGCTCGGGAATTGGCTCTGGAGGTCTCCAATTATTTTCATTTGTCAACATATTATTCAATAGAATTTCAGCTTCATCCGGTGTTCTTTCCCTGAAAACAGAACCAGCACAACTATCCAGGTAATCTCTGGAAGCATCAGTTAGTCCATTATAAAACATATCAAGTATTTTATTTTTCTTAGGAGGATGATCAGGCAAAGCATTAAGTAATTGGAGAAGCCTCCCCCAAGCTTGTGGGAGACTCTCTTCTTCAATTTGCCCAAAATTATATGTATCCCTTAAAGCAGCTTGTTTCTTATGAGCAGGGAAATATTTAGCAGAGAAGTAATAAATCATATCCTGGGGACTACGCACACAACGAGGATCAAGAGAATTAAACCATATCTTAGCATCATCCTTTAATGAGAATGGAAATATTTGAAGGATATAAAAGTAACGAGTTCTCTCATCAGTAGTGAACAGGGTGGCTATATCATTTAATTTAGTAAGATGTGCAACAACAGTTTCAGATTCATAGCCATGAAAAGGATCAGATTCAACCAAAGTAATTATATCAGGATCAACAGAGAATTCATAATCCTTATCGGTAACACGGATAGGTGAATTAGCAAAAGCAGGGTCAGGTTTCATCCTAGCATTTAGAGATTGCTTATTCCAGTTAGCTAATAACCTCTTAAGTTCGCATCTATCTTTGTAAGCTAAAATAGCTAAAGAAGTTTCTTTATCAAAAACATAACCCTCAGGAATAATAGGCAAGTCTTCATCATCAATTTCATCAGTATTATCAGATTCAATATTTTCAATCTCTCTAGCCCTAGCAAGTTGTTCGTCAAGAAATTCACCAAGTGGCATAGTAGTATCAAGCATAGAAGTAGTTTCATCATAAGTATCATGTATAGCAGAAGTGGCATCATCAATAACATGCGACATATCAGCACGAATAGCAGAAGCAGGTTTAGGTGTCGCAAGCTTACTCAAAACAGAAGGTGAAACAAGTGCAGAGCTAGATGGCAGTTCCTTACCTCCCCTCGTAGTTGAGGGATAAATCTTAGTTCTTGGATCTTTCAAGTTCTTCATAATGATAAGCAGATATAAACCCCAAATGACTCAAAGAATAGAGCTATGCTCCCCAGCAACGGCGCAAGAAAATAGTCTTGATAACCCACAAGTATAGGGGATCGCAACAGTTTTCGAGGGTAGAGTATTCAATCCAAATTTATTGATTCGGCACAAGGGGAGCCAAAGAATATTCTCAAGTATTAGCAGATGAGTTGTCAATTCAACCACACCTGGAAACTTAGTATCTGCAGCAAAGTATTTAGTAGCAAAGTAATATGATAGTAGTGGTAACGGTAGCAAAAGGTAACGGTAGTAAAAGTAATGTTTTTGGTATTTTGTAGTGATGATAGCAATAGCAACGGGAAAGTAAATAAGCGAAGAACAATATATGGAAAGCTCGTAGGCAATGGATCGGTGATGGAGAATTATGTCGGATGCAGTTCATCATGTAACACTCATAACCTAGGGTGACACAGAACTAGCTCCAGTTCATCAATGTAATGTAGGCATATATTCCAAATATAGTCATACGTGCTTATGGAAAAGAACTTGCATGACATCTTTTGTCCTACCCTCCCGTGGCAGCGGGGTCCTTACGGAAACTAAGGGATATTAAGGCCTCTTTTTAATAGAGTACCGGAACAAAGCATTAACACATAGTGAATACATGAACTCCTCAAACTACGGTCATCACCGGTAAGTATCCCGATTATTGTCACTTCGGGGTTAACGGATCATAACACATAATAGGTGACTCTAGACTTGCAAGATAGGATCAAGAACACTCATATATTGATGAAAACATAATAGGTTCAGATCTGAAATCATGGCACTCGGGCCCTAGTGACAAGCATTAAGCATAGCAAAGTCATAGCAACATCAATCTCAGAACATAGTGGATACTAGGGATCAAACCCTGACAAAACTAACTCGATTACATGCTAGATCCCATCCAACCCACACTAATAGGAAAAGGCCTACTAATGGCGCACCTAATTTGACCATTAATGGCGCATTAGTGGTGCGCCATTAGTGCCACGCCATTAGTATCTGGTATACTAATGGCGCACCTTAGATGCGCCATTAGTATATACAACAGTGCGCCATTAGTATGCCTCCCAGGGGGGCATGTATACCCAGGTGCTTTGGCATACTAATGGCGCACAACAACAAGATGCGCCATTAGTAACTTCGGCATACTAATGGCGCACTGTTTAATGATGCGCCATTAGTATCCTTTGGCATACTAATGGTGCACTGTGATGTGATGCGCCATTAGTATGAATATTAGGTTTTTTTATTTTTTTATTTTCTTTTTTTGCACAGGTTACAAAATGTATAATTGGACAAAATATAGACAGCACACATCAACAACAGATTCATCGAATACAATAGAAGATTAGTCTCTGAATACAATTCATCATATTAGTCTCCGAATACAATTCATCATATTAGTCTCCGAATTGAAAAGACCGAAGAAAGATAGAACATTATATTACAAGTCTCAAGACCGCGAGTAGCGAGTTTGTCTTCACATTACAAGTCGATATCGATCATCTAAACTACCATAACATAGAAGAGAGCTGCGGTCATCACGATGAAACTCGTCTTCATCCAGTTCCTCCAGCGCTCCCTCCCCTCTCCCGCTAGATAGCGGGCGTATCTAGATTTGGCCTTGGCCCTAGTGGTGTACCCTTTGTAACTGTTACCGCTGAATCGGTGAACCTGTCTCCGACACTCCTCCCAGTCGTCGTAGACTCCAGGAACCTTACCCTTGTACACGACATACGACGGCATCGCTATGCAGTAGCCAAACAAAACGTTAGTACCAATTCACAGACAATACATAAGCAATATATAAGTATGCAACAGAACGATCGGAAGAGAAAAGCAAGACATTAATAGCATCGATTACATCTAAGTTGAACGACTCTCGAAACCAAAGAGACATACTACAAGTTCATTAAAGTTTAATTACAACATGAGCCAATCGATGTTTCAGAACTAGACACAGCATCACTGCTTTCGACTCGACTCAAGGGACCGGAGCGTGGATGAAGCCGCCGTCTATCGTGGGAGTCATGAAATAACGGTCGTTGTCAGCCTGCATTTGTAGCATTGTGTCGATGTCACTGTTGGACGGTTGATTTCTGAGGTAGAACTGCCCCGAGGTACGAAGGACATCTTGATGGATGATTTCCGCAAACTCCGACTGGATGCGAAAGAATTCTTGTCTGATGTCCGCGTCTTGGATTGCCGACACGCTCGCGGCCCAATCTTTGAGTTTACTCGGTAGCAGAAGTTGATGATGGTCCCGTACGATCGCCCGCATGTGATGGATGGCGTAGTAGGCACCCTTCTGACCGCCAGGCGGCTGCTTGACGCAGCAGAACATCGTATTGTGGGTGAACACGTGCTTGTCGTACTTACGAATAGGCCTGGTGAAGGTGCCTCCAGATTTGACGTAGCCGGGGAGAACATCATCAGGAACCTTCTTGACATTTGTGTAGTCTACGTTTGACTGACGGTCCAGGTCGAAATACGTGGCCATGGAATATTTGGGGCTTAGGAGGATGAGTGTGTAATGTGTGTCACTGCAGAAAACACGGAATGTTAAAAGAAAAACGATCGACATCTAAGAATTCATATGTTACGGGGCGGTTGAGGGGAGGACTTACTCGGGAAAGTAAGGCACGAGGAAGTTATCCTTATCTTGGTTTGCCAGAATGAAGCCTTCGAGGTAAGAAGTCGCGACTTGCCGGTCCCCAGCGCTGCCCAAGATCTTGGCACGCATGTAGAAGGGGTCGACTATCACGATGTCCGGGGTCTTGTCGCGAATGATCCGCATCTCCATACTCAGCGAAAATAGCCGAACGAAGGTGTAGTGCAGCGGATGAAGGTTCAACATAGCGTGGATGTCATCAAACCGCAGGACGATCGTACCCCCGATGGAGTTATCCACAAAGCTCTTGCCCTCTGGCACCTTGGCCGCGAAAACCGGGTATGCCACATCCTTCTCTCCGAGACGCCGCTTCTCCAAAGAAAGAACACTGTCATGCAGACTCCGCATAGCACCGGTTGCAGCATCGAGCATATTTCTCGGTAGCATCGGCCTACCCGCCACATGCACCCTCCTCGAAATATCCTCAGGTGAAGGTGGCCCGTCCTGAGCACGGATCGTACTCGGTGCTGGCTGGCCCGCACCCTTGTTAGTCTTTCTTTTGCGTGCCTTCTTCTTCTCCTGTAATGGGACCGAGTTCTGCTCACAGACCGCCTTCTTGAGTGTGTTGGGGCTGATAATATTTCGCACCTCGCCTATCTGAGGCTCGGTGAAGTCGGCAGCTGGAGGCGTCTCCTGAGAGCTGAACGGCAGACGACGCATGTTGCAACTTGGCTTCTCCGCGGTACCAGCTAGATCGCGCACGTCTTTTGTTGGGTTGGGTTCTTGAGAAGGAGGCCCCATGAAGTCGCCACCGTACCCATGATCGGCAAAGTACTGATCGACGTTGGCAAATGTATCGTCGTCGTCGTTCTGATCCTGTGCCAGATGCATGTTTGGATCCAGTGGCATAGGGATGTCCGGCACCGTTGCGGCGGTCTTGCCATGGGGCCGACTTGGCGCCGGCACGACTGGTGGTGTTGTCTTTGGGGTGGTGTCCCCCGCCCCAAACGAATCTGGCTCTTCGGCCAAAGCAGGGGCCAGCTCAGGCAGGCGCTGAGGGTCATCACGTCATCATCGTCGGCCCCGACGGGTCGAATCGGAGGTAACAACTCGTCGCAGCCTGGCAGCACCCAAACCAGTTGAACCCTAAACAAGTTGGGTGGCATCTGGGTACCATGGAACAAGGGGTTGCCCGGTTGAACGATTTTGCCCTTGGCGACATCGACCAACTCGTTGTTCACGAAGTGCAGGAGAGTGCACGGAACGTCGACGGCGCCCTGTGAAAACATGTAGGGCGTCAGGGATGCCCAGTCAAAGGCAAGGAGATGAAGTCCTCGGCCGAGACAGGCTTAATTAGTTACCGTGATGATGGCGTCGAGCTTGGCTAATGTCGAGGCACCGCCAACGGCGGGCGTGCAGTTGACGGAGGGGCCGCTTGCTGCAGAGGTGCCGGCCGGCGTACACCCGAGTGCATTAAGCTCCCGTGCCGGCGTCGGAGACACCAATGTCGCCTCCACCGGAGACACCAATGGCCCCGCCATTGCATTCTGCGAGTTGCTGGCCGTGAAGCTAGGAATCGGGGGCGGCCCCTGTTGGCCGCCCGCAATCCATGCACTAATCCCCTGGATCAAGGTAGGCACAATGGCGGTGATCGTCGCTCCGAGTTGTTGTTGCACTTGCTCTTGGACAATCTCCGGAATCCGCGCCACCTGTGCCCTGAGTTCTTGAACCTCACGCGCCTGGCTTTCCGAGCTGGTCTTTTTCTCCTTTCGCCCACCAGTGTTATAGTATGACGACCATTTTGTCGACAAGCCTTTGCCGGCCACACGACCAGCTGACATCGGCTTACTGAGCTTATCCTTGTTCTTCATTACATTCAACGCCCTATTTAGAGTGGTGTCCCAAGGGTTGCTCTTAGTCGACCCCACGCTACTGCTTTCAGTCGCCTGCAGAAGGAATGTGAACCATTTAGAAATTTGGCTTCATTAATTAGAATGCAACCATATGGAGCTAATTACGCGGGGGTGTATTCCTTACCAGAACAAGCTCAAGCGCCCTGGTCTTCGGATCCGTGGTAAGCTCCTTTGTTTTCGGGTCCTTCTTGTGCCGGTCCCTGACAAAGTTCCTGGTCTGCTTGTCACTGTATTTATCGAAGAGGGGCGGTAGGCCTTGCTCGGCACGGTCCGCCTCCTCCTTGTCCCATATAGGCTCCGCCACTCTGTAACCGCCGGGACCGAGTGTGTGTTCCCCTAAGTTCAGCTCCCGCATTCCTTTCCCCCACTTACTTGATTCGGAGTTTGCGGTGCTCGAGCAATTGATCTTGAAGTCGTTGTAGTCATCTTCGGTGATCGAAGGATTTTTCTCCTTGATCTTCTCATAACTCTCACCTTTCTCGATCATTCTCTTCACATTGCTTTTCCTAGTAGACAGGGCCTTGCTCATCTTCGTGAGGGCAGCATTGTTCACTTTATTCCCTTTGAGGCTTGTGTTTTCAAATTCAGCGGGGAACTTGTATCGTTCATGCAGCTTCGTGAAGAGGAGGTTGCGCAAATTCCCTCGGTCAGGATGCCTCAGGTTCTCGGTGTTGATCGAGATGGTGCTCCGGAGAATGCCCGAGCTGAAGCGAGTACCCCTTGACTATTCGTTCGGGCGCCGTTGGATTCCCGTCGGAGTCCACTTCAGTAACTTCCTCCTTGAGGGTGCGGAGCACGGTCGGGCACCGGTCCTTCTGTTGCCTCTTTGGTTGGCTGCCATCTGTGCATGCGCCGCCATCATCAGTGGTGGCATCCTCGGCGGCACCATCAGTGGTGGCATCAGTGGGGTCATCCTCGGCGGTACCATCAGTGGTCTCAGGATCGGTGGGGAAGGCGACGTCCTCATACAAGTGAGGTTGTTCCTCCATCTCCTGGGACAGCTCCCAGAATGCCTTGACGCCCGAACCCCCGGCCTCATCGTTGTTGGCCATGTTTCTCTCTAAATAGGAACAAAGTTTGGTCAAAAAGTTGGTTATTGTCAAGGAACAAGATCATGGTCTCATCATTTAGGGTTTGTCGACACCGAGGCATCCTAAAAGCTAAGCTTTTATCATTGAGGGTTTTTCGACGCCGGGGCACCCTAAAAGCCTAAGGTTTCATCATTTCGGTTTTTATTCACCGAGGCACCCTAAAAGCCATCCATTAGTCACAAGTACGCCGGGGCACTTGATCCTACTTAATTAACTACTAAGATACACCGGCCCATGCATTAGTCACAAGTACCCCATATGTCCTATTTTTAGCAAAGTCATGCTAAAATTCACAGAAAATTTCAGCATGACCTTTGCTGAAAGTAGGACATATGGAGTACCCGAATTTGCCGGAACGGAAGTTAATCGACATTCCGGCAAACTCAAGGGCCTCTCGGGGTACCTGCAAAATCATTATCCAATGAAGGAATTGTGCCGCACACTGCTGCCTCACACTGCTGCCAAAATCATTATCGACATGCTGAACTTGTATTTCACTCTGCATAGCTGAACAGTCTAACAACCAGAAATATATAACAAGAACTGCACTGCAACGATACAAAGAATATATAACAAGAATGAGCCTCAAATAAAAAAACAAAAATTATGGAAAGCATGAGGGTTACACTATAATTATAGGAAAATTTACACTGTTATTAGGGGAAGTTTTATACTGTAATTACATATAAGAAGCATCAGGGCTACACTGAAAATTATGGGAAAACTTACACTCTACTTATATATAAGTAGCATGAGGGTTACACTATAATTATCGGGACAAATTACACTATAATTATAGCGTAAATTACACTCTAATACACTGTAAATACAAAAAAATTAATCATGGAGATTACACTGAAAATATGGGCTAAATTACACTGTAATTCTAGGGTATATTACACTGACAAATACACTCAAAATATGGGATAAATTGCACTATAATTCTGGGGTATATTACACTGAGAATTCATCAAAAGTTGCCGAACTTACACTAAAATACATCTGCACTGCAGGGCTTGTACACACAAATTCAGTTAGATGATCTAACACTGACAAAATAAAGGAAACACCTACTGAACCAATACAGGGCTAAAAACACATGGGGATTACACTTAAAAACATCCAGTGAAAGGCACTAGAAAACCATATAGACACAGGAATAAAGCAGAGTTGACTCATTAAATCTGATACACTGAGAAAACCCTAAACTAGGGAAACTAATCACCTGCATTTAACCTACCAGGAGGTAACTGAACAAATTCAAGAACTACAACAGCAACACGAACCAATACAGAGATATGAAAGCACAAGTTACTAGCATTTGCCTAAAAACTACATAACTAGGATATGAAAGCACAAGTTACTAGCATTTTCCTAAAAACTACATAACTAGTGGACCAACTCTCTGTCTGTAACAAGAACTATAACTAGGAAGCTAGCACCAGATGCACTTGGGGATATACTAGTTATGCACTTCACATCCGGATGGCAATTACCTAGTATTTTAAGCTAAAATTACCTAGTAAGTGCTCAATCAATAAGGTACAAGGTAAACTGAATTGACTTTCCAAATTGACAAGCGCAGACAGAGCATAAGCAAAGAGGTCAACTGCTAATATCTATTCAATGCAAATAGTAGACATCTGAGTTCTGGTGCTCATATTGGAACATCCAGAACACCAAAGGCATCTTCAAAGTGAAAATTCTTACCCCTACACAACTATTCGGCATAATCAGAATTCAAAAGTAACATTCTTCGATATAGATCATGGGTGCTCGGGGGAAAGTAGCACAAACAGACAATGCAAACAACCAATCAACTAGTGAAGCCAATCAAGAACCTAGAGATATAGCTAGCAAACTGAGAAGCACATGCAGAGCAAAAGCGAAAAGGTTACATGTTCACTGCGAAATAATAGATGCGTGAGTTCTAGTGCCCATATATGAAAAATCTTGAGCAGCAAAGGGCATCATCATCAAAGTGAAACTCTTAAGCCCTACATAATTATGCAGCCTTGATCACACATGACATTACTGGATTTAGATCTATTGTAGTAAATATAAGTACTTGGATGCTCAGATTTAAAGTAAAGTGCACGAGCAGGCAATGCAAACACACAATCAATTGGTGAAAACCATCGACAACCTTGGGACAAATACGGTGCATCAAACCTAGATAATCAGTGGACCAATTCTAAGTATGTATCAAGAACTATAGCTAGGAAGTTAGCAACAGTTGAACTTGGGGATATACTAATCATGAACAATCTCTCCTGGTCGGTCCAACTCAGAAATCATACCATTGTCTAAAACTGCTTAATAGATTCAGATCATCTAATTGTGAATCATGTGATTTGGGGTTTCAATTTCAGATCATCTTTTACTTATCAACAAGATTGCAACAGTTGCAGACACCTCACACTAACAGTTTCAGACTTGAATAGATTCAGATAACTAAGAAGAACATATCCGGAGGAGGGAGGGAGGATGTGTTGGGGAACGTAGCAGAAATTCAAAATTTTCCTACGTGTCACCAAGATCTATCTATGGAGAGACCAGCAACGAGTAGAAACAGAGTGCATCTACATACCCTTGTAGATCGCTAAGCGGAAGCGTTCAAGTGAACGGGGTTGATGGAGTCGTACTCGTCGTGATTCAAATCACCGATGATCAAGTGCCGAACGCACGGCACCTCCGTGTTCAACACACATACAGCCCGGTGACGTCTCCCAAGCCTTGATCCAGCAAGGAGAGAGGGAGAGGTTGAGGAAGACTCCATCCAGAAGCAGCACAATGGCGTGGTGGTGGTGGAGGAGCGTGGCAATCCTGCAGGGCTTCGCCAAGCACCGCGGGAGAGGAGGAGTACTTGTGAGAGGGGGAGGGCAGCGCCAGAACTTCGTGTCTAGCTCCCATGCGCCTCCCCACTATATAGGGGTGGAGGGGCTGGTTTCTTGCCCTCCAAGTCCATTGGGGCGTTGGCCAAGGTGGGAGGAAAGAAATCTCATTATTTCCTTCCCCACCGATTGTTATCCCCCCTTTTTAGGGATCTTGATCTTATCCCTTCGGGATATGATCTTATTCCTTCTAAGGGGGGATCTTGGTGCGCCTTGACCAGGGGTGTGGGGCCTTGCCCCCACTACCCACGTCCATGTGGGTCCCCCATGCAGGTGGGCCCCACTCCGGAACCTTCTAGAACCTTCCCGGTACAATACCGAAAAATCCCGAACATTTTCCGATGGCCAAAATAGGACTTCCCATACATAAATCTTTACCTCCGGACCATTCCGGAACTCCTCGAGACGTCCGGGATCTCATCCGGGACTCCGAACAACATTCGGTAACCACATACAAACTTCCTTTATAACCCTAGCGTCATCGAACCTTAAGTGTGTAGACCCTACGGGTTCGGGAGACATGTAGACATGACCGAGACGTTCTCCGGTCAATAACCAACAGCGGGATCTGGATACCCATGATGGCTCCCACATGTTCCACGATGATCTCATCGGATGAACCACGATGTCAAGGACTTAATCAATCCCGTATTCAATTCCCTTTGTCTATCGGTATGTTACTTGCCCGAGATTCGATCGTCGGTATCCAATACCTTGTTCAATCTCGTTACCGGCAAGTCACTTTACTCGTTCCGTAACACATCATCCCGTGATCAACTCCTTGGTCACATTGCGCATATGATGATGTCCTACCGAGTGGGCCCAGAGATACCTCTCCGTTTACACGGAGTGACAAATCCCAGTCTCGATCCGCATAAAACAATAGATACTTTCGGAGATACCTATAGTGCATCTTTATAGTCACCCAGTTACGTTGTGACGTTTGATACACCCAAAGCACTCCTACGGTATCCAGGAGTTACACGCTCTCATGGTCGAAGGAAGAGATACTTGACATTGGCAAAGCTCTAGCAAATGAACTACACGATCTTTTGTGCTAGTCTTAGGATTGGGTCTTGTCCATCACATCATTCTCCTAATGATGTGATCCCGTTATCAACGACATCCAATGTCCATAGCCAGGAAACCATGACTATCTGTTGATCACAACGAGCTAGTCAACTAGAGGCTCACTAGGGACATATTGTGGTCTATGTATTCACACGTGTATTACGATTTCCGGATAATACAGTTATAGCATGAATAAAAGACAATTATCATGAACAAGGAAATATAATAATAATACTTTTATTATTGCCTCTAGGGCATATTTCCAACAGTCTCCCACTTGCACTAGAGTCAGTAATCTAGTTCACATCGCCATGTGATTAACACTCACAGGTCACATCGCCATGTGACTAATACCCAAGAGTTTACTAGAGTCAGTAGTCTAGTTCACATCACTATGTGATTAACACTCAATGAGTTTTATGTTTGATCATGTTGCTTGTGAGAGAGGTTTTAGTCAACGGGTCTGAACCTTTCAGATCCATGTGTGCTTTACAAATCTCTATGTCATCTCCTAGATGCAGCTACCACGCTCTATTTGGAGCTATTCCAAACAACTGTTCTACTTGGAGCTATTCTAAATTATTGCTCCATTATATGTATCCGGTCTCTCTACTCAGAGCTATCCGGATAGGTGTCCAGCTTGCATCGTCGTAACCTTTACGACGAACTCTTTTACCACCTCCATAATCGAGAAAATTCCTTAGTCCACTAGTTACTAAGGATAACTTTGACCGCTGTCCTGTGAGCCATTCTTGGATCACTCTTGTACCCCTTGACTGACTCATGGCAAGGCACACTTCAGGTGCGGTACACAGCATAGCATACTGAAGAGCCTACGTCTTAAGCATAGGGGACGACCTTCGTCCTTTCTCTCTATTCTGCCGTGGTCGAGCTTTAAGTCTTAACTTCATACCTTACAACTCAGGCAAGAACTCCTTCTTTGACTGGTCCATCTTGAACACCTTCAAGATCATGTCAAGGTATGTGCTCATTTGAAAGTATTATTAAGCATTTTGATCTATCCTTATAGATCTTGATGCTCAATGTTCAAGTAGCTTAATCCAGGCTTTCCATTGAAAAACACTTTCAAAATAACCCTATATGCTTTCCAGAAATTCTACGTCATTTCTGATCAACAATATGTCAACAACATATACTCATCAGAAATTCTATAGTGCTCCCACTCACTTCTTTGGAAATACAAGTTTCTCATAAAATTTGTACAAACCCAAATTTTTTGATCATCATCAAAGCATACATTCCAACTCCGAGATGCTCACTCCAGTCCTTCGAAGGATTGCTGGAGCTTTGCATACTTATTAGCATCTTTAGGGATTGACAAAACCTTCCGGTTGTATCACATACAACCTTTCCTCATTAAAATCGTCGAGGAAACAATGTTTAGACATCCTATCTGCAAGATTTCATAAATAATGCAGTAATCGCTAATATAATTCCAACAGACTCTTAGCATCGCTACGAGTGAGAAAATCTCATCGTAGTCAACTCCTTGAACTTGTCGGAAAACATCTTAACGACAAGTCGAGCTTTCTTAATGGTGACATTTACCATCATTGTCCGTCTTCCTTTTGAAATCCATCTGTACTCATTTGCCTTACGACCATCGAGCCGTTCTGCCAAAGTCTACACTTTGTTTTCATACATGGATCCTCTCTCGGATTTTATGGCCTGAAGCCATTTATCGGAATCCGGGCCCACCATCGCTTCTCCATAGCTCGTAGGTTCATTGTTGTCTAGCAACATGACCTTCAAGACAGGATTACGTACCACTCTGAAGTAGTACGCATCCTTGTCATCCTACGAGGTTTGGGAGTGACTTGATCCGAAGTTTCATGATCAATATCATAAGCTTCCACTTCAATTGGTGTAGGTGCCACAGGAACAACTCCCTGTGCCCTGTCACACACTAGTTGAAGAGACGGTTCAATAACCTCATCAAGTCTCCACCATCCTCCCACTCAATTCTTTCGAGAGAAACTTTTCCTCGAGAAAGGACCCGATTCTAGAAACAATCCATATTGCTTTCGGATCTGAATTAGGAGGTATACCCAACTGTTTTGGGTTTCCTATGAAGATGCATTTTATCCTCTTTGGGTTCGAGCTTATCAACCTGAAACTTTTTCATATAAGCGTCGCAGCCCCAAACTTTTAAGAAACGACAACTTAGGTTTCTCTAAACCATAATTCATACGGTGTCATCTCATCGGAATTACATGGTGCCCTATTTAAAGTGAATGTGGTTGTCTCTAATGCCTAACCCATGAACGATAGTGGTAATTCGATAAGAGACACCATGGTACGCACCATATCCAATAGGGTGCAACTATGATGTTCGGACACACCATCACATTATGGTGTTCCAGGCGGTATTAATTGCGAAACAATTTCCACAATGTCTTAATTGTGTGCCAAAACTCGTAACTCAGATATTCATCTCTATGATCATATCATAGACATTTTATCCTCTTGTCACAATGATCTGCTACTTCACTCTGAAATTACTTGAACCATTCAATAATTCAGACTTGTGTTTCATCAAGTAAATATACTCAACATTTACTCGAATCATCTGTGAAGTAAGAACATAATGATATTCACTGCATGCCTCATCACTCATTCGACTGCACACATCAAAATGTGTTACTTCCAACAAGTTGCTATCTTGTTCCATCTTACTGAAAATGAGGCTTTTCAGTCATCTTGCCCATGTGGTATGATTTGCATATCTCAAGTGATTCAAAATCAAGTGAGTCCGAACGATCCATTTGCATGGAGTTTCTTCATGCATATACACCAATAGACATGGTTCGCATGTCTCAAACTTTTCAAAAACGAGTGAGTCCAAAGATCCATCAACATGGAGCTTCTTCATGCGTTTTATACCATTATGACTTACATGGCAGTGCCACAAGTAAGTGGTACTATCATTACTATCTTATATCTTTTGGCATGAAAATGTGTATCACTACGACCGAGATCCAATAAACCATTCCTTTAGGTGCAAGACCATTGAAGGTATTATTCAAAAATAGAGTAACCATTATTCTCCTTAAATGAATAACCGTATTGCGATAGACATAATCCAATCATGTCTATGCTCAACGCAAACACCAATCTCGGTGGTAGAGGGAGCGTGCGATGCTTGATCATATCAACCTTGGAAACACTTCCAACATATATCGTCAGCTCACCTTTAGCTAGTCTCCGTTTATTCCGTAGCTTTTATTTCGAGTTACTAACACTTAGCAACCGAACCGGTATCCAATACCCTGGTGCTACTAGGAGTACTAGTAAAGTACACATTAACATAATGTATATCCAATATACTTCTATCGACCTTGCCAGCCTTCTCATCTACCAAGTATCTAGGGTAATGTTGCTCCAGTGGTTGTTCCCCTTATTACAGAAGCACTTAGTCTCGGGTTTGGGTTCAACCTTGGGTTTCTTCACTGGAGCAGCAGCTGAATTGCCGTTTCATGAAGTATCCCTTTGTTCCCTTGCCCTTCTTGAAACTAGTGGTTTCACCAACCATCAACAATTGATGCTCCTTCTTGATTTCTACTTTCGCGGTGTCAAACATCGTGAATATTTCAAGGATCATCATATCTATCCCTGGTATGTTATAGTTAATCACGAAGCTCTAGCAGCTTGGTGGCAATGACTTTGGGGAAACATCACTATCTCATCTGGAGGATCAACTCCCACTCGATTCAAGTGATTGTCGTGCTCAGACAATCTGAGCACAAGCTCAACGATTGAGCTTTTCTCCCTTAGTTTGCAGGCTAAGAAAATCGTCGGAGGTCTTATACCTCTTGACGTGGGCACGAGCCTGAAATCCCAATTTCAGCCCTCGAAACATCTCATATGTTCCGCAACGTTTCGAAAACGTCTTTGGTGCCTCTACTTAAACCATTTAATTGAACTATCACGTAGTTATCAAAACGTGTATGTCCGATGTTCGCAACATCGACAAACGACGTTGGGGTTCAGCACACTGAGCGGTGCATTAAGGACATAAGCTTTCTACTGATCGCATAAACGCTACTATCAACTTTCAACTATATTTTCTCTAGGAACATATCTAAAACAGTAGAACTAAAGCGCGAGCTACGACATAATTTGCAAAAGGTCTTTTGACTATGTTCAGGATAATTAAGTTCATCTTATGAACTCCCACTCAGATAGACATCCCTCTGGTCATCTAAGTGATTACATGATCCGAGTCAACTAGGTCGTGTCTGATCATCACGTGAGACGGACTAGTCATCATCGGTGAACATCTTCATGTTGATCGTATCTACTATACGACTCATGCTCGACCTTTCGGTCTCCGTGTTCCGAGGCCATGTCTGTACATGCTAGGCTCGTCAAGTTAACCCTAAGTGTTTTCGCTGTGTAAAACTGTCTTACACCCGTTGTATGTGAACGTAAGAATCCATCACACCCGGTCATCACGTGGTGCTTAGAAGCGACGAACTGTAGCAACGGTGCACAGTTAGGGGAGAACACTTCTTGAAATTGTTGTAAGGGATCATCTTATTTACTACCGTCGTCCTAAGCAAACAAGATGCATAAACATGATAAACATCACATGCAATCAAATAGTGACATGATATGGCCAATATCATTTTGCTCCTTTTGATCTTCATCTTCGGGGCTCCATGATCATCATCGTCACCGGCACGACACCATGATCTCCATCATCATGATCTCCATCATCGTGTCTTCATGAAGTTGTCACGCCAACGACTACTTCTACTTCTATGACTAACGCGTTTAGCAATAAAGTAAAGTAGTTTACATGGCGTTCTTCAATGACACGCAGGTCATACAATAAATAAAGACAACTCCTATGGCTCCTGCCGGTTGTCATACTCATCGACATGCAAGTCGTGAATCCTATTGCAAGAACATGATCAATCTCATACATCACATATCATTCATCACATTCTTCTTGGCCATATCACATCACATAGCATACCCTGCAAAAACAAGTTAGACGTCCTCTAATTGTTGTTGCATGTTTTACGTGGCTGCTATGGGTTTCTAGCAAGAACGTTTCTTACCTACGCAAGACCACAACATGATATGCCAATTGCTATTTACCCTTCATAAGGACCCTTTTCATCGAATCCGTTCCGACTAAAGTGGGAGAGACTGGCACCCGCTAGCCACCTTATGCACCAAGTGCATGTCAATCGGTGGAACCTGTCTCACGTAAGAGTACGTGTAAGGTCGGTCCGGGCCGCTTCATCCCACAATACCGTCGAAACAAGATTGGACTAGTAACGGTAAGCATATTGAACAACATCAACGCCCACAACTACTTTGTGTTCTACTCGTGCAAAGAATCTACGCAATAGACCTAGCTCATGATGCCACTGTTGGGGAACGTAGCAGAAATTCAAAATTTTCCTACGTGTCACCAAGATCTATCTATGGAGAGACCAGCAACGAGTAGAAAGAGAGTGCATCTACATACCCTTGTAGATCGCTAAGCGAAAGCGTTCAAGTGAACGGGGTTGATGGAGTCGTACTCGTCGTGATTCAGATCACCGATGATCCTAGTGCCGAACGGACGGCACCTCCGCGTTCAACACACGTACAGCCCGGTGACGTCTCCCACGCCTTGATCCAGCAAGGAGAGAGGGAGAGGTTGAGGAAGACTCCATCCAGCAGCAACACAACGGCGTGGTGGTGATGGAGGAGCGTGGCAATCCTGCAGGGCTTCGCCAAGCACCTACGGGAGAGGAGGAGGTGTCACGGGAGGGAGGGAGGCGCCAAGGGCTCAGGTATGGATGCCCTCCCTCCCCTCCACTATATATAGGGGCAGGGGAGAGGGGGGAGGCGCAGCCTTGCCCCCTCCTCCAAGGAAGGGGTGCGGCTAAGAGGGGGGAGGAGTCCATCCTCCCCAAGGCACCTCGGAGGTGCCTTCCCCCTTTAGGACTCTCCCCTTTTTCCTATATCTTGGCGCATGGGCCTCTAGGGGCTGGTGCCCTTGGCCCATGTAGGCCAAGGCGCACCCCCTACAGCCCATGTGGCCCCCGGGGCAGGTGGCCCCACCCGGTGGGCCCCCGGGACCCTTCCGGTGGTCCCGGTACAATACCGATGACCCCGAAACTTGTCCCGATGGCCGAAACAGGACTTCCTATATATAAATCTTTACCTCCGGACCATTCCGGAACTCCTCGTGACGTCCGGGATCTCATCCGGAACAACATTCGGTAACCACATACAAGCTTCCTTTATAACCCTAGCGTCATCGAACCTTAAGTGTGTAGACCCTACGGGTTCGGGAGACATGCAGACATGACCGAGACGTTCTCCGGTCAATAACCAACAGCGGGATCTGGATACCCATGTTGGCTCCCACATGTTCCACGATGATCTCATCGGATGAACCACGATGTCAAGGACTCAATCGATCCCGTATACAATTCCCTTTGTCTAGCGGTATTTTACTTGCCCGAGATTCGATCGTCGGTATACCGATACCTTGTTCAATCTCGTTACCGGCAAGTCACTTTACTCGTTCCGTAACACATCATCCCGTGATCAACTCCTTGGTCACATTGCGCATATGATGATGTCCTACCGAGTGGGCCCAGAGATACCTCTCCGTTTACACGGAGTGACAAATCCCAGTCTCGATCCGCATAAAATAATAGATACTTTCGGAGATACCTGTAGTGCACCTTTATAGTCACCCAGTTACGTTGTGACGTTTGATACACCCAAAGCACTCCTACGGTATCCAGGAGTTACACGCTCTCATGGTCGAAGGAAGAGATACTTGACATTGGCAAAGCTCTAGCAAATGAACTACACGATCTTTTGTGCTAGTCTTAGGATTGGGTCTTGTCCATCACATCATTCTCCTAATGATGTGATCCCGTTATCAACGACATCCAATGTCCATAGCCAGGAAACCATGACTATCTGTTGATCACAACGAGCTAGTCAACTAGAGGCTCACTAGGGACATATTGTGGTCTATGTATTCACACGTGTATTACGATTTCCGGATAATACAGTTATAGCATGAATAAAAGACAATTATCATGAACAAGGAAATATAATAATAATACTTTTATTATTGCCTCTAGGGCATATTTCCAACAGGATGGGGGTGCATTACCCTAATGTGCTAAACGACGTAAGCGCGTGCGCGCGAGGGGGAGAGGGGGAGAGGAGGAGGGGGAGCTCATGGTGGCCGTAGGGATAGGGCAGTGGGGCGCGGGGAGGATGTCGGGGACGACGACGACGCAGGGGAGGAGGCGACGAGGTCCGGGTGGTGGTGGTGCTCCGGCGACGGTGATGTGGACGGGGCGGCGTCCGGGTCGCCGGCGACGAGGGCGGCGGTGCGATGGCGTCCAACGAGGTGGGGCGATAGGGAGAGCGGCGCCGACGTCGGGGCCTCGGGCGGCGGTGGTTGGAGACGTCGTGGCGGGGTCGAGGCAGCGTCGGGGCGGCGTCGAGGCGGCGGGGCAGCGGCGTTGGGAGAGGAAAGGGGAAGGGGATCGAGGGCGAGGGAGAGGGAGAGAGAGGGGATAGGTTTGGGCTGGCCGGGGTGGAAATATGGATGGGGCGGCACAATACTAATGGCGCACCACCCCTCGGTGCACCATAAGTACATCCATACTAATGGCGCACCTCACCCTAGTGCGCCATTAGTACATCCATACTAATGGCGCACCTCACCCTAGTGCGCCATAAGTACATCCATACTAATGGCGCACCTCACCCTGGTGCGCCATTAGTATTTGTGTTTAAATATGTTCAAACTTGTTTTATAAGACAGTAATAATTTTTTTATAAGACAGTAATAATTTTTTTATAAGATGGCTACTGCAACCGTAATATTTTTTTATAAGACAGTAATAATTTTTTTTTAAATATCATCAAACAGTAATGCCGGTGGAGCGGGGGAGGGTGCGCGGGGTGCGGGGGGTCGG
>NC_041388.1:25694382-25710399 GCF_002162155.2 Triticum dicoccoides
GTTGAGTAGGGGAGGGGTGCGGGGGGTCGGCGGCGGCGGTTGAGTAGGGGAATCGAGGGTGTGGGGGGTCGGCGGCGGTGGCCGGTGGACCGGGGGGTGCTCAGCGGCGAGGGGGACCGGATCTGGCGAGGTGGGATAGCGATCGAGATGGAGGGGGATCGAGATCGAGTGTCCATGAAATTTAAAAATATTCACGATAGTTCAAAAAGTGCCCATGAAATATAATCGAGAAATGAAGGCTACGATTTAAATACAATCGATCTTAGCTAGCTATTTGTTCACAATCTTCTTGCCCTTCTTTTTCGCAAATGGAGTTCTTCTGTGGAACGGACGTCCTTTAGGTAGGGTGGTCCTGCTTCTTCTTGTGGTGTATGCTGCTACTTCATCATCGTCGTCATGTTCGATCCTCGGGTCGCCGTACTTGTCGAAGTCTTGCTCATTGGCTACTCCATCCATTCCGATGATCTTCCTTTTGCCTCTCCTCACGACAACACGACTGGGCTTTGACGGGTCGGTAATGAAGAAGCATTGGTCCACTTGGGAAGCCAGTACCCATGGCTAATTTTTCGCGGTGACGTTTGCGCCCGCGGTCTTGGATTTGGCTTCGGGTATAACCATGGTGGTGAAATACCGGTCTTCTTTTAGGACGCTCTTCGCCCATCTGACACGGAACATCGGGACCTTCTCTCCAGCATAGCTCAGCTCCCAGATCTCCTCGATCCTTCCGTAGTATCTGTCCTTGTCGTTACCGGTGTAGGATTCCATCGTTACCCTGGAGTTCTGATAACCATCGCTCTTCATGTCCTTGGCCTCGGTGTAGAATGTGTAGCTGTTGATATCGTACGCCTCATAGGTCATCAGGTTGTGCTCGGCGCCCTGTGACAAGGCGAATATGAGTTGTTCTTCCGCGGAAGAATCCTCATGTAAAGGGTACGACAGAAGCTTCTGCTTGAACCAACGCGTGAAACATGAGTTGTGCTCTTTGAGTATATCTCCGTCCGTCCTCTGTTGGCCTCGGTCATTGTACGTCTTCTTAATAAAGGTTTTGTGCTCTACCACCCAAGGATCGACCACGTCTATGTGTTGTAGAGCGACTAGGTTTGCTCTTTCAAAGTCGGCGAGTCGACCCTCGAAGTTGACATGCATTTCGCGGCGACCCTCACGGTGACCCCATCCAGCGAGCCTGCCGAGGTGCCTGTTGACGGGCAGACCAACGGAGTTCTCGATGCCTAGATAATTCGTGCAGTAGGAGATGCACTCTTCGGTCAGAAAGCCCCTGGCTATGCTTCCCTCTGGACGTGACATGTTGCGAACGTATCCTTTGATGACACCATTCATCCTTTTGAATGGCATCATGCTGTGCAGGAACGTCGACCCGAGTTGGATGATATCGTCCATGATATGGACCAGCAGATGCACCATAACGTCGAAGAATGCGGGCGGGAAGTACATCTCAAGCTCGCATAGTATCACCACGATCTCTTCCTGTAGCCTTCTGAGTTGCCTCACGCCAACAGACTTCCGAGAGATGACGTCGAAAAAGTTGCATAGGCCAAATAGCGTTTCACGGACGTGCGCGTCCATGACCCCACGGATTGCAACTAGAAGTATCTGCATCATCAGCACGTGACAGTCGTGAGACTTCATCCCGCTGAACTTCTGCTTCGCTGGGTCTAGGTATCTGCTTATCTTCCCCGTGTAACCGTAAGGAAGTTTTACTCCTAGGAGGCAGGTGAAAAACTTCTCGATCTCCTCCTGACTTAGAGTGAAGCACGCGGGGGGGTAGTCATTTCCGGTCTTCTTGGCCTTTTTGCCTTTGCGACGACTTTCCGTGTCCTGCTTCGCCTCATCATCATCATCATCATCATCATCATCATATATAGCGTGAAGCTCCTGCCTGATGCCCATTGATTTCAAGTCTGCCCTTGCTTTCGGCCCATCTTTGGTCCTCTCTGGCATGTTGAGCAGGGTACCAAGCAGACTCTCGCACACGTTCTTCGTGATATGCAGTACATCAAGGCTGTGAGGCACACGGTGGATCTTCCAGTACGGCAAGTCCCAGAAAACAGACCTCGTTTTCCATACCTTTACCAGCAGCTCTGGCGCCTTTCGCTTCTTTCCCGGCTCTGGCGCCTTTTGCTTCTTTCCCGGCAGTGGGCAATTTTTCCAATTTTTCAACAGCTCGTCTATTTCCTCGCCGCTCCTCGTACGCGGGCGTCCTCGGGGTTCGGTTTCACCATCGAACAGATCCTTGCGTTTTCTCCACGGGTCATCGTCGCGAAGCCACCTTCGATGTCCCATGAACACGGTTTTCGAAGACCCGGGATCTTTATCTAGCTGGCGATACGTTGTGTCATCCATGCACCTGACGCATCCAGAAAATCCGAGGACCACCTGCCCCGCGACATATCCGTAACCGAGATAGTCGTGCACCGTCGTGAGCAGCGCGGCTCTCATAGGGAAATATTCTTTCTCTGCGGCGTCCCACGTATTGGCTGGCGTTTTCCACAGCGTGTCAAGCTCCTCTTTCAGCAGCCCCAGATACAGATTGATGTCATTCCCTAGTTGTTTCGGTCCTTCAATTAGCATACTCATGTGAATGTACTTCCTCTTCATGCACAACCAGGGGGAAGGTTGTACATCCACACAAACACAGGCCAGGTGCTATGTGTGCTTCTCTGTCTGCCAAACGGATTGACTCCATCGGTGCTCGCGCCCAGCACGATGTTCCTTGGATCGTTCCCAAATTCTAGGTCTTCGAAGTTCAACGCTTGCCACTGGCTCGCATCCTTAGGGTGACTCAGCATCTTGTCTTTTTTATCTATCTCCGGATCATTTGCGTCATCTTCTCGCTTCTTCTCCTCCCTATCCGCGTGCCAACGCAGGAGCTTTGCTACCTTAGGGTCCGCGAAATACCGCTGCAGACGAGGAGTGATCGGAAAGTACCACACCACTTTTCGAGGAGCTTTCTTCCTTTTCTTGTATCGAGTGACGCCGCACACTGGACATATGGTAGACTCCGCATGCTCGTCCCGATAAATGATGCAATTGTTCATGCACACATGGTATTTCACGTGCGGTAAATCCAGAGGACACACGATTTTGTTCGCCTCCTCCAAACTGGTCGGGCACTTGTTCCCCTTGGGAAGACGTTTGTGCCAGAATGACATGTTCTCGTCGAAGCATGCGTCGGTCATTTTGTGTTTTACCTTCATCTCCAGAGCCATGAGCGTTACTTTCAGGCGGGTATCCTCGGGCCTGCATCCTTCATACAATGGAGTAACTGCGTCTAACTCAAGTTGATCCATCTTGGCTTTCTCTCGGGCGGCAGCTCTTGCGTTATCCGTCTGCTTGAGAAGCAGCTCTTGAATATGAGGGTCCTGCACCCAGCCCATCGATGGTCCAGCGTCGTCTGCTCCGCCGGCATCATCATCTTCATGATCATGCCCGTCGTCTGCTCCGGCATCTTCCTCATCATCATGTCCTGCATCTTCTACATGATGACTGTGTACAGCATCACCGTCGTGATCATCTCCTGGGGATTCTTCGTCTTCTCGCCCGCCCGAGCCGCGGTGGTTGTCTTGCTGCCCTTCCTCATTTCTTGCCCGGCCCCCATGGACGACTTCGTAGTCATCTTCATCACCTTGCCACCGATAGCCATCCATGAAACCACGCAAGAGCAGGTGGTCCCGCACCTGCCCGGATTCCGGGTCCGCAATAAGGCTCTTCAGCTTGCATCTTCGACACGGACATCTTATCTCCGTCTCGTTCTTTTGAAGCATCTCGGCCTTCGCAGACCTCAAAAACCTATTCACGATGCCTTCGGTCATCGTGCGGACCATGGTCGCCTGCAGGGTAGAGCAAAACGATATTTTAGAACCAAGAAAAAAATTGGCATGACTTTCCCTAAAAATAGGACCAAAAAGAATGCTTAATGCCAAAATTCTTGCCGAAACGGAAATGAATCAACATTCTGGCAAAATATTGGCAACTATCGCATTTCAAATACCGGTACACCTCCAAACACAAACAGATATGCAACACCACAAACATATGCAACACCACGAACATACATAGATCTAGCTAGGCCATAAAAAGTGCATGTGCACATTGTTGTAGGGAGAACAACATAAATATAGCTTCCCCCCTTACTTACCTATCAAAACAAGGTAATTTAACCACTTAAATTGAATGAATCTATGGTGGAAATGAGGTGAAAAAGAGGAGGCACCCGAGACAAGGAGGAGGTGGAGAGAATGAAGTGGGGAGAAAGTGAGTGTGGGTAGGAGAGGCTGTCCAAAATATCTTGTTGCTGCCCACTTACTAATGGCGCACCAACTCTAAATGCGCCATTAGTAATCCAGGTTACTAATGGCGCACCTTCTGGTGGTGCGCCATTAGTAGTTTTGCAAAAAAAATATACTAATGGCGCACTGTTCCACAGTGCGCCATTACTAGTTTAAACTAGTAATAGCGCACGGTCGAACAGTGCGCCATTAGTAGTTTTGCAAAAAAAGGAATAAAAAATATAATAAAAAAAACAACATTAGTGGCGCACTTTCCGACAGGTGCGCCATTACTAGTTACAACTAGTAATGGCGCACTGTGTTTGGATGCGCCATTAGTATGTTTGGACAGGCGCACTAGTTCAAAAAAAAATTGATACTAATGGCGCACCCTGGGCCAGGTGCGCCATTAGTAGTTTCAGCTCTAATGGCGTATCAGAAGGTGGTGCGCCATTAGTATATACTAATTGCGCACCGCTTGTCTGGTGCGCCATTAGTGTCAATCTCATCTATAGCCCTTTTTCTAGTAGTGCCATCACCGTCCAGCAAGCCTACGATGGAATTACTCACGCACGGCGGTGAGGATCATGAAATTGGTGATGGTTGATGATGATGATGGCGACGGATTCCCCTCTCTGGAGCCCTGAACGGACTCCGGATCAGCCCTCCCGAGAGGCTTTAGAGCTTGGCGGCGGCTCCGTATCGTAAAACACGATGAATTCTTCTCTCTGATTTTTTCTCCCCGAAACACAATATATAGAGTTGGAGTTGGAGTCGGAGGAGCTCCAGGGGGCCCACGAGGTAGGGGGCGCGCCCCCCACCCTCGTGGACAGGTGGTGGGCCCCCTGGCCTTCATCTTTTGCAGGTATTTTTTATATTTTCCAAAAAGTTGCTCCGTAAAGTTTCAGGTCATTCCAAGAACGTTTGTTTCTGCATATAAAATAACACCATGATAATTCTGCTGAAAACAGCGTCAGTCCGGGTTAGTTCCATTCAAATCATACAAGTTAGAGTCCAAAATAAGGGCAAAAGTGTTTGGAAAAGTAGATACGATGGAGACGTATCAGCGGTCGAGGACATCGGCGAGATGTGGTTGTTGGCCATGGTGGATAGCTATGGCCGGCTTGGTCGAATTCAGGTCGTCGCGGCTCGCCCTCCCCATCTTCATGCGGCCGCTGCTCGCGCTCGCCGTAGCAGCCCGGCTCCTATTCGCCACAGCCCCACGCGGCAAGGAATAAGCCGCATCAGGGAGATGCAGTCGGTAGAGGGTACTGCTCGTGGCCCAGCGGCGACCCTGGCGTACATGCCCTTCTCGTCACCGACGGCGTCCTCCTGGTGCGGGAAGGAGGTGGGAAGGGGAGGGAGCGACCCGTGACCAGGTTGGGCATGGGCGTGGGCTCGAGCAGCGAGGAGAAGCAGAGGAGCACGAGCAACGCCGACACGGCGCCTGCCGCGAATACGAGCGTGTTGTGGACGTGGCCGTCGAGCGTGCGGCTTGTGCGCCGGGGCGGGTGGGCAGCGCGGCGATGGCAGGGTGGAACAGGCGCGCAGGGCGTGGATTTCTCTGGTATGCATCAGCCGCCGGCTTCGATCGCGGTTAACTGCTCACCGGCGTTAGGGGCGCCCGGCGCGGTGACGGAAGCTCGATAACAGCGGATAGCTTTACGTCATCTACCTGCTCATGGACGATGTACACGAGGTGTTTGTTAAAATGCCAGAGAGAGAGGAGGAAGAAGAATGACATGTGGGCCCCACCTGTTATAACGGTCTAGTTAACGGTCCGGAATAACAAAGTTAACTTTCCAGCCACATCAGCGCTGACGGGTGGGATCCGCCTGTCATAAACGCGTTTAAATCGTCTAAACTGGCCATTATCCAAAAGTGATAGTTTTTAGTTACAAGGTTTCAATTTTTTGATAGTTTTCGGTCACTTTTAAAAAGATGGTAGTTCTGTGGGGCGGAAGCTCCAATTATGGTAGTTTTTTTGTCAAACACTCTAATGAGATGGATCGCTACGTTGGGTCATCGTTTTTATCCGTTTAGACCCAAACGACGCACGCAGACGAAATGGGATGTGCACTGAAGTTCGCCTTAGATTTTTTTAATTTTTTGTGTGAATAAGTTGGCCTTGGATTCTTTCATTTGCATAACGTGTCCACGGTTTACATGATGCCTAAAGTACTCACGCACACACACGCCCTGCCACATGTGGCCCATTGTTAGTCCAACACACACACACACACACTTCTCTCTCTCACTCACAGGTCCGCCGATAATACTGTATCAGGTGTGACATTTGCCTCCCCTTGAGCGCGAGCGTCTTCTTCCCAGAATCTTGCCGTAGGGTATCGATGCCGGAGCACTGAGTTGCCCTCCCAGGACGCCAAATCTGCAGCTGGCGAAGAACACTGCACCTTCACTTGTACCACTGAGCTGTTACCTTTCTTGACCAGGAGACGCTCGAGGATGGCGATTGGTTCGACCGGTGTAGCTGTGAGATCAGGTGTGCGAGGTAGCTTGGAGAAGACCAGAGTATAATCTGGTGTGTATGGCTTCAGTTGAGAGACATGGAATATCGAGTGTATGCGGTACCGTGGACTGGGTATAGGGCTGAAGCTTGAGCAGAACAGAGTCTTCTCCCTCAAATGATGGCTGTGTACGATTTCTGTCAGCCTTCTGTTTGAACCTGTTCTGAGAGCATGCCAACTGCCCCGGAGCCAACCATTGTGAGTCGCCCAGTCCAATTCAGTGCGAGCACCGACCTACTCCCTTCGGCCATCCTGAGAGCAAGATGTTGGCCACGCTTGCCGTCAAACCGACGGCCGAGGCAACTTTGGACGCCATGGCCACCATGAGCGTGCTGCCAAGGCGCGGTCGCTTGCGAAGGAGTTCGGGACGATTGAGTTCCGCAGCTGCAAGTTCAATGGACTTAGCAATGAGACTGGATAGCTCGGTGACCAATCTAAAGATCCTCGGCGCTGATGCCTCCCAGGAACAGGCCGGGTGCACGTTATTGAGGCAAACATAACCGCCAACATTCGTACGTGCGTGCGCTCTGGCACAAACAGAACTGCCAACAATTACTAGCGAGTCCCAACAAGGACGACAACAAGAACCCATGTATATAAATTCTTTGTCGAGCCAAATATTAGCAGCAGGAGTTCACAGTGCATGATCAGAAACAACCAAGGGAACAACAGCGGTATATATATGATAAATTATCTACCCCCACTTCTCCACCCCCAAGAAAATCATGGGTTTCAAACGCACCCGGTAACCAAAATACAAGCCAACAGCCAGCCTGCATTCCTGTCTATATCTGCAGTTATCAGCTTCTCCTCCGCCTTCAAGTCAGGGTGTTGGAAAGAATCACCGCCGCGGCTTCCCTTCCATGTCGGTTCCTTTACATTGCAGCCGCACAACAAAATGTCAGTTGATGCCGCTGCAATCATTTGTCCTCACTGGATCTTTCTTGGCAGCACCAATTGTCCCCCCAGGCCCCAATTAACCAATCAGCTATACAATGTCCAGGCTCACAAGTCATCACCCACCGCCGCTACTCCTGATGTTGTACAATCAGTAGACTCTTCTATTGTTGTTGTTTCTGTATCTACTAAGCTAGTATCACCATGTACCCGCCTATAAAAAAGAACATAAGCTGCCGACGTCTTTATGCTATCCTCGTTCTCAAGACCTGAGACACAACGGTCGTCAAAATCATACCACTTCTTTTTCCCATCATTCTGCAACAGAAGGTACCTTGTGTGAGAAGCTGACTAAGCACATGCAGTGTTTGCTTAACGGGCTAAGCACATGCAGAGAATAACAAACAAGTCAGCGGGGAAAAGAACACTTACATAAACATATGCAGTGTAGTGACCTCCTCCCATGCTCCCATAGTGGTTACTGACAGCATACAGTTGATAGTGGTTGGACATCTGCCCGCTTCTGTCGCGGATATAACTCGACAAGTCAAGATCATGAATCGGGAAGTCCACATATGTATCCAGCTTGTTTTTTGTGTACCGACTGTATGAAAATCTTTTTAGGTGTATTATGAGGATCTCCGGTAACCTCCAAAGGTCTAGTTTCTTACTAGCTTGTCGGTGTTCTTTACAACCTGGGCAATACCTGTGAAAAGAAAATGAAATAAACATGAATACTTGTGCATGCTTCTATGTTTTTCCTCCAGCAGTTTTTCTACTTCTTTGGGGAAGTAACTCAAAGCAAGAGATTATAAAACAGTGATACATGACAATATCGATGAAAAATAATTACCACATGTCCTCTGGGCCCAATGGTTCCTCCTTTATAAATGCTTCAAGACATGCATACAGGGAACAGGTTTCCTGTGGTCTCCTTGTAAACAGCACGGTCTTGTAAACCTCAGGAAGCGAATCCAAAGAATCAAGGTTATATTGCTTGAGACCATTATCCTGCCAACTCACAGACACAATCAAACGCTTCTGCAAATTGGAAAGTGTAATAGTTTGATCCATTTCTATCTTCATGCGCTGGTTCGGGAACCTTTCAGTATTCAAGAAAAATAGCATGCCACCTTCAGTCGTCATGTCATCCTCACCAGCATTAGTGTTCATGCTGGAGCACTCTGCAGCATCGGAGCTCATATCGATGTCTGAAGTTTCATTCACAGGGCTGCTTTTGCCAGTTATTTGATCAGCATCCAAAACATCATCTTTTGGTTCTCGGAATGGAGTCAGAGCTTTTAGGAGAAGATTGTAGATAGTACGCCCATCAATTGTGTCGGGGAGATTTGATACAAGAGGAATGCCAAAATTCTTCCAAGACTTCCTACCAAAACTAGAGATGGAGGACCTGTACATAAAAGGGAGATTTTGTCGTAAGAAGGCTCTATCTGTACTTCTTAAGCAGATAAAACAAAAGAAAACAGACGATGAAGGCGTTGATATCCAACTTTTCTTTTCTTTCAGAAAAACTGAGATCTAACTTTGGCAGCACAACATAACAGACAAGGCGATTATACTTACTCCATACGTTCGCTTTTGAACACCACTACAGCTGCACCTTCACTGTCTTTCGGAAGTCGATATGCAACCAATTTATCTCCATCTCTGATCAAGGAGATATCATCAGAGGGATCCTCCAAGTAGCGGATGAGAGAACTATTGTAAACCTACATGTAAATATCATAAAAATATAGTAAGGAAGCATGCAGGGGATATGTAGTAGCTTTTGGCACAAGAATGATATGCGGGAATGAATAATACCTCAGCAACCAGGAGGCGCTCGTCGTCTCTAAGCGAACAAGCATTGCTTAACGCATTGATGAGTGTCTTAAAGTCTCCAGATTTTGGTATACTCACAGTGTAAGGAGATGGCCCAATAGAGCCGTCAGTACTAAAGACTGTTACGGTCATTGTTCTCATTGTCGTTGAAGGCAGGGGCAAAGATAAATACATAAACGGGTCAAACGTTATGGAAACTTTCTTGCAAAGTGGGCAAACTAGCGTAGACTTGTATTGGCCCTGTCAATGAAGCACCAAAGATGGTCAAAAGTTTGACAAAGCATACAAGTTAAAGGAGCCAGAATAAAAATCGACCATTACCCACATTCATTCCACCCAAAAATAGTGTGTATGGATATACCAGTTTGATCACGAATTACATAGGTTTGAAAAGGGATTCTACTTGCTCTTTCATTCGATATATGTATCCACAAGAATAACGTATAAAGATGCATTGCCTTCCGCCAATTAAATGGATCGGTATGGACAATAGGGAGTCCAACGGAATTGCCTGGGCACTGGTATCACAGCTGTTTAGGTGTTGATGATTTGACTTGCTGATACCCAGCCCCTCACTGACACCCCTAATGGATATTAAAAGGACTAGGAAATGGCTTCCGTAAGTATGGGAGGAATCTAACAGCAGATAACCAGTAATTTCTTAATTCATCCACAGGAAATAGAAGATAATTCAGTTAAGAGTAGTGGCTACTTTAAATGAGATATGAGATGGCATATCTTACAAAAATCAAGAAAATGCATGCGCATAAAACTAACCTGGCATGTATCAACTATAATGGAATCATTTCGAGCTAAATGGTTGCCCCAGTACTCATCGGCGACCTCTTCATCAGGACGACCATCTGAATCCTTTGCTTCAGCATAGGGTTTACATTTGACACGATTCAAATCTTCATGTAGTCCATCCAATAAGAAAGCAAGAAGCTCCTACAAATAGCACAGGAAAGTCATCTGTAAACCAATCTATTGGCACTCACAAAACATTCCAGGTAAATACTAAACACTATGTGAGTTTGCTAAAATACTACTACATGACTGGGAAGTGTGAAAATAATACAAAGGAAATAATCAACACCCTCAAGAAATATAAGCAATTAAACAGGGCTAGTTTGGTTGCTGCCCTGGGCTGCATGCCTGGGCAGGAATGTTGTCTGACCCGGGCCTAGGACTTCCGAGTTTTCTAGCCTGGTGAGGCAGCCTGGACTAGCACCTGTCTCGAAACAGGGCCTGGGCCTGGTAGGCAGTATACACATAACTGACGCATCAGCCCACAACCCACCTGCAAATGGATTGATTAGCGCCAGGCAGCCGCTGGCCACGGTCCAGGCAACTAGAATCTGACGCCTGACAGGCTAACTATTGGCCTGAGCTATGCAGGCCAGGCTAGCTCTATTATTTTTAAGGGTTCCAACCAAAACAAATAGCAGGCAGAACCCAGGGAGGCTCCAGGCCAGGCACCACATAGCGTGGATGCAAACCAAACTAGACCACAAACTCACAGGATTCTGGCATTGTAAATTATCGACAGGATTAACACAGTAGCAAGTAACATGACTCGTAAATTTAGGCTAATTGATTCTGAACGTGAAAATGGAAGTAGGATTAAGTGGCTTAACACATTGCCAACCATGCTAAAAACATCTGTGTCTTTCAGAAAACAAGAAATTTACCAACCTGTGAATCATGTTGGTTAAAGCCACTGAATTGGGGGGCAAAGCGTGCAAGTTTTGCCTTAAACTGGCGAGGAGAAAATGAGGTTCCGTCAATAGCCCACAACTTCCTCACCAGATCTCCAAATGAATAAGCAAGCTCCCCCTATTTAAGAAACATTGTCTAGATGAGCAACGGAATAAAAATTAAGAATAAATGAACTGTGTTTATGGTAAAAGAAATTTCAACATGCCTTCATTCCTAGTGGGTTCTGGGTGTTTATTTCCTTCTGGTAATCTCCAAGAAAATAGTCAACCAGCTTTGAAGTATGAGCCAAACACTGGACTGCACTGTTCATGAAACATGTGTTTCCAAGATTGTCTAATCCTATTAAACCAGAGCCAACTTGCTTACAGATTCCACCTGATGAATCCAGATCCATGTCCATGATGCCACCATTGCTCAAAGCTGAGCTACCCATGGTCAATGCTAACTCATCTTTTCTCCCAGCAGCACCATTAGCCGGAGGTTCTGATATATCATAGAATTGTATTTCCAGAGGCATCTGAAGATGTGATCAAAATCATATAAGCACAATATACTACAGAAGTATTCCATTACTCATCTAAAGATATGAATAAAAGGCCATTGAAGATCTTATTTCAGAACTTAACCGCTGTTAGATTTAGTATCAAATACTCCCTCCGTCTCAAAATGTAAGACGTTCTTGACAGTGTCCGTATCAAAATGTAAGACGTATTTTGACACTGTCAAGAACGTCTTACATTTTGAGACAGAGGGAGTAACTAGGAAGGACAACCTGGTGTATACTTCGTTTAGTCAAGCCAGGCGCGTCTGGATTAACCTAGCAGAAGCCAACTCATCTATTTTGAGGAAGCTGGCTCAATCCAGATCGGTCATCATCTTTGATATTATGGAGGGAGGGGGGTACCAGTACCAATATATACAATGCTAAACATGCTTATAACTTGCCAGATATAAGTAGAACTTCAGGCATTAGCCCAATTTAGTTGCAAATAAACAGGCTAGCACTCCAGCATTGAGGCGAGGTTAGATTTCAAAAGCTCGGAGAAGATGCGGGCTATAAATACTTCCAATTTCAACCCGCTTAAAAGCAACTGCAACTATTAGTTACTTACTACCCATGTGCACATGAAAATTTAAGTGACCAAAGTATAAAATTTTCATTAGGACGGTGAATATTTACTCAAGAAACCAGCAATATAGCGTTACAGTGCTCCGCATTCAAATAAAATTACGATGTTGCAGGAGGAAATAACAGTTATGGGGATTAATTTGGCTAATTAGTAGTAATGCAGTAGAAAAGCCTTAAGAAGTGGCTAGGAGATAAAAGACTATGATCAACACAACTGTACAATTAATTTATAGCAATCTTATGCAAGAAATTAAGCATAGGCAATAGAATGGCAAATTTGATCGAGAAGATAATGACCTCCTGGTCAGAAGACCGAGGATCTTGGGGCATACGGTTCCATTCATTCATCAATATGAAGGTTGTTCGCCCAGAGAAATCCCATATGTGAACCTAAATATAAATAGACATGTGATCAAAAAGAAAGAAACACAAAACTTTACACATTCAAGTGAAAATAGTCAGAAATTACCGGCTCAGACTCCGAAGCCAGAATCTTGTTTGCTCTTTTAAAGTTCTCGGCTGAGTTGTCCTGATATGTTAAAAGTAGAAGTTAGAACAACACCGTTTTCTTATGAACTGAGGTGAAATTCATGCATGAAAACATATAGATCCTTTACAAAACCAACACTGCCGAGAAACCTTCCTTCAAAACAAGGAGGGGAAGCAGATAGTGTGCAAAATAACACATACCTTTCTACTGATCTTCACCGTTAGTGCATTTGTACCTCGAGTGACCGAAACTCTAAGCATTATAGGATAAATGTTTACGGATGCCTCTTCAGTAAGCAATGAACTTTTGCCATTAGACTTGAGAGAATCGGAATGCCTAGGTGAGAAAATCAAGAAATCAATTAAGTTATGAGACAGATAATATAAACAATCAGGGCAAACCAAAAATTGGAGCATAGCTAAACCAGCCAGCTATGCATATATTACACAATTGGTAGGCCTAATTTTTAGGTGCATCATTGCATTCAAATATTACATCTATGTAATCTCACTTCCCATCCATCCACCAGCTCAAGGAATAAATGCAACAGGCTAAATGTAATACCAGATCTCTTGGTCTGAACTTGCTGCATGGTGTAATGAATTTCCCTCAGAATAGTTTAAAGTGGGTTACATCCAAGCTTCATCTAAAGACTCAAGAAAAATTGGGTTTGTAACTTTGTACTATTATGACTCGTACAACACAAAAGCATAAAGTGAACCAATAAATATCCACTTGTTGCCATCGGCTATGGTAGACAAACGAGAGATGAAACGACAAACCATATAGTAGACTAGACCATCATATTCTTTCTTTCTCCTACAAAACTATTCTAGACATGCTGGAGACAGAGCATCAACAGTAGTAGCCTCCGCGGAGCCAGTATGAAAAAAAAAATTCAATTATAACCTTCATGGAAAATTGACGCCAAAGAACTCTCGGGCTTGGTTGCACATTGCTTTAATAAGAAGGAATACTATGTACAAAGTAATACGTATATAATTAATAATCCATCACTGACCGTTAGTAAGCGTGTCACTAATAAACCTTTCATGTAACGCAAATAAGTCCAACTGCACACTTTATAGCATGCTTATACAAAGTTAATATTCCGTACAGATATAAGGAGGATAACAAACTAGTGTGTGCACAAGACGACACAACAATATCGACGAATTAATCCATCCGCCTAGGCGCATTCATTCTACCAGCAGGCAGCTCAGTGGCGCGCATGCAAGCGAGCAACGGACAGTTACCCTATATAGCCCACCTGAGACTACCGGTGCTATTTTAGAAACATAGGGCACAAGGCTTGGTTCTCTAACTCCCTTTAGCCCCAACGGCAAGGGTGATTCCAATCTAGAATCTAGAACATACCTATTGACCAAACCACATGTATTAATCGACAGGGCAATGCATATGATACCTAAAGCTTCACTGGGCGCCAACCATCAGATTTGGTCCAATACTAATACCATGCATCATCGCGTACGTAATAACCCGCGCACGCACGGCATAGAATCTAGGCATTACAAATGCATCTATCTATTCATCCAATCCATGATCTGCTCCCGTCCCAACGAGCAAGTAGAGGCAGAGGCTTTTGTGCTCACCAGGTGCGTGCCTTCCCGAAGAGGTCGGCCGCGACGAGCGCGTAGCTCCTGGCCCCGGCCTTGGCGGAGGCTTCGGGCTGGAGGAGGTCGTCGGCGCGGCGGAGGGTGAAGGCGGCGTTGTCGCTCATGAGCAGGCTGAGCACCCCGCGGAACCCGTAGGAGGGGGCTCCCGACGGCGCCGCCGCGTAGGGAATCGCGTGCGCGTCGATCTCGGCGCCCTCCTGCGCCTCCCTCCACCACCTGCATTGCTCGGGCAGCGATGCCGTCAGAGATGCCATCCGCAGACCCGCCGGCCTCGGATCGGAGGGCTAGGGTTAGGGTTTGCTGGAGCGCTTACCGGTGCTGGACGAGGAAGACGCGGTCGTCGTCATCGGCGGGCGCGGCGGAGGCGGGGCCGGGGCCGGAGGTGGACGCGGCGTCGCCGGCGGCGAGCGGGGAGGAGGGCATTGGGGTGGGATCCGAGGGAATTCGGCGGCGAGCGGGCGAGCGGCGGATTTGGAGACGCGGCGGGGAGGAGATCGATTTGGATTTGGATTTGGATTTGGATTGAATCGAAGCGGAAGGCTAGGAGGGGGTGGAGAAGACGATGCCCTCAAGGAGAAGGCTGCTATTTACGCGGAGGACGATGAGTCACTTGACCAGAGATCGAATCGGACCGCGCCGCGGCCACAGCGAGTAGTAGCGCTTTCTAGAGCCGGGCCCACCCGTCAGCCTCGCCTGCTGTCTCTCTTACCGGTTTTTCTTTTTTTTTCCTTGCAAAAGTCTTTCTTACAAATTTTGCTATGTACTCCATATATCTTGGTAATTTTCTCCGAAAAGGAATATGGTTGTCTAGGGCCGGGGAGGGGACGGCAGAGGAGGAAGAGCATTGTCCGACAGTAATGGCACTCGACATAGCTTAGATGTCGTATCGACGAGCTGCCCACCTCTTCGCAAGGAAAACCGATACGTAACTTGCAGGCTAGATTCTTGCTTCTCCACGTGATGTAGTGTGTCGTTTTGCTTTTATTATCTTATAGTACATTAGCTGCGCTCGAGGGACTTTCATGTCTCGACAAAAAAGGAGCAACCTTCATTAATGCCTTCTCGATGAAAACCCACAGTTTTTGCGTGTCATCTGTGGTGTCTCTGTGCCTGGTACACAAAGAATATGTCACTGCCGCACGACACCCACACCACCACGGGCTGTCGTGGCGTAGCATACTTCCACGAGACGTCGGTGCATGCTCATCCACTCGCCGCACCATACGTCATGACACATGCTGAGTCGAACGTTAGCAGTGGCGGGCGGTCACGCCTAAAATGGAAATGAGCGCTAGGGTTATGAATTTAGAATCACGGAACCGTGGAAGAGCTAAACTACCGAATTTTAGCTCCATATTTTCCATGTGTCAACAAAATGAGCGGTGTTTATATGGAATCAACCTATGAGAAGATTAGGCACGTCTACCTTTTTATCATTGTGAAACTTAGAAGTTGAACACGATTTTTGGGCAAAAGTCTTTCTTGCCAT
>NC_041388.1:25710592-25775608 GCF_002162155.2 Triticum dicoccoides
GTCTTTCTTACCAAATTTGCTATGTATATCTCGGAAATTTTTTCTCCAAAAAGGAATATGCTTGCCAAGGGCTGAGGTGGCCAGGGCAGAGGAGGAAGAGCACCCCCTGGCAGCAATGGCACTCGACACGCTTAGATGTCGTCTCGATGAGCCGGACACCTTCTTGCTTCTCCAAGTGGTGTAGTGCGTTGTTTTGCTTTTACTATCTTATAGTATGTTAGCTGCGCTTAGGGACTTTCATGTCTCGATAAAAAAGAGCAACCTTTATTGGTGCTTTCTCGACCAAAAAAAACAACTTTTGCGTGCCATCCGTGGTGTACCCTGTGCCTGGCACGCAAAAACGGTGTCACTGTCGCACGACCACCCGCGCCACCGCGGGCTGTCGCGGTGTAGCATACAACCACGAAATGTTGGCGTGTGCCAACCCACCCGTCGCAACCATCAGTTGTGACACATGGACGATTCAAACTGCGGCGGTGGTGATGACACCTGAAATGGGAATGAGCGTTGGGGCTGATGAGAACTTATAATCATGGAACCGCAGAAGATCTAGATTACCAACCTTTAGCTCCATATTTTTCATGTGCCCAAAAGAATGGGTAGTGTGTACGTGGAAGCAACCCATGAGAAAATTAGGCGTGGCTATTTTTTCTTCCCCTGTGTGGAACTAAAGGAGTTGGACACGATCAGGGATGAGTCAGCTATTTTCTCCTTGTGAAATTCGAGTCAAGTAACGAACGTGTTCACTGAGCACACGCTCAGGCGTAGCGGTGCATCGGCCGTGAGATCTCAGGTGCACTTCCGGGCTGGACAGGGCGATAGCAACGAGGTTTTGTGCGCTGGGATCATACCGGATGCCATTTCCAGTCCATGTGCAGTGCAGCGGGCGCACGGCATCCGCGGGGGATATTCCTCCCAGCTTCGGGATCACTGCTACGCTGCGCCCGCAGAGCCGAATCTATCTACCAACGCGAGGAAGAGGACAGCAGCGGGGGCTGGCTTGCGGGCCGGGGATGCCGCCGTGGCGTGGCGTGATTGGGCGGGTGATGCCGCCAGCGCGGAAGACGTGGCGTCGCGTACACGAACTGTCGAACATCGGTCAATCCCGTGCGTTGCGTGTGCGAGTTTTTATCTGCGCGCGGAGAAGGTGGATGCGCCACGTGGCGACAACTGGTTGGGCGAGAGGTGTCACTCTTCACGCGATCGGGGGAAGGCGAGAGGAGGCGTGCGTAGCGTACGCGTACGCGTACGCGGGGTCTCGTGCGCGAGTGTGTCTGTACGTGCGTGCGTATATGCATGCGTCTTCTTCCGGCAGAAATCACATATCTGACATCAAGTAGAAATCAAATCACAAACTGACCTGGTCACGAAAAAATTTCACTCTGCTGACCCTTTGGTGTGGCGCCCGACAGCCGCGCGCCGCACCCTACTGTGCAGCGCCCTTCCCTTAGGCGTCGCACATCCTGCCAGCGTGGCAGCCCTGGTCCAGTTGCGGCCCCACACGCATCTGTGCAGCGCCTAAGAGCTAGGCGCCACACACCTGTAATGTGCAGCGCCTAACTCTTGGGCGCTGCACAGTCTGTGTTCCACTTGGGCTGGCCCCACCCTCTCTCCCCTCCCACCCCCACCCCACACACCCCCACCCGACCCAAACCCTTAGACTTGCGGCCCTCCTCTCTTCCCCTCTCCCCCCTCTTAAATCCTTCTCAAATCTTGCAAATCCGGAGTATTTGACCGTGGATTTCGAAGCCAACCCCTCCCTTAAGGTAATCTCCTCCGATCCCCTCGTTTTCATCCATAGGAATTGTCACATTTGCTCAAATCTTGCTAGTTTGGGGAAACCCTAGATTTTGATAGGATTTGGAAATTTGTGTTGAATGATGTTATATTTCTTTGCTAATTTGGGTTGTTTAGGCTTCCATAGTATGCTAGGGTTAGGGTTATGTGTGTTTGATGTTGGTGTTAGGGTTATGTTGGTGTTAGGGTTGTGGTTATTGTTATGTGGGGGTTAGGGTTATTAATTCATATATGTGTTAGGGCATATGTGTGCAAATATTTTTCTTAAGTATTTACTTGATATATGTGTGTTTTTGATTATTGTAGGGATGGGGAGAACATGTGTTTATGTTCATCATGTGGATAAAAAGGCCTTTTTGAAAGGCAATGTTGAGACGGACCTAGATGAGCTTGACATGATGTTTGAGAGTAGTCCTAGCTATGCGGAGCTTTTGAAACAAGTGAGGAAAGATTTGAATTGGATGGACCCAAGTGACGTTGTTGAGTTCGAGGGAAGGCATAATGTTGGTTTAGGAATGCACATCCGTTGGAAGACAATGCGTGTGAACTCCGAGCAACGTTGGGTTGCATACAAGGAGACGGTTGCCGAATCTCTAGACAAGGCTCTTGAGTTATTTGCCTCCAAGAAGGTTGAGTCTACTTTGAATTTAGACTTGAGCCGGAACCCCTCCCCGTTGGTTGCTAGCACTCCCCCACCCATGAACCAAGATCAAATGAGTGAACCTCAATTCACGCAAGAAGATTGGCCAACATTGAGCCCGACTCCAAACAACCAAAATGAAGGTTTTGAAGAGGAGAATGATGAGTATGAGGAGGATGACAACGAAGTTGACCTCCATGACAACAATGTGGGTGATCTCGACCAATATCATGTGCAAGAGACAATGGACCAATCCATCCCTTTTTCCCGTGCATATGCATCGGACTCGGATGACGATGGTCCTGATGAAGAAGTTGATGAGGAGGGGTTCACACCGAAGGAGGCCGAAGCATTCAAGAAGGTATTCGGGCGGGATCACAAGACACCATTGTTCAAGGATCTTAGTCTCGCGGATGAAGCCGTTGTGGATGGTGGAAAATGCATATCTCTTGGAGCTAGGCCAAGTTCTCACCGTGATTTGGAAGACGACAAGAACGGGATATATCCCGGTTGTGAGTTTCAATCCTTCTTGGAATTCTCCTGGTGAGTTTCAAACCAACTGGAACGCTCCTGGTGCTCTCTGGACTGGAATGTCCAGGTGTGCAGCGCCTAAAGGAGAGGCGCTGCACTATGTAGTGTGGCGCCTTTCCCTTAGGCGCTGCAACCCTGGACATTTATTAGGCTGCACCAACTCCCTCCCACCCATCTCCACCCCACACACCCCACCCTCCACACAAACCCGAAGCTCAGTGCCTCCCCTCTGCCCTCCTCTCTCCCCCTCTCAAATCCTTCTCAGATCCGGAGTATTTGACCGTGGATTTCGAAGCCAACCCCTCCCTTAAGGTAATCGCCTCCGATCCCCTCGTTTTCATCCATAGGAATTGTCACATTTGCTCAAATCTTGCTAGTTTGGGGGAAACCCTAGTTTTTGATAGGATTTGGAAATTTGTGTTTCTTTGCTAATTTGGTATGGTTAGGTTTTCATAGTATGCTAGGGTTAGGGTTATGTGTGTTTGATGTTGGTGTTAGGGTTATGTTGGTGTTAGGGTTGTGGTTATTGTTAAGTGGGGGTTAGGGTTGACCAATAATTCTCGGTTTTGTAGGCATGGCTTCATCCGGTTCCATGACGAGGCCACCGTGTGCTAACCAAGAAGACATGCCGAACAAGTGGGAGGACGCATCTTTGGACAAGGTGAAGGAGAAAGATGTCAACATCCCGCCTTGTTGGTGTGGAGATGTTTGCAAGGTGAAGGTGTTCATCGACCGAAAGAAAGCATGGACGGAAGGGCGGAGATATTTTGTATGCCCGAACTATGCTTATGATCGTGCACTTCCAACTAAGTTATGAACTCGTAGTAATGTTTGAATTGTCTTAAGTTATGAACTCGTCGGCTTAAAATTTGTGTTTGTTCAAATTGTTGTGATGCTGCAATCATTGTAAGTATTGTGGATGTGATGCAAGCCAACTGTGGCTCTCTGGATTGTCATGGAAGTAGTGCAGCGCCAAAGGACAGGGCGCTGCACTATATAGTGCAGCGCCCAAGCGTTGGGCGCCACACAGTATAGTGCAGTGCCTAAATGTTGGGCGCCACACAGTACAGTGCAGCGCCTAAATGTTGGGCGCTGCAGTGCTGCTATAAGCAAAACTGCAGAAACAGATGCCATTTTGTCCTCCTGCAGCAGCACTCACATAATAAAAATACTGTAAACTGCACATGCTAAGCAAAGAGAACTAATAACTTGAACATCATATCATTTAAGACAATTCAACATTACTTCAGGTTCGCAAACACAAATACCACACTAGTAAGAGTTCACCAACATATAACATAACCTCACAAGTTCATCAACCTAATTAACATGAACAAGCACTAATGCCTTCCGCGCGTGTTCCTGGTGGCACGCCTGCAGGCAAGCTTCTTCTTCTTAGGAGCACGAGGATCCTCTTCGTGCACTTCCTCCTCCGCCTCCGCCTCCGCCTCCGCCTCCTCCTCCGCCTCATCATCCAAGCTAGCCATCCGCGAGGTCCCTACGACCACCTTTGGGTTGCCTCTGTTGTCATAGTCGTTGGGCGTGTACCGGCGTCTGGGCTGCCTAGGCTTGAACACATATGCGGACCGAGTTTGAGCGTCCGCCAAAGTCATGTCATCATCAAGCTCATCGCCCTATCACACAATGAAACAATATGGTGAAGGCCGATGTCGTAATCAAGTGAGAATCACATCTAAAGGATTAGTCATACCTCTTGGGTGATCCCACCCTCATCATCCACATAAGCATATGAGGAACTCACATCGTCCCCCTCATGGTGAGGTGCGGGGGCTGATGGTGTACCAGACCTAGAGGCAGATGGTTCATCATATTCAGGATCACGGCAACCGAGAAGATTCGATAACCGCCTTAACTTCTTGGCCTGACGCTGTAACATGAACAAGTGTGTAAGATATCAAACTTCGCAACATAGACTGGCTCTCATAGTGAATGCAATATGTACCTTGAGGAATGCTCGTAGTGAACCATCATCATTGCCAGTTCCAACCGGTGTCTTCTCCAGAATAGACTGGCTCTCATCAGCTGCTTTCTTGATCTCGGTGCGCTGCGGATGAGAAAAAATGAATGCGTTAGCCATTCAAACATGTGTAATACGGTCAACAGGAAAGTAAAGAGGGGAACACTTTACCACATAGTTAATCACCGGAACAACAGGGACTCCTTGCCCTAGCCTGACATCTCTGTTGTACTTCCCCTTTGCTAGATCCTCAAAGTTTATGGGTTCTTCAAGAATATCCTCATTATATGTCGGCGGGCATATCTCAACTCGAGTAGTTCCAATAAACCATCGTACGTAGTTATCAAAAGCAAGTGAGTTGTGCTCACGAAGCGGGGCGCGTGCAGTGCTACGATGTTGCACGTCATGTAGGCCCGGTGTTGCACGTCGTAGACATCGTCCAGAAGCCAAACCATCCTTACAATTTCAAACAATAAACATATAAAAGTTCATCTTCATCTCAAATATTGGTATACACTAAACATATAACATGTGTTCAACTACAAGAATCTCAACATCTCCTTCTCACACAATGAATATGTCATATGTGTTCAAATAAACTAAACATCTAATATTTCAAATAAACTCAACATCTAATATTTGAAATAAACTGAACATCTAATATATATCTAAACAAACTTCTCATATATGTCTACAAAAATCAACATCTCATAGTTATCTATAAAAATAGGCATCTCATATATATCTAAAAAAACTAAACAATCTAGGGTTTCAACAACAAGAATCATATATTGTGAACTAATAAATAACACTACGGTACTACCAATATGAATACACATCCTAAATCGAGCAAACCAAACAAATCAAGGGTTCCATCAAATCATGGACAAATCTCTAGAATGGCAACAAATTTACGGAGCAAAAGAAAGAGAAGGGAAGAGTTTACCTAGTAGGATGGATTGGGGATCGAATCCATGGATCAAATCTTCAGATCTGAGAGGGATGTGGGGGGATTAGATGGGGGCGCCGCCGCCGCCGCTGCTCTCTGTCCAGAGAGCGGAGAGATGAAGAACTGCCTGGTCGGGCTGGGGTGGCCGCGCTTAAGTCACTGTGCAGTGTTGGGTTTCGTAGTAATTTCAAAAATTTTACTACGCGCACACAGGATCATGTGATGCATAGCAACGAGAGGAGAGTGTTGTCTACGTACCCAACGCAGACCGACTGCGGAAGCGATGACACGACGTAGAGGAAGTAGTCGTACGTCTTCACGATCCAACCGATCAAGTACCGAAACTACGGCACCTCCGAGTTCGAGCACACGTTCAGCTCGATGACGATCCCCAGACTCCGATCCAGCAAAGTGTCGGGGAAGAGTTTCGTCAGCACGACGGCGTGGTGACGATCTTGATGAACTACAGCAGCAGGGCTTCGCCTAAACTCCGCTACAGTATTATCGAGGAATATGGTGGCAGGGGGGCACCGCACACGGCTAAGGAATCGATCACGTGGATCAACTTGTGTCAACTTGTGTGTTTAGAGGTGCCCCTGCCTCCGTATATAAAGGAGCCAAGGGGGGGAGGAGGCGCCGGCCAGGAGGAGGTGGCGCAGGAGGAGTCCTACTCCTACCGGGAGTAGGACTCCCCCCCCAATCCTATTCCAACTAGGATTCCCAAGGGGGAAAGAGGGAGAGGGGTGGCCGGCCACCTCTCCTAGTCCTAATAGGACTAGGGGAAGGGGGGAGGCGCGCAGCCCCCTTGGGCTGCCCCTTTCTCCTTTCCACTAAGGCCCATGATGGCCCATATGGTTCCCGGGGGGTTCCGGTAACCTCCCAGTAACCCGGTAAAATCCCGATTTCACCCGGAACACTTCCGATGTCCAAACATAGACTTCCAATATATCAATCTTTATGTCTCGACCATTTCGAGACTCCTCGTCATGTCCGTGATCACATCCGGGACTCCGAACAACCTTCAGTACATCAAAATGCATAAACTCATAATATAACTGTCATCGTAACCTTAAGCGTGCGGACCCTACGGGTTCGAGAACAATGTAGACATGACCGAGACACGTCTCCGGTCAATAACCAATAGCGGGACCTGGATGCCCATATTGGCTCCTACATATTCTACGAAGATCTTTATCGGTCAGACCGCATAACAACATACGTTGTTCCCTTTGTCATCGGTATGTTACTTGCCCGAGATTCGATTGTCGGTATCCAATACCTAGTTCAATCTCGTTACCGGCAAGTCTCTTTACTCGTTCCGTAATACATCATCTCACAACTAACATATTAGTTGTAATGCTTGCAAGGCTTATGTGATGTGTATTACCGAGAGGGCCCAGAGATACCTCTCCGACAATCGGAGTGACAAATCCTAATCTCGAAATACGCCAACCCAACATCTACCTTTGGAGACACCTGTAATGCTCCTTTATAATCACCCAGTTACGTTGTGACGTTTGGTAGCACCCAAGGTGTTCCTCCGGCAAACGGGAGTTGCATAATCTCATAGTCATAGGAACATGTATAAGTCATGAAGAAAGCAATAGCAACATACTAAACGATCGTGTGCTAAGCTAATGGAATGGGTCATGTCAATCAGATCATTCAACTAATGATGTGACCTCGTTAATCAAATAACAACTCATTGTTCATGGTCAGGAAACATAACCATCTTTGATTAACGAGCTAGTCAAGTAGAGGCATACTAGTGACACTTTGTTTGTCTATGTATTCACACATGTATTATGTTTCCGGTAAATACAATTCTAGCATGAATAATAAAAATTTATCATGATTATAAGGAAATAAACAATAACTTTATTATTGCCTCTAGGGCATATTTCCTTCAGTCTCCCACTTGCACTAGAGTCAATAATCTAGATTACACTGTAATGAATCTAACACCCATGGAGCTTTGGTGCTGATCATGTTTTGCTCGTGGAAGAGGCTTAGTCAACGGGTCTGCAACATTCAGATCCGTATGTATCTTGCAAATCTCTATGTCTCCCACCTGGACTAGATCCCGGATGAAGTTGAAGCGTCTCTTGATGTGTTTGGTCCTTTTGTGAAATCTGGATTCCTTTGCCAAGGCAATTGCACCAGTATTGTCACAAAAGATTTTCATTGGACCCGATGCACTAGGTATGACACCTAGATCGGATATGAACTCCTTCATCCAGACTCCTTCATTTGCTGCTTCTGAAGCAGCTATGTATTCCGCTTCACATGTAGATCCCGCTACGACGCTTTGTTTAGAACTGCACCAACTGACAGCTCCACCGTTTAATGTAAACACGTATCCGGTTTGCGATTTAGAATCATCCGGATCAGTGTCAAAGCTTGCATCAACGTAACCTTTTACGATGAGCTCTTTGTCACTTCCATATACGAGAAACATATCCTTAGTCCTTTTCAGGTATTTCAGGATGTTCTTGACCGCTGTCCAGTGATCCATTCCTGGATTACTTCGGTACCTCCCTGCTAAACTTATAGCAAGGCACACATCAGGTCTGGTACATAGCATTGCATACATGATAGAGCCTATGGCTGATGCATAGGGAACATCTTTCATATTCTCTCTTTCTTCTGCAGTGGTCGAGCATTGAGTCTTACTCAATTTCACACCTTGTAACACAGGCAAGAACCCTTTCTTTGCTTGATCCATTTTGAACTTCTTCAAAATTTTGTCAAGGTATGTGCTTTGTGAAAGTCCAATTAAGCGTCTTGATCTATCTCTATAGATCTTAATGCCTAATATGTAAGCAGCTTCACCGAGGTCTTTCATTGAAAAACTTTTATTCAAGTATCCCTTTATGCTATCCAGAAATTCTATATCATTTCCAATCAGTAATATGTCATCCACATATAATATCAGAAATGCTACAGAGCTCCCACTCACTTTCTTGTAAATACAGGCTTCTCCGAAAGTCTGTATAAAACCAAATGCTTTGATCACACTATCAAAACGTTTATTCCAACTCCGAGAGGCTTGCACCAGTCCATAAATGGATCGCTGGAGCTTGCACACTTTGTTAGCTCCCTTTGGATCGACAAAACCTTCTGGTTGCATCATATACAACTCTTCTTCCAGAAATCCATTCAGGAATGCAGTTTTGACATCCATTTGCCAAATTTCATAATCATAAAATGCGGCAATTGCTAACATGATTCGGACGGACTTAAGCATCGCTACGGGTGAGAAGGTCTCATCGTAGTCAATTCCTTGAACTTGCCGAGAACCTTTTGCGACAAGTCGAGCTTTGTAGACAGTAACATTACCATCAGCGTCAGTCTTCTTCTTAAAAATCCATTTATTCTCAATTGCTTGCCGATCATCGGGCAAGTCAACCAAAGTCCATACTTTGTTCTCATACATGGATCCCATCTCAGATTTCATGGCTTCAAGCCATTTTACGGAATCTGGGCTCACCATCGCTTCTTCATAGTTCGTAGGTTCATCATGATCTAGTAGCATGACCTCCAGAATAGGATTACCGTACCACTCTGGTGCGGATCTTACTCTGGTTGATCTACGCGGTTCAGTAGTATCTTGATCTGAAGTTTCATGATCATTATCATTGGCTTCCTCACTAACTAGTGTAGGTGTCACTGAAACAGTTTTCTGTGATGAACTACTTTCCAGTAAGGGAGCAGGTACAGTTACCTCGTCAAGTTCTACTTTCCTCCCACTCACTTCTTTCGAGAGAAACTCCTTCTCTAGAAATGATCCATTCTTAGCAACGAATGTTTTGCCTTCGGATCTGTGATAGAAGGTGTACCCAACAGTTTCCTTTGGGTATCCTATGAAGACACATTTCTCCGATTTGGGTTCGAGCTTATCAGGTTGAAGCTTTTTCACATAAGCATCGCAGCCCCAAACTTTAAGAAACGACAACTTTGGTTTCTTGCAAAACCACAGTTCATAAGGCGTCGTCTCAACGGATTTTGATGGTGCCCTATTTAACGTGAATGCGGCTGTCTCTAAAGCATATCCCCAAAATGATAGCGGTAAATCAGTAAGAGACATCATAGATCGCACCATATCTAGTAAAGTACGATTACGACGTTCGGACACACCATTACGCTGTGGTGTTCCGGGTGGCGTGAGTTGCGAAACTATTCCACAGTTTTTCAAATGTACACCAAACTCGTAACTCAAATATTCTCCTCCACGATCAGATCGTAGAAACTTTATTTTCTTGTTACGATGATTTTCAACTTCACTCTGAAATTCTTTGAACTTTTCAAATGTTTCAGACTTATGTTTCATTAAGTAAATATACCCATATCTGCTTAAATCATCTGTGAAGGTGAGAAAATAACGATATCCGCCACGAGCCTCAATATTCATCGGGCCACATACATCGGTATGTATGATTTCCAACAAATCTGTTGCTCTCTCCATAGTACTGGAGAACGGTGTTTTAGTCATCTTGCCCAAGAGGCACGGTTCGCAAGTACCAAGTGATTCATAATCAAGTGGTTCCAAAAGTCCATCGGTATGGAGTTTCTTCATGCGCTTTATACCGATATGACCTAAACGACAGTGCCACAAATAAGTTGCACTTTCATTATCAACTCTGCATCTTTTGGCTTCGACATTATGAATATGTGTATTACTACTATCGAGATTCAATAAAAATAGACCACTCTTCAAGGGTGCATGACCATAAAAGATATTACTCATATAAATAGAACAACCATTATTCTCTGATTTAAATGAATAACCGTCTCGCATTAAACAAGATCCAGATATAATGTTCATGCTCAACGCTGGCACCAAATAACAATTACTTAGGTCTAATATTAATCCCGAAGGTAGATGTAGAGGTAGCGTGCCGACTGCGATCACATCGACTTTGGAACCGTTTCCCACGCGCATCGTCACCTCGTCCTTTGCCAGTGCCCGCTTATTCTGTAGTCCCTGTTTCGAGTTGCAAATATTAGCAACAGAACCAGTATCAAATACCCAGGTGCTACTGCGAGCTCTAGTAAGGTACACATCAATAACATGTATATCACATATACCTTTGTTCACCTTGCCATCCTTCTTATCCGCCAAATACTTGGGGCAGTTCCGCTTCCAGTGACCAGTCTGCTTGCAGTAGAAGCACTCAGTTTCAGGCTTAGGTCCAGACTTAGGTTTCTTCTCTTGAGCAGCAACTTGCTTGCCGTTCTTCTTGAAGTTCCCCTTTTTCTTCCCTTTGCCCTTTTTCTTGAAACTAGTGGTTTTGTTAACCATCAACACTTGATGCTCCTTCTTGATTTCTACCTCCGCAGCTTTCAGCATTGCGAAGAGCTCGGGAATAGTCTTGTTCATCCCTTGCATATTATAGTTCATTACGAAGCTCTTGTAGCTTGGTGGCAGTGATTGGAGAATTCTGTCGATGACGCAATCATCCGGAAGATTAACTCCCAATTGAATCAAGTGATTATTATACCCAGACATTTTGAGTATATGCTCACTGACAGAACTGTTCTCCTCCATCTTACAGCTATAGAACTTATTGGAGACTTCATATCTCTCAATCCGGGCATTTGCTTGAAATATTAACTTCAACTCCTGGAACATCTCATATGCTCCATGACGTTCAAAACGTCGTTGAAGTCCCGATTCTAAGCCGTAAAGCATGGCACACTGAACTATCGAGTAGTCATCAGCTTTGCTCTGCCAGACATTCATAACATCTGGTGTTGCTCCAGCAGCAGGCCTGGCACCTAGCGGTGCTTCCAGGACGTAATTCTTCTGTGCAGCAATGAGGATAATCCTCAAGTTACGGACCCAGTCCGTGTAATTGCTACCATCATCTTTCAACTTTGCTTTCTCAAGGAACGCATTAAAATTCAACGGAACAACAGCACGAGCCATCTATCTACAATCAACATAAACAAGCAAGATACTATCAGGTACTAAGTTCATGATAAATTTAAGTTCAATTAATCATATTACTTTAAGAACTCCCACTTAGATAGACATCCCTCTAATCCTCTAAGTGATTACGTGATCCAAATCAACTAAACCATAACCGATCATCACGTGAGATGGAGTAGTTTTCAATGGTGAACATCGTTATGTTGATCATATCTACTATATGATTCACGCTCGACCTTTCGGTCTCCGTGTTCCGAGGCCATATCTTCATATGCTAGGCTCGTCAAGTTTAACCTGAGTATTCTGCGTGTGCAAAAACTAGCTTGCACCCGTTGTAGATGGACGTAGAGCTTATCACACCCGATCATCACGTGGTGTCTGGGCACGACGAACTTTGGCAACGGTGCATACTCAGGGAGAACACTTCTTGATAATTTAATGAGAGATCATCTTATAATGCTACCGTCAATCAAAGCAAGATAAGATGCATAAAAAGATAAACATCACATGCAATCAATATAAGTGATATGATATGGCCATCATCATCTCGTGCTTGTGATCTCCATCTCCGAAGCACCGTCATGATCACCATCGTCACCGGCGCGACACCTTGATCTCCATCGTAGCATCGTTGTCGTCTCGCCAATCTTATGCTTCCACGACTATCACTACCGTAGTAATAAAGTAAAGCATTACATCGCGATTGCATTGCATACAATAAAGCGACAACCATATGGCTCCTGCCAGTTGCCGATAACTCGGTTACAAAACATGATCATCTCATACAATAAAATTCAGGATCATGCTTTGACCATATCACATCACAACATGCCATGCAAAAACAAGTTAGACGTCCTCTACTTTGTTGTTGCATGTTTTACGTGGCTGCTACGGGCTTAAGTAAGAACCAATCTCACCTACGCATCAAAACCACAACGATAGTTTGTCAAATAGACTCCGTTTTAACCTTCTCAAGGACCGGGCGTAGCCATACTTGGTTCAACTAAAGTTGGAGAGACAGTCGCCCGCAAGCCATCTCTGTGCAAAGCACATCGAGGGAACCGGTCTCGCGTAAGCGTACGCGTAAGGTTGGTCTGGGTCGTCTCGTCCAACAATACCGCCGAACCAAAATATGACATGCTGGTAGGCAGTATGACTTGTATCGTCCACAACTCACTTGTGTTCTACTCGTGCATATAACATCAACATCAATAACCAGGCTCGGATGCCACTGTTGGGTTTCGTAGTAATTTCAAAAATTTTACTACGCGCACACAGGATCATGTGATGCATAGCAACGAGAGGAGAGTGTTGTCTACGTACCCAACGCAGACCGACTGCGGAAGCGATGACACGACGTAGAGGAAGTAGTCGTACGTCTTCACGATCCAACCGATCAAGTACCGAAACTACGGCACCTCCGAGTTCGAGCACACGTTCAGCTTGATGACGATCCCCGGACTCCGATCCAGCAAAGTGTCGGGGAAGAGTTTCGTCAGCACGACGGCGTGGTGACGATCTTGATGAACTACAGCAGCAGGGCTTCGCCTAAACTCCGCTACAGTATTATCGAGGAATATGGTGGCAGGGGGGCACCGCACACGGCTAAGGAATCGATCACGTGGATCAACTTGTGTCAACTTGTGTGTTTAGAGGTGCCCCTGCCTCCGTATATAAAGGAGCCAAGGGGGGGGGAGGCGCCGGCCAGGAGGAGGTGGCGCAGGAGGAGTCCTACTCCTACCGGGAGTAGGACTCCCCCCCCCAATCCTATTCCAACTAGGATTCCCAAGGGGGAAAGAGGGAGAGGGGTGGCCGGCCACCTCTCCTAGTCCTAATAGGACTAGGGGAAGGGGGGAGGCGCGCAGCCCCCTTGGGCTGCCCCTTTCTCCTTTCCACTAAGGCCCATGATGGCCCATATGGTTCCCGGGGGGTTCCGGTAACCTCCCGGTAACCCGGTAAAATCCCGATTTCACCCGGAACACTTCCGATGTCCAAACATAGACTTCCAATATATCAATCTTTATGTCTCGACCATTTCGAGACTCCTCGTCATGTCCGTGATCACATCCGGGACTCCGAACAACCTTCGGTACATCAAAATGCATAAACTCATAATATAACTGTCATCGTAACCTTAAGCGTGCGGACCCTACGGGTTCGAGAACAATGTAGACATGACCGAGACACGTCTCTGGTCAATAACCAATAGCGGGACCTAGATGCCCATATTGGCTCCTACATATTCTACGAAGATCTTTATCGGTCAGACCGCATAACAACATACGTTGTTCCCTTTGTCATCGGCATGTTACTTGCCCGAGATTCGATCGTCGGTATCCAATACCTAGTTCAATCTCGTTACCGGCAAGTCTCTTTACTCGTTCCGTAATACATCATCTCACAACTAACATATTAGTTGTAATGCTTGCAAGGCTTATGTGATGTGTATTACCGAGAGGGCCCAGAGATACCTCTCCGACAATCGGAGTGACAAATCCTAATCTCGAAATATGCCAACCCAACATCTACCTTTGGAGACACCTGTAATGCTCCTTTATAATCACCCAGTTACGTTGTGACGTTTGGTAGCACCCAAAGTGTTCCTCCGGTAAACGGGAGTTGCATAATCTCATAGTCATAGGAACATGTATAAGTCATGAAGAAAGCAATAGCAACATACTAAACGATCAGGTGCTAAGCTAATGGAATGGGTCATGTCAATCAGATCATTCAACTAATGATGTGACCTCGTTACTCAAATAACAACTTATTGTTCATGGTCAGGAAACATAACCATCTTTGATTAACGAGCTAGTCAAGTAGAGGCATACTAGTGACACTTTGTTTGTCTATGTATTCACACATGTATTATGTTTCCGGTTAATACAATTCTAGCATGAATAATAAACATTTATCATGAAATAAGGAAATAAATAATAACTTTATTATTGCCTCTAGGGCATATTCCCTTCACAGCCCCCTTGGGCTGCCCTTTTCTCCTTTCCACTAAGGCCCATGAAGGCCCATATGGCTCCCGGGGGGTTCCGGTAACCCTCCCGGTAACCCGGTAAAATCCCGATTTCACCCGGAACACTTTCGATGTCCAAACATAGGCTTCCAATATATCAATCTTTACGTCTCGACCATTTCGAGACTCCTCGTCATGTCCGTGATCACATCCGGGACTCCGAACAACCTTCGGTACATCAAAATGCATAAACTCATAATATAACTGTCATCGTAACCTTAAGCGTGCGGACCCTACGGGTTCGAGAACAATGTAGACATGACCGAGACATGTCTCTGGTCAATAACCAATAGCGGGACCTGGATGCCCATATTGGCTCCTACATATTCTACGAAGATCTTTATCGGTCAGACCGCATAACAACATACGTTGTTCCCTTTGTCATCGGTATGTTACTTGCCCGAGATTCGATCGTCGATATCCAATACCTAGTTCAATCTCGTTACCGGCAAGTCTCTTTACTCGTTCCGTAATACATCATCTCACAACTAACATATTAGTTGTAATGCTTGCAAGGCTTATGTGATGTGTATTACCGAGAGGGCCCAGAGATACCTCTCCGACAATCGGAGTGACAAATCCTAATCTCGAAATACGCCAACCCAACATCTACCTTTGGAGACACCTGTAATGCTCCTTTATAATCACCCAGTTACGTTGTGACGTTTGGTAGCACCCAAGGTGTTCCTCCGGCAAACGGGAGTTGCATAATCTCATAGTCATAGGAACATGTATAAGTCATGAAGAAAGCAATAGCAACATACTAAACGATCGTGTGCTAAGCTAATGGAATGGGTCATGTCAATCAGATCATTCAACTAATGATGTGACCTCGTTAATCAAATAACAACTCATTGTTCATGGTCAGGAAACATAACCATCTTTGATTAACGAGCTAGTCAAGTAGAGGCATACTAGTGACACTTTGTTTGTCTATGTATTCACACATGTATTATGTTTCCGGTAAATACAATTCTAGCATGAATAATAAACATTTATCATGATTATAAGGAAATAAATAATAACTTTATTATTGCCTCTAGGGCATATTTCCTTCATGCAGCGCCCAAGGGCTAGGCGCTGCACGTCAAAGTGTGGCGCCTAGCTCTTAGGCGCTGCACAGGTGCGTGTGGGACCGCAACTGGACCAGGGCTGCCACGCTGGCAGGATGTGCGACGCCTAAGGGAAAGGCGCTGCATAGTAGGGTGCGGCGCCCAGCTGTCGGGTGCCACACCAAAGGGTCAGCAGAGTGAAATTTTTTCCTGAACAGGTCAGTTTGTGATTTGATTTCTGCCTCAGGTCAAATCTGTGATTTCTGCCTCTTCTTCCCTAGCTTTGCTTCGATTCCAAGCAATGTTACACGGGAGCGGCTAAGCCAGCGCCGCTGCGCTCGTTTGTACTCCCTTCGTTCGAAATTCCTTGTTTCGGAAATGGATGCATTTAGAACTAAAATACATCTAGATACATCCGTTTCTGCGACAAGTAATTCCGAACGGAGGGAGTAGTGCTCAGTTTCCAGCGCACCCTCCACATGCACGCTCGAACAGAACAGACGGCTCCAGCAGACTCCGCGTGATGCATTCGTTGCTAGCCGTCACAACCAGCGTCCTCACCGGGCACCGCCCGCACATCCATCAACCAGGCAACTAGCCAACACGTACGTGTGCACGTCAAAGTAGCTGGTGCGTTGATGTCTAACATGCGCGAGTGTGCTAGGTTACTGCTTTCCGCCTCACTATGTCTTCTTGAGCTCGTGCGACTGTTTGTGTCGCCGCCCGTCGCCAATCCCTCTCACCGACCGATCCATCCGCGTGCTGCCTAGCGTACTGTGCTGAGCGCCATCTCGTCGTCCGATCCGTCCACATGCCGTCTAGCGTACCGTTCATTGGCACCGTTGACCGGGAGCCGGGAGGCCCGATCTGACGATCCGGTGCCAAACTACGTCCCTCGTGTGGTGCATCGCGTCTCTCGCGATCTCCTCTATGATGAACATGCCTCTTACGGCGACCATCACTACTACCTCAAAGTGAAACGGAGCCACGCCGGTCCTTGTGTCCTCCTCTACAATGAAGACAACGACAGTAAATCCGTGCCTCTTGCGGTGACCACCACTACTACCTCAAAGTGAAACGGAGCCACACCCCCGAAACCAAGGCATCACTTCATTGCATACCGTGTCTGTCATGTGACCCTCGTCTATATCAAGCAAGTTCACCCAAATGGAAAATTGTGTGAGCACCTGTACGTCATACGACTATGTCTTTTACTACATCGTATCACAACTCTTCATCGGTCCAGACCATAGAGGTAACTATTGCGGTCTCCTCGTCGTACTAACCATGGTGCGTCGCTGGCAAGGTCAGGCAACACTATCACATACCGGAGTCACTATAAAGTTTGTCGGTATTATAACGATTTGGGGTCAAGACCAACATCACTCGACCAGGCATGCCTAATTCAGTCAAATTTCTAAGTTACTTTTAGTTGTTGCTAAGTTGCTTTGAGTTGTTGCTAAATTGCCTTCCCCCGTTGTGAATTTGTATACGGTTGTGTTGAAGTTGTCAACCGCTATTGTGATGTCGCTAAGTTGCTTATAGTTGTAGGCAATTGACTATTTTTTTTTGAGAAACTCGAGTATATGGGATACTCAAGTGAAAGGAGTACACGCATCCTGCATTAGGTTTATCAGTCTGTCCAGGACCTTTGCAACTAGCCGCAGATCCCCAAGCTGTCTAGCCTCCATGGCTAACTCATGAGCAACAGAGTTGTCTTTTCTTCCCACGTGACTGATCTTAAAGGAAGAAAACATCTTCAGAGTCTCCTTGATGTCACAGAGGACGCCATAACATGGGGAGAGACTTTGTGCTTCCTTCTTTAACTCATCGATCATCGTTAAGCAGTCCATGTCAAGCACTAATGGTCCTTTGTACAATTCAGCCAAAGCCTTCAGGCCTATAAGCGCGGCCCTTGCCTCAGCCTCCTCGATGCTCCCCACAATGCCCATTTCCTTTCCAACTGACACAAGCTGGAATCCCCTATAGTCCCTTGCAATCGCTCCCGCCTAGCTAAACCCACTGTCAGGTAGAAGAGCTGTGTCAGAGTTTAATTTCACTATATCTCTACTCGGGGCAGACCATCTTATGGTTTGCTGAACTGTCTGGGGTGGTTCAGCCTTGGCTAGAGGTCTGATATCTCTCCCTGTTTCCGATGAGAGAGGCAAAAAGGATAGCTGCACCTCGTCCTCATATTTCTGTAAAAACTTGACAGATTGCCAGATAATTTCCTTGCCTTTCCCGTGAACACAATCATCACGTAGATGCCATCCTCTCCACAGTATGAGCATTACCTTTGCCCTCATATCATCTGGGGTCGAGTTCAGTAACAGTTGCAGGCAATCCGGACCGGTGTATCTGAATGAACCTTCAGGCGGTAGCTCCCAAATTTTCCTCATTTCTTGACGAAGGGCTCTACTTTTGGTACAGGACACCACCGCATGGAACTCACTTTCCTCCTCGCAGCCGCAAATGCTGCAAGTGGCATCCACCTCCAATGATCTCTTCCACTTGTTCTTTTTTGTGGCTAACGTATTTGTTGCAACTCGCCAGCCAAAAATCCTGACCTTCGGAGGGACCTTTGATTTCCAAATTAGATCCCAAATACTCCTATCTCCCGGATCCTTCGAGGAGCTCGACGGAGCCTGCCTAATTTGGCCCTGAGTTGTAGCGGCCAGCTTGTAAGCACTCCTTATAGAGAAGATTCCGCTCTTTTCATAATGCCAAGCTATTCTGTCCACTGTGGGTGAGCTAGGGACAGAGATTTTGCAGATTTCATCTGCATCAAATGGCTGGAAAATTTTCCTAATGAGGTCCTCGTTCCACTCTTTGTTGTCTGGTTTCATAAGCTGGTTCACCCAGCGCAATCTAGACCTCCGGATGAAAGCTGCAGACCTTAGGCCTTCCTTGCGAGGGATCCATTGGTCCCTTTGTATCTGAATGTTTGTACCATCTCCCACACGCCAAATGATGCCTTTCTTTAGGAGCTCCAAGCCAGCCTCAATACCTCTCCAAACCGGTGACGCGTCAGATGCAAACACCGTATCTAGAAGGTTTCCATGTGGGTAGCATTTCGACTTCAGAACTCTAGCGCACAGGCTGTCCGGGTTCTGTAGGAGACGCCAACTTTGTTTCGTGAGCAGCGCAATGTTAAATAGGTGCATATCCCTAAACCCAATACCACCCGCCCTCCTAGGTTGAGTCATGCGCTCCCAAGACATCCAATGCACTTTGCGGTGGCCTTCTTCATCCCCCCACCAGAAATCGCGGATCATCTTCTCGTACTTCTAGCAAAACCCTTTTGAGAGTAGGAAGCCCCCCATAGTGAAGCAAGGAAGAGCCTGGACCACAGACTTGACATGAACTTCCTAAAGGAAATATGCCCTAGAGGCAATAATAAAGTTATTATTTATTTCCTTATTTCATGATAATTGTTTATTATTCATGCTAGAATTGTATTAACCAGAAACATAATACATGTGTGAATACCTAGACAAACAAAGTGTCACTAGTATGCCTCTACTTGACTAGCTCGTTAATCAAAGATGGTTATGTTTCCTAACCATTGACAAAGAGTTGTTATTTGATTAACGGGATCACATCATTAGTTGAATGATCTGATTGACATGACCCATTCCATTAGCTTAGCATCCGATCGTTTAGTATGTTGCTATTGCTTTCTCCATGACTTATACATGTTCCTATGACTATGAGATTATGTAACTCCCGTGTGCCGGAGGAACACTTTGTGTGCTACCAAACGTCACAACGTAACTGGGTGATTATAAAGGTGCTCTACAGGTGTCTCCAAAGGTACATGTTGGGTTGACGTATTTCGAGAATAGGATTTGTCACTCCGATCGTCGGAGAGGTATCTCTGGGCCCTCTCGGTAATGCACATCACTTAAGCCTTGCAAGCAATGCAACTAATGAGTTAGTTACGAGATGATGTATTACAGAACGAGTAAAGAGACTTGCCTGTAACGAGATTGAACTAGGTATTGGATACCGACGATCGAATCTCGGGCAAGTAACATACCGATGACAAAGGGAACAACGTATGTTGTTATGCGGTCTGACCGATAAAGATCTTCGTAGAATATGTAGGAGCCAATATGGGCATCCAGGTCCCGCTATTGGTTATTGACCGGAGACATGTCTCGGTCATGTCTACATTGTTCTCGAACCCGTAGGGTCCGCACGCTTAAGGTTTCGATGACTGTTATATTATGAGTTTATACGTTTTGATGTACCGAAGGTTGTTCGGAGTCCCAGATGTGATCACGGACATGACGAGGAGTCTCGAAATGGTCGAGACATAAAGATTGATATATTGGACGGCTATATTCGGACACCGGAAGTGTTCCGGATGATTTCGGAGAAAACCGGAGAGCCGGAGGGTTACCGGAACCCCCCCGGGAGAAGTAATGGGCCATATGGGCCTTAGTGGTGAGAGAGAGGGGCAGCCAAAGGTGGGCCGCGCGCCTCCTCCCCCTGGTCCGAATTGGACTAGGAGAGGGGGGGGGGGGCGGTGCCCCCCTTTCCTTCTCCCTCCCCACTTCTTTCCCCCTCCTAGTAGGAGTCCTACTCCTACTAGGAGGAGGACTCCTCCTTGGCGCGCCATAGGGGCCGGCCGACCTCCTCCTCTCTTGAACCTTTATATACGGAGGCAGGGGCACCCCAGAGACACACAAGTTGATCCACGTGATCATATTCTTAGCCGTGTGCGGCGCCCCCTGCCACCATAGTCCTCGATAATATTGTAGCGGTGCTTAGGCGAAGCCCTGCGACAGTAGTACATCAAGATCGTCACCACGCCGTCGTGCTGATGGAACTCTTCCCCGACACTTTGCTGGATCGGAGTCCGGGGATCGTCATCGAGCTGAACGTGTGCTAAAACTCGGAGGTGCCGTTGTTTCGGTGCTTGATCGGTCGGGCCGTGAAGACGTACGACTACATCAACCGCGTTGTCATAACGCTTCCGCTGTCAATCTACAAGGGTACATAGATCACACTCTCCACTCTTGTTGCTATGCATCACCATGATCTTGCGTGTGTGTAGGATTTTTTTTTGAAATTACTACGTTCCCCAACAGTGGCATCCGAGCCTAGGTTTTATGTGTTGATGTTATATGCACGAGTAGAACACAAGTGAGTTGTGGGCGATATAAGTCATACTGCTTACCAGCATGTCATACTTTGGTTCGGCGGTATTGTTGGACGAAGCGGCCCGGACCGACATTACGCGTACGCTTATGTGAGACCGGTTCTCCCGACGTGCTTTGCACATAGGTGGCTTGCGGGTAACAATTTCTCCAACTTTAGTTGAACCGAGTGTGGCTACGCCCGGTCCTTGCGAAGGTTAAAACAACACCAACTTGACAAACTATCGTTGTGGTTTTGATGCGTAGGTAAGATTGGTTCTTACTTAAGCCCGTAGCAGCCACGTAAAACTTGCAACAACAAAGTAGAGGATGTCTAACTTGTTTTTGCAGGGCATGTTGTGATGTGATATGGTCAAGACATGATGCTAATTTTATTGTATGAGATGATCATGTTTTGTAACCGAGTTATCGGCAACTGGCAGGAGCCATATGGTTGTCGCTTTATTGTATGCAATGCAATCGCGCAATAATGCTTTACTTTATCACTAAACGGTAGCGATAGTCGTGGAAGCATAAGATTGGCGAGACGACAATGATGCTACGATGGAGATCAAGGTGTCACGCCGGTGACGATGGTGATCATGACGGTGCTTCGGAGATGGAGATCACAGGCACAAGATGATGATGGCCATATCATATCACTTATATTGATTGCATGTGATGTTTATCCTTTATGCATCTTATCTTGCTTTGATTGACGGTAGCATTATAAGATGATCTCTCACTAAAATTATCAAGAAGTGTTCTCCCTGAGTATGCACCGTTGCGAAAGTTCTTCGTGCTGAGACACCACGTGATGATCGGGTGTGATAGGCTCTACGTTCAAATACAACGGGTGCAAAACAGTTGCACACGCGGAATACTCAGGTTATACTTGACGAGCCAAGCATATACAGATATGGCCTCGGAACACGGAGACCGAAAGGTCGAGCGTGAACCATATAGTAGATATGATCAACATAGTGATGTTCACCAATGAAACTACTCCATCTCATGTGATGATCGAACATGGTTTAGTTGATTTGGATCACGTGATCACTTAGAGGATTAGATGGATGTCTATCTAAGTGGGAGTTCTTAAGTAATATGATTAATTGAACTTAAATTTATCATGAACTTAGTCCTGGTAGTATTTTGCAAATTATGTTGTAGATCAATAGCTCGCGTTGTTGCTTCCCTGTGTTTATTTTGATATGTTCCTAGAGAAAATTGTGTTGAAAGATGTTAGTAGCAATGATGCGGATTGGATCCGTGATCTGAGGTTTATCCTCATTGCTGCACAGAGGAATTATGTCCTTGATGCACCGCTAGGTGACAGACCTATTGCATGAGCAGATGCTGATGTTATGAACGTTTGGCTAGCTAAATATGATGACTACTTGATAGTTTAGTGCACCATGCTTAATGGCTTAGAATCGGGACTTCAAAGACGTTTTGAACGTCATGGACCATATGAGATGTTCCAGGAGTTGAAGTTAATATTTCAAGCAAATACCCGAGTTGAGAGATATGAAGTCTCCAACAAGTTCTATAGCTAAAAGATGGAGGAGAATCGCTCAACTAGTGAGCATGTGCTCAGATTGTCAGGGTACTACAATTGCTTGAATCAAGTGGGAGTTAATCTTCCAGATAAGATAGTGATTGACAGAATTCTCTAGTCACCATCACCAAGTTAGTAGAACTTCGTGATGAACTATAGTATGCAAGGGATGACGAAAATGAATCCCGAGCTTTTCATGATGATGAAATCGATAAAGGTAGAAATCAAGAAAGAGCATCAAGTGTTGATGGTTGACAAGATCACTAGTTTCAAGAAAAGGGCAAAGGGAAAAAGGGGAACTTCAAGAAAAACAGCAAGGAAGTTGCTGCTCATGTGAAGAAGCCCAAGTCTGGTCCTAAGCCTGAGACTAAGTGCTTCTACTGCAAAGGGACTGGTCACTGGAAGCGGAACTACCCCAAGTGATTGGCGGATAAGAAGGATGGAAAAGTGAACATAAGTATAATTGATATACATGTTATTGACGTGTACTTTAGTAGTGTTTATAGCAACCCCTCAGTATTTGATGCTAGTTCAGTTGCTAAGAGTAGTAACTCAAAACGGGAGTTGCAGAATGAACAGAGACTAGTTAAGGGTGAAGTGACGATGTGTGTTGGAAGTGGTTCCAAGATTGATATGATCATCATCGCACACTCCCTATACTTTCGGGATTAGTGTTGAACCTAAATAAGTGTTATTTGGTGTTTGCGTTGAGCATGAATATGATTTGATCATGTTTATTGTAATACAGTTATTCATTTAAGTAAAAGAATAAATTGTTGTTCTGTTTACATGAATAAAACCTTATATGGTTACACACCCAATGAAAATAGTTCATTGGATCTCGATCGTAGTGATACACATATTCATAATATTGAAACCAAAAGATGTGAAGTTAATAATGATAGTGCAACTTATTTGTAGCACTACCGTTTAGGTCATATTGGTGTAAAGCGCATGAAGAAACTCCATGCTGATGGGATTTTGGAATCACTTGATTATGAATCACTTGGTGCTTGCGAACCATGCCTTATGGGCAAGATGACTAAAGACTCTGTTCTCCGGAACAATGGAGCGAGCAACTGACTTATTGGAAATAATACATACTGATGTATGCGATCCGATGAGTGTTGAAGCTCGCGGCGGGTATCGTTATTTTCTGACCTTCACATATGATTTGAGCAGATATGGGTATATCTGCTTGATGAAACATAAGTCTAAAACATTTGAAAAGTTCAAAGAATTTCAGAGTGAAGTGGAAAATCATCGTAACAAGAAAAATAAGGTTTCTACGATCTGATCGCGGAGACAAATATTTGAGTTACGAGTTTGGTCTTTAATTAAAACTATGTGGAATAGTTTCACAAATTCATGCCACCTGGAACACCACAGCATAATAGTGTGTTCGAACGTCATAACCGTACTTTATTGGATATAGTGCAATCTATGATGTTTCTTACCAATTTACCACTATCGTTTTGGGGTTATGCATTAGAGACAGCTACATTCACGAAAAAAGGGCACCATCTAAATCCGTTGAGACGACACTGTATGAACTATGGTTTGACAAGAAACCTAAGCTGTCGTTTCTTAAAGTTTGAGGTTGCAATGCTTATGTGAAAAAGTTTCAACCCGATAAGCTCAAACCCAAATCGGAGAAGTGCGTCTTCATAGGATACCCAAAAGAAAAATGTTGGGTACACCTTCTATCACAGATCCGAAGGCAAATTCGTTGCTGAGAATGGATCCTTTCAAGAGAAGGAGTTTCTCTCGAAAGAAGTGAGTGGGAGGGAAGTAGAAAACTTGATAAGGTAATTGTACCTTCTCCCTTATTGGAAAGTAGTTCATCACAAAAAATCTGTTCTTGTGACTACTACACCAATTAGTGAGGAAGCTAATGATGATGATCATGTAACTTCAGATCAAGTTACTACCGAATCTCGTAGGTAAACGAGAGTGAGATCCGCACCAGAGTGGTACGGTAATCCTGTTCTGGAAATCATGCTGCTAGATCATGATGAACCTACGAACTATGAAGAAGCGATGGTGAACCCAGATTCCGCAAAATGGCTTGAAGCCATGAAATCTGAGATGGGATCCATGTATGAGAACAAAGTATGACTTTGGTTGACTTGCCCGATGATCGACAAGCAATTGAGAATAAATGGATCTTCAAGAAAAAGACTGACGCCGACGGTAATATTACTGTCTACAAAGCTCAACTTGTCGCAAAAGGTTTTCGACAAGTTCAAGGGGTTGACTACGATGAGACCTTCTCACCCGTAGCGATGCTCAAGTCTGTCCGAATCATGTTAGCAATTGCCGCATTTTATGATTATGAAATTTGGCAGATGGATGTAAAAACTGCATTCCTGAATGGATTTCTGGAAGAAGAGTTGTATATGATGCAACCGGAAGGTTTTGTCGATCCAAAGGGAACTAACAAAGTGTGCAAGCTCCAGCGATCCATTTATGGACTGGTGCAAGCCTCTCGGAGTTGGAATAAACGCTTTGATAGTGTGATCAAAGCATTTGGTTTTATACAGACTTTCGGAGAAGCCTGCATTTACAAGAAAGTGAGTGGGAGCTCTGTAGCATTTCTGATATTATATGTAGATGACATATTACTGATTGGAAATGATATAGAATTTCTAGATAGCATAAAGGGATACTTGAATAAGAGTTTTTCAATGAAAGACCTCGGTGAAGCTGCTTACATATTAGGCATAAAGATCTATAGAGATAGATCAAAACGCTTAATTGGACTTTCACAGAGTACATACCTTGACAAGATTTTGAAGTAGTCCAAAATGGAGCAGTCAAAGAAAGAGTTCTTGCCTGTATTACAAGGTGTGAAGTTGAGTAAGACTCAAAGCCCGACCACGGCAGAAGATAGAAAGAGAATGAAAGTCATTCCCTATGCCTTGGCCATAGGTTCTATAAAGTATGTCATGTTGTGTACCAGATCTATTGTATACCCTACACTGATTTGGCAAGGGAGTACAATAGTGATCTAGGAGTAGATCACTGGACAGCGGTCAGAATTATCCTTAGTGAAATAAGGATATGTTTCTCGATTATGGATGTGACAAAAAGGTTCGTCGTAGAGGGTTACGTCGATGCAAGTTTTTGACACTGATCCAGATGATTCTAAGTCTCAATCTGGATACATATTGAAAGTGGGAGCAATTAGCTAGAGTAGCTCCGTGCAGAGCATTGTAGACATAGAATTTTGCAAAAATACATACGAATCTGAATTTGGCAGGCCCGTTGACTAAATTTCTCTCACAAGCAAAACACGATCACTCTTTGGGTGTTAATCACATAGAGATGTGAACTAGATTATTGAATCTAGTAAACCCTTTGGGTGTTAGTCACATGGAGATGTGAACCAATCACATAAAGATGTGAACTATTGGTGTTAATCACATAGCGATGTGAACTAGATTATTGACTCTAGTGCAAGTGGGAGATTGAAGGAAATATGCCCTAGAGGCAATAATAAAGTTATTATTTATTTCCTTATTTCATGATAATTGTTTATTATTCATGCTAGAATTGTATTAACCGGAAACATAATACATGTGTGAATACATAGACAAACAAAGTGTCACTAGTATGCCTCTACTTGACTAGCTCATTAATCAAAGATGGTTATGTTTCCTAACCATTGACAAAGAGTTGTTATTTGATTAACGGGATCACATCATTAGTTGAATGATCTGATTGACATGACCCATTCCATTAGCTTAGCATCCGATTGTTTAGTATGTTGCTATTGCTTTCTCCATGACTTATACATGTTCCTATGACTATGAGATTATGTAACTCCTGTGTGCCGGAGGAACACTTTGTGTGCTACCAAACGTCACAACGTAACTGGGTGATTATAAAGGTGCTCTACAGGTGTCTCCAAAGGTACATGTTGGGTTGACGTATTTCGAGAATAGGATTTGTCACTCCGATCGTCGGAGAGGTATCTCTGGGCCCTCTCGGTAATGCACATCACTTAAGCCTTGCAAGCAATGCAACTAATGAGTTAGTTGCGAGATGATGTATTACAGAACGAGTAAAGAGACTTGCCGGTAACGAGATTGAACTAGGTATTGGATACCGACGATCGAATCTCGGGCAAGTAACATACCGATGACAAAGGGAACAACGTATGTTGTTATGCGGTCTGACCGATAAAGATCTTCATAGAATATGTAGGAGCCAATATGGGCATCCAGGTCCCGCTATTGGTTATTGACCGGAGACATGTCTCGGTCATGTCTACATTGTTCTCGAACCCGTAGGGTCCGCATGCTTAAGGTTTCGATGACTGTTATATTATGAGTTTATACGTTTTGATGTACCGAAGGTTGTTCGGAGTCCCAGATGTGATCACGGACATGACGAGGAGTCTCGAAATGGTCGAGACATAAAGATTGATATATTGGACGGCTATATTCGGACACCAGAAGTGTTCCGGATGATTTCGGAGAAAACCGGAGAACCGGAGGGTTACCGGAACCCCCCCGGGAGAAGTAATGGGCCATATGGGCCTTAGTGGTGAGAGAGAGGGGCAGCCAAAGGTGGGCCACGCGCCTCCTCCCCCCTGGTCCGAATTGGACTAGGAGAGGGGGGGCCGCGCCCCCCTTTCCTTCTCCCTCCCCACTTCTTTCCCCCTCCTAGTAGGAGTCCTACTCCTACTAGGAGGAGGACTCCTCCTTGGCGCGCCATAGGGGCCGGCCGGCCTCCTCCTCTCTTGAACCTTTATATACGGAGGCAGGGGCACCCCGGAGACAGACAAGTTGATCCACGTGATCATATTCTTAGCCGTGTGCGGCGCCCCCTGCCACCATAGTCCTCGATAATATTGTAGTGGTGCTTAGGCGAAGCCCTGCGACAGTAGTACATCAAGATCGTCACCACGCCATCGTGCTGACGGAACTCTTCCCCGACACTTTGCTGGATCGGAGTCCGGGGATCGTCATTGAGCTGAACGTGTGCTAAAACTCGGAGGTGCCGTTGTTTCAGTGCTTGATCGGTCGGGCCGTGAAGACGTACGACTACATCAACCGCGTTGTTATAACGCTTCCGCTGTCTATCTACAAGGGTACGTAGATCACACTCTCCCCTCTCGTTGCTATGCATCACCATGATCTTGCGTGTGCGTAGGATTTTTTTTTGAAATTACTATGTTCCCCAACACTTCCTTTGCCGCGTAAGCCATGAATCTTCCTAACCAGTCATTACATCTTTTGCTGAACCTGTCCAAAATTGGTTGGAAGTTCTTGTCCTTCATCCTTCCCTCAGGAGTTGGAAGCCCCAAATACTTGCTTTCAAATGTTGAAGACACCACTCCAAGGATTCTTTTTATCTCTTTCCTATTCTCCTCTGGACACTGCTCACTGAAAAGTAAGGAACACTTATTCTCACTCAGCAGCTGCCCCGTGGCCCTCTGGAAGGAAGACAAAACCCTCTTTATTACTTGTGCCTGCTCAGCCGACGCCTTGAAAAATAAAAGGCTGTCTTCCACGAAGAGGAGGTTTGATATTCTTGGACAATTCCTCACAATCTTTAAGGGTGTCAGGTTGCCTTCATCTATTTCTTTATTCATTAAGTTGACCAGTCCATCTGCAACAAAGAGGAACAGATACGGGCTCAGAGGGTCACCTTGTCGCAATCCCTTAGATGGGATGAAAGGGTCTAAGAGATCTCCATTGCATCTGACTGAGTATCTGAGGCCGGGGAAGTGAAATTCTCCCCCATTTTTTAAGAAGAACGGTGGTTTAATCACCTGAGCCAGGTAGAATTAATATTCTGAGCCTAGGGCGGAATTAGTGGAGCCCCTGTCGGGGCGACTCCGGGGCGAACACCGGCCGATTCCGGATCGCTTGATCCGTTCTTTGATCCAAGCGAGAGAGATGGGAAACTTGAGAGAGAGGAGAGATTACGGAGAGCCCGTGTGGATCCAGATCCGCTGGGGATGCACGAGGCGTGGATCAAAGCCAGAGCGTCGGTGCGCAGGTATGTTGAGTCACGGAAGGTGACCATGAAAAATCAGCATGAATTCGGGAAAAAGTTTGCAGATCCCGTAATCCCAGGTACGGAGAAGATTAGCTGCAAAATACATCAGATGAGATCGGATCTAAGTGGCGGATTTATGGAAGGAGATCACAGGGTTGATAGCAGAGGGCAAGGCACATCTTAGAGGTCAGATCCACCTGATAAAGGTGGAGGATCGAGTCCATTTTTCGTTGATTCTGGGTGGCTCCCAAAGGAAGCTGATCGTGTATTGGCTGATCGGATTAAGCAGTTTCCATCAAAGGCCTCGGATCCAGGGGTTCTTAAGGAGGGGATTCTGAGAGTACGACCCCTACCCGAGCTCATTTGTTCATCCACTGGTATTCAAAGACAAGCAATGTCAGAGAAGCACCATCGTGAGGGGAAGGAGCCCATGGCTCAGTCCGAGAAACTGGAGGTGATTGGCAATGGAAAGCTGGGCGCGAATCCACTCCAGCGTGGTGAATCCTCACGGGGGAGTGGTGATTTGTTCCGCACCCCCGTCGGACAGAGTGCTTCAGCAACACTGGGCTCCAGGAATGCCGAGAGAGGAGGCGCGGTCACCCCTGCCTTTCCTATCACCTTGGAGAGGCAGGCGCCAAATGTGGTTCAACTGAACCTGGCCAGGGAGAGAGCTGCCATGCGCACGAGATGGATAGCCGTCGGGCTATTCTTCTCGATGTAGCTCTTCAGCATCAGTGGACTCTTCAAGGAGCTGAAGAGGAAGTGGGGGCTGAGGGGGCGTTTCAACCATTTGCCTATGAAGAACAACCGCTTCCTCCTTGAGTTCGAGTGGGAGGGCGACCTCAGGTTCATCCTCCGGAATGGCCCTTGGACACACCGCGGCGATGCCTTCCTAGTGACTGCGGTGGACGGGAGCGTTCGGCCCAGGGACGTGGAGATTGCACATATGCCAATCTGGGTCCGCATCTACGATGCCCCCCCGATCATGCTCTCTGAACCGGTGGCCAGAGAGATTGGTGGCAGGCTTAGTGAAGTGCTTGAGGTACACACGGACATGGAAGGCAGGATTTGGGGCGACTATCTAAGAATTCGTATCAACCATGACGTCGATGTACCCCTCTGTAGCACTTTAGAGTCCCATGATTTTGCTGAGAACGAAGTGTTCTTCCTAGATGTAAAGTATGAGAGGGTGCCTCGGTTCTGTAGCTACTGTGGTTTCCTTGGCCATAGCCAGCGCGATTGTGAGTTGCCCGTAGACCTCCAAAAGATGAGGTTCTCGGCAGCATTTCGCGCTTCTCCTTTTAAGCACAACAAGGGTGGAGAGAACTATGTGCCTCCTGACGCCGGCAGCGCACGTCGCTTCCTGCACTTTGACTCGGAAGTTGGCTGTGGGGTGAGGTCAGCTCCGCCAAGGCTTGCTGTGGAGAGGTATGAGGACATCAATGAGGAGGTGCTTGCAGACCCAGCGGTGCAGGCTGCCATCGCAGCGGTTGGTGCTAACAAACTTGGCCCAGGAAAAAACAAGATGCAGACATCATCAGGTGCAGAGCCCGGCCTGGAGGCGGAGGGTTCCTACACCAACAAAGCCCTCCTGCCCTTGAACAAGAACCCAGATGCAAGCGGGGAGGGGCCAACACCCGCAACTCCCCTCAACGTTTGCCCTCGACAAACCTGACAGCCAATGGCGGACCAAACTCCAGGGAATCCAGCTTGGAGTTCCCCCCGGGATATGGGCCTGTTCCACGTTTCCGTGCAGATCATGGGGCCCTTGCTGCACCAGTGTTGGCTTCTTCTGCCGCCCTGGATACAACAGTGTTGAACCCGGCTCTAGATGCGGTCGGGGATGGTGCAGCACAGGTGGACGGGCTCGCCATCGAAGGTAATACAGATCAGATGCTGGTCGGGGGTGATGGTGAGATCCATGCCAAGGACAACAACGAGGAAGCTGCAGGCGGAAGGGACACTGTACTAGGGAAACGTTCTGATCGTGACCCAATGGAAAAGGATAGCAAGAGGGACTCTGATGGGGACCAGGGGGAACTGAAGAAAAAGGCAAGAAGTAACCCAGAGGATGAAGGAAAGGCTGGACCTGGCGAGTTTGGTGGACAGGAAGCGGCCGGTCAAGAGGCTGCCGGCATACTGACGGGTGCCAAGGACGGTGCCCGTCAGGGGCCATGACGGTCCTAAGTTGGAACTGCCGGGGACTTGGGCAACCCTGGACAGTTCAGGAGCGCATGTGCTTAGTGCACACGTACAAGCCTAAGCTTGTGTTCCTCTCTGAAACACGGCAGAGCAACCAGTATGTCAATAAACTCAGATGGAGGCTAGGCCTCAAGCATTGTATTGCACAACCTGGTAAGAGAAAAAGTGCCAGCATTGCACTCCTGTATGATGAAAGTGTTGAAATAATAAAGCTCTCCATTGGCCCGAGGTATATAGATGTGTTAGTTCGTTTAACCCCGAATGGATTCCAATGGCGTGGTACTTTTGTTTATGGAGAGCCGAAAGCCCATGAAAGACACCTCATGTGGGAATTGTTGAGTAGAATAAAAGATAAATCAAATGCACCATGGCTGATGATAGGCGATTTCAATGAGACGATGTGGCAAGCTGAGCACTTCTCAGCGGCGAAAAGATCAGAGCGATACATGGAAAACTTTCGGTTAGTTCTATCGAATTGCAATCTCTTTGATCTGGGGTTTAAGGGACCGGGCTGGACATATGATAATAAACAAGCAGGTCGGAAAAATGTACGAGCTAGACTGGATAGAGCTGTAGCTTCATCGAGTTGGTCGGGTCACTTTCGAGAAGCTACTGTTGAGCACATCTGCTCTAGTCATTCAGATCACCTGTCGGTTCTCTTGAAGCTTGGCAAGAGAAAGGAATGGAGGCCGGTGGGGTCTAAATCGCCCCAGCCCTTCCGCTATGAACACATGTGGGAAAGGGTGCAGTCCCTTCAGGCTACAGTCGAGAATGGATGGAAGGGCTCAGGTGAGGCTCAAAACCTCCAGGAAGTTGGTGCTAAGATTTGCAGCATGGCACATGTCTTGAGGAAGTGGTCTGATAGGGACTTTGGCTCTGTTATGAAGAAATCAACAGACATTAGAAGAAAACTGAGTGTGCTATGGAGGTCCCCAAACACGCCTGAAATCCAACGTGAGGTAAAGCAATGTACAGAGGAACTAGATGAGCTTCTATTGAGAGAGGAATTAATGTGGATGCAGCGATCAAGAGAAACCTATCTGCGGGAAGGCGATCGCAACACGAAATGGTTTCAAAGAAAGGCAACAGGAGAAAGAAAAAAAATGAAATTAGCAAATTAAAAGATGGCAGCGGAGTTTGGAAAGAGGACAGAAAGGGGATTCAGGAACTGGTGAGGAGCTATTTCCAAAGCTTGTACGAGAGGGAACATGTTGTGGAACCACAAGTGTTGCTGAATTTTGTTGAAAGAAGGGTTACTGACGAGATGAACGAGGCATTGAAAAAACCGTTCTCGGCGGAGGAAGTGAGTGATTCCCTTTTCCAAATTGGACCTTTAAAGGCTCCTGGTCCGGACGGCCTACCGGCTAGATTCTATCAAAGGAATTGGGAGGTCATGAGAGATGAAGTGATCAGAGGTGTGCTAAGTTTCTTCGAGGGTGGGCTCTATCGAAAGGTATAAATGACACAGTAATTGTGCTAATCCCGAAAGGCAAAGACCCATAATCACTAAAAGATTACTGTCCCATCAGCCTCTGTAACGTCATTTACAAAGTGATCTCGAAGTGCCTCGTCAACCGTCTACGCCCTTTTTTGGACGGAATTATATCGGAGACTCAAAGTGCATTTATCTCGGGCTGCATGATTACAGATAATGCCACAATTGCATTCGAGTGCTTCCATAAGATCCAACATAGCAGGAACAAATATGACATGTATTGTGCATATAAGCTGGATCTGGCAAAAGCATACGATAGGGTTGACTGGGGATTTCTGAAAGGAGTTCTTCTAAAAATGGGATTCAGTGAAAAGTGGACAACCTGGGTTATGGAGTGTGTAGGCAATTGACTATTTTTGTTATGAAGTTGTGTATCTTGTTGTGAAGATGGCTACCGGTGTTGCGATGTTTAACATTGTTGTTGTTAACTTGTCGACCGGTGTTTTGAAGTTGTCTACTATTGTTGTAAATTTCCCTACGGCTTATTGTGAAGTTGCCTGCTAGTGTTCTGCTATAGCAATTGTTGTGGACACTCTTGATCTACGTAGTAGTTGGACAATTCTACCATAGGATGAAATTTGCCGAACTTTTTTTTGAGCAACTTTGGATGCTATTGTTGAAAATATGCCCTAGAGGCAATAATAAAATGGTTATTATTATATTTCCTTGTTCATGATAATTATCTGTTGTTCATGCTTTAATTGTATTAACTGGAAACCGTAATACATGTGTGAATACATAGATGACAACATGTCCCTAGTAGCCTCTAGTTGACTAGCTCGTTGATCAATAGATGGTTATGGTTCCTTGAACATGGACATTGGATGTTGTTGATAACGGGATCACATCATTAGGAGAATGATGTGATGGACAAAACCCAATCCTAGGCATAGCACAAGATCGTGTAGTTCATTCGCTAGAGCTTTTCTAATGTCAAGTATCACTTCCTTAGACCATGAGATTGTGCAACTCCCGAATACCGTAGGAATGCTTTGGGTGTATCAAACGTCACAACTGAAAGTGCAACTATCCCTAGGTGGTTTTGGTAATTCATAACAACATATAGCTCATTGAGCTAATGCTATTCCAAGATGATTATTTCAGGAAAGCTCAATGATTGGCATGGCATGGATGGTGAAAGTGGAACCCTCAAAATGCTAAGGACAAAGGATTGGCTCAAGCTTCAAGATCAAGACTCTTCATTTTATATTTTAGTGATCCAAGATCACATTGAGTCTTTAGGAAAAGCCAATACTATCAAGGAGGGATGAGGTGTTACTTAATGAGCCTCTTGCTTCATGGCTTAGTGATATGCTCCAAAACCCTCAGCTACTTTCCCATATCCACATTTGACCTAAACCCTAAGCCAAACTCGGCCCTACCGATTCTTTCAACCCGGCGCCACCGAGTTTCACTTGTCATAGCCATTGCCAAACCCTAGCAAATCGGTTCTACCGATAGGGATCTCGGTCTCACCGAGATGGGATTGTAATCTCTCTGTTTCCTTTTCGTAACTTTTCGGTCTCACCGAAAGAGCGGATCGGTCCCACCGAGATTGCAATGTAAATTCAGTGTTTCCTTTTTGTAACTTTTCGGTCTCACCGAAAGAGCAAATCGGTCCCACCGAGTTTGCCTGACCAACTCTCTGGTTAGCTAATTACCAAAATCGGTCTCACCGAGTTTGTGTAATTGGTCTCACCGAGATTACGTTATGCCCTAACCCTAACAAAATCGGTCCTACCGAGTTGCATGTCAGTCCCACCGAAAATCACTAACGGTCACTAGGTTTACTATTTCGGTCCGACCGAGTTTGTTGATTCGGTCCCACCGAGATTGGTAAATTGTGTGTAACGGTTGGATTTCGTGTGGAGGCTATATATACCCCTCCACCTCCTCTTCATTCGTGGAGAGAGCCATCAGAACACATCTACACTTCCAACTCTTATGTTCTGAGACAGAACCAGCTACTCATGTGTTGAGGCCAAGATATTCCATTCCTACCATATGAATCTTGATCTCTAGCCTTCCCCAAGTTGCTTTCCACTCAAATCTTCTTTCCACCATATCCAAATCCTGTGAGAGAGAGTTGAGTGTTGGGGAGACTATCATTTGAAGCACAAGAGCAAGGAGTTCATTATCTACACACCATTTGTTACTTCTTGGAGAGTGATGTCTCCTAGATTGGCTAGGTGTCACTCGGGAGCCTACGACAAGATTGTGGAGTTGAACCAAGGAGTTTGTAAGGGCAAGGAGATCGCCTACTTCCTGAAGATCTACCGCTAGTGAGGCAAGTCCTTCGTGGGCGATGGCCATGGTGGGATAGACAAGGTTGCTTCTTCGTGGACCCTTCATGGGTGGAGCCCTCCATGGACTCGCGCAACCGTTACCCTTCGTGGGTTGAAGTCTCCATCAACGTGGATGTAGGATAGCACCACTTATCCGAACCACGGGAAAAACATCCGTGTCTCCAATTGCGTTTGAATTCTCCAAACCCTTCCCTTTACATTCTTGCAAGTTGCATGCTTTACTTTCCGCTGCCAATATACTCTTTGCATGCTTGCTTGAATTGTGTGATGATTGCTTGACTTGTCCTAAAATAGTTAAAAACTGCCAAGAACTAAAATTGGGAAAAGGTTAAGTTTTTATTTGGTCAAGTAGTCTAATCACCCCCCCCTCTAGACATACTTCCGATCCTACAAGTGGTATCAGAGCTTTGGTCTCCATTTGATTTGATTTCCATAGCTTTTGGTGGTCATAGCCTTGGTTTCACGACCTAGGAGAGTATGGCGTCTAGCGAGGGAAATTATCACCATAGAGGTCCTTACTTTGATGGTACTAATTTTGCTAGTTGGAAGCATAAAATGAAAATGCATATTCTTGGACATAACCCCGCCGTTTGGGCTATTGTGTGTGTTGGTTTGCAAGGTGACTTCTTTGATGGGAGAGAACCAAACCATGAAGCTACCGCGGATGAGTTGAAGATGTTGCAATACAATGCTCAAGCTTGTGATATTCTCTTCAACGGATTGTGCCCCGAAGAATTCAACAAAATCAGCCGTCTTGAGAATGCAAAGAAAATTTGGGACACTTTGATTGATATGCACGAAGGTACCGACTCCGTCAAGGAATCCAAATTGGATGTGCTTCAAAGTCAACTTGACAAGTTTAAAATGAAGGATGGTGAAGGTGTCGCTGAAATGTACTCTAGGCTTGCTCTCATCACAAATGAGATTGCCGGCTTAGGAAGTGAAGAGATGACCGATAGATTCATCATAAAGAAGATTCTAAGAGCCTTGGATGGAAAATATGATACTGTGTGCACATTGATCCAAATGATGCCGAATTACAAAGATCTCAAGCCAACGGAGGTGATTGGAAGAATTGTTGCTCATGAGATGTCACTTAAGGATAAAGAGGAACTTCACAACAAATCAAGTGGTGCCTACAAAGCCTCATGTGAAGCCCCTACATCATCAAGTGAGAAACAAAACTTCAATGAAGAATTGAGCTTAATGGTGAAAAACTTCAACAAGTTCTACAAGAGTAGAAGCAAAGATAGAAGCTCCAAGTCAAGGTCCTACAATGACAAAAGATCTTCTAGTCGAGAGCGAAACTGCTACAATTGTGGAAGACCCGGACACTATTCCAATGAGTGTATGGCTCCCTACAAGAGAAGAGAAGACTCTCCAAAAAGAAGAAGCAAAAGAGAAGAATCACCACCAAGAGAGAGAAGGAGTAGAGATGATCATTATGAATGAAGATACTCACGGAGAAGCAAGGATTCGGAAAGGAAGGAAAAATCATCAAGGAGCTACACAAAACGAAGACATCAAGCTCATGTTGGTGAATGGGTATCCAGCTCCGACTCCGACAGCCACTCCGAGAGAAGTTATCACTCCGACTCCGAATATACTCAAGATGAAGGTGTTGCCGGTATAGCACTTGTGTCAACCAACTCCTACGACATATTTGACTCACCAAATGAAGGAATTGGAAGATGCTTCATGGCCAAAGGTCCTAAGGTAACACACCCCGAGTATGTTGATTTTAATAGTGATGAAGATGACTTGTTAGGTGATGATGATTTACTTGTTGACAACTCTAGTGATGAATACTATGATGAAACGTCAATTAATCATGCTAATCAAGATAAAACGAATGACAATGATAAGGAGAAGATTGAGGCTCTAACTAAAGAACTAAACACTCTTAAGTTAGCTCATGAAACTATCTTCGAAGATCATCGAGAACTTTTAAGAGCTCATGAGAAGTTACGCTTTGAAAAGCTCAATCTTGAGCAAGAGCATGAATTTTTAAAGGCAATCAATGATGATCTCCGCAAGAAAAGTTCTTCTTACATTGCCAAGCGTTTACTCTTATCCACTTACATGCCTCAAGTCAAGTCTAGTAACAAGAACAAGAAAGATTCTTCCTCTAGTAGTAACAATGATCATGCTAAATCCAATATTGTTGCTTCTAGTAGTTCTCTTAATTCCACTAATGATTCTCTTAGCCAAGTTACACTTGAGCAAGAAAATAGCTTATTGAAGGGAATTATAGAGAAAGGAGTGTACAAAAGCCTTGCCGGGAGTAAGCAATTCGAGGAAACTGTGCGCAAGCAAGGAATGCATCGGAAGAATCAAGGTGTTGGTTTTGAACGAAAGTTCAATGCCAATGGAGTTGAGTGGGAAGAAGATCAATACCCCAAGACAAAGTTTGTTCCTCAACAAGAGAAGTATGACACTTCGTTCAAGGGGACACAAGCTCTAGATGATCTTCCACCACAAGACTACAAGCAAAAAGGCAAGGACAAGCTTCAAGAGGAAATTGATGCATTTGAAGAAGCTCCTAAGACCTTGGTCAAGTGGATTCCCAAGACCACTTCAAGTTCCACTTCATCAAGTACGACTACAACTCCAAGGATTCCCATCAAGATGGTGTGGATCCAAAAGAAGAAGAACTAGAGAGTTCTTGAGGGTGACTTCGCCAACATACTTCACTCTTATCATTTTGGCAAGAACAAGTGCAATCAACTTCCACATCTTGCACTAGTTCAAGGAGTCACATACCCTCTTGTTGGTAACACAAGGGACAAGGTAACCTAAAAGTTTTCATGGACATCATCTTGTGTGTGCATCACTCTATGTCTATGGATATCCTTGTTTGTTCCTTGTGGGACTAACTCGTGTAGGTATTGAAAGTGCAATTCACTCAAATGGATAGCTCCAAGTGATCTACATTAACATTGAGCATCCACATCTTCAACATCTACATGAAGTCATCATCGACAAAACCCAAGGTTAGTTCATCCCTCTTAGGGGGGATATCACATCTAGGGGGAGCTTTACTCTAAGACTTGAGCTAAAGCAACTCTAAAGATGTGAACACAACAATGCTTTATGTAAAAGTGGTAACCCCACTTGAGCTTAAACGATGAGTATGACCTATGATCAAGTGTTCTCACTTGACTCCTAAGTCAATATACTCATATATAGATGACCTAGTCATCGCCAATTGCTTGATAGATGCTAGAATTGGTTGTGCATGCTTTGTCACATATTTCAATTGCCATTTTATTGTGTGAGCATGTTGGTTGCATATTTTACTCATTCGAGGACATCCACTTGTTGTTTTGATTGTTTGGCTTTTATTTCCTTTTGCCAAGTGGATGGTCAAGAATGCCTAAGAACCTCCTCTAGCTATCTATGCTTTTCTCGTCTCAAACTCTATTCATGCTACATCACAAAATTTGATCAAGTCAGACTTGAACCACTCTGTGTGAGGAGCACTCGGAGTCCCCGATTCGTCACAGACTTAAACTTCCAAAACCTCTTTGTGATTCTCGGTCTGACCGATATCCTACTTTCGGTCCTACCGAGATCATTAAGTTGATCTGAATTTTCAATCTCGGTGCAACCGATTTGAACCATTCGGTCACACCGAGTTGCAATAACTGTATACAGTTTTGCATCTCGGTGCCACCGAGTTGTTCCACTCGGTCACACCGACAGGGTCGGGCTATATATAGTCACGGGCAAAAATTTGGAAATTTCTCCGAACCCCTTCGCCCGCGCGATAGCTTGCTCTGCCATCATGGTCTCCGGATCGTCTCCTCGCCGCCAGCCGCCTCCAGTCGCTGGTCTCCATCACCGTCAACGGAATTCAACCCTGCCGTTGCCGCCGTAGCGAGTCTACGCCGAACTAGGGTATGGACTCGATCACAGTGCTATTCCCCGTACGATTCCTAGCACATTGTGTTCTTAATGATTCTTGCCATGATTGAAACACTCCTATCCAGTCAATGCGTTCGTAGATTAGTTTTGATTCGAAATTTTTAGGGTTAGGTTTCCGCCGAAACCATCTCGGACCCACCGAGTTGAAAAACTCGGTCCCACCGATTTGGCTTATGCCATTGCACAAGTGAAACTCGGTCTGACCGAGAATTACTAATCGGTGTGACCGATTTTGGAACTTTGTGAAACCCTAGCAGTCTCGGTGCCACCGAACTGTGACTCGGTCCAACCGAGTTCACTAGTTTAGGTTCCAAAAACTGCTTTGGTATCACCGAGTTCAAAAATCGGTAGATCTGAGATGATTTTAGTGGGAAACTAAAACTAAGTTTTTGAATCATTCTTTTGCAAAAATCTCTGCATTTTGTGATGCTCATCCACTCTACCTCATCTATAAACTCTTCACAGGGTCAACAGTCAGCTTTTACATCATGTCTGATCAGAGTGACAGCCAGAACAGGTCAGAAGAGCAGGTGCACATGAGTGAGGGCACTAGTCCCTCCAGCTCTTCAGATGATGGCAGCAGGAGTACCCCAAGCAATTTGCCAAAAGCTGCCACCAGACAAAGGAAGAAGAGAACTTCAGATTCTGAGGATGAAGATTATGTGGTAGAGGAAGAGGAAGCCACATCAAAGAGAGTTGTGCTCAAGAAGGAGTATGGCTCAGCTCAAGGCACAAAGCCAGGCTTGAAAATCAAAAGGCCAGCAGGTAGGCAGCCTATGCCAAAGGCTAGAGCTTCAACTCAGATTCCTGAGAAGCCTGCACCCATAGAGCCAGTTGCTGCTGAAGGAAAGAAAAGGAAGGAAAGGGTCAAGAAGACCGTAGCCAGAGTGCTTGGAAAGGCTTACATCATGGAAGAAGAGGAAGAAGAAGAGGTTGCTTCACCAGCACCTAAGGCACCTAAGCTTATGGGTGATGCTATAAGATCAGGGGCTGCCACATCTAAGCCCAAAGAAGCACCCAAAGCTGCCTCCAAGCCCAAGTCTGCACCAAAGAGAAATACGAGGAGCATACCTGCAACTGAGAAGAACAAGGCCCCAGTACCTGAGACTGTTGTTGAAGAAGATGATGAAGAGCATGTTCTGAGAAAGCTCAAGCCCAAGATCCCAGACCACAATGATGCTCATCCTGTGGCTGAGGACATGAAGCTCAGAAGAGATTCAGGGCTCAGGAAGTGGAGAGAAGCAGACCCGTATGCTTCAAGGAGAAGAACTGCTGTGGATTACATGTTTCACACCAAGGAACAACAAGATTTCTATGAGACAGTGCTGCTTGATAAGAAGGCCATAGTTTGTGACATGAGATGGGTTGATTGGGGGTACATCAAGGACAATGAGGAACACTATCCTGGTGTGATTGACAGTTTTGGTGCTTGTGGAGTTGCAGACTTTGTTGGGCAGAAGCTCACAAAGTGGAACGAGGAACTCATTATGCAATTCTACTCCACAGCACACTTCTACCCAGATGGAAGGATCACATGGATGTCTGAGGGTACGAGGTACCAATCTACTGTTGAAGAATGGGCTAAGTTGATCAATGCCCCAGAGGAAAATGAAGATGACCTGGATGTATATGCCAAGAAGAAGATGGACCACAACTCTATGTCCAACATGTACAAGGAAATTCCAAATGAAGCACTTGATACTTTCAAGTTTGGCTCAGTCCATTATCTTCTGTCAGGGCTGCCAACTATCAACTGGATCCTAAGGCACACCTTATTGCCCAAGTCAGGTGATCACAAGATGATCAGAGGCCATGCAATAAATTTGCTTCATATTTTTGATGTGCCTCGGAAATTCAAGGTCATGAGCCTCATATTAGAGCCTATCAAGAGGACTGCAGCAGATCAGAAGAGGAGCTGTGGTTATGCCCCTCAGATCCAGCAGCTCATTAACTCCAAGATGGGCACAGGCATATACTTATTGGACAAGGAACACCTGCCCATCCATCCAGATTTTGAGGACAATCAAGTTGTGATGAATGAGAACGAACCATCATCAGTTCAAGCACAAGCAAAGAAGGAGAAGGCAAGGAAGGAGAAAGCTGCCAAGATGCCAACTCAAGAGGAGGCATCTAAGTATTTCTTGAAAACCAAACAAGAGCAGCTTGGTTACTTGATTGCATCCACACTGAGGATTGAGAAAGGACTGGCCACCCTCACTCAGAATCAGCAGAGCTTAGAGAGGATCATGGAACAAAACTTCTATGACTTGGATGTCAAAGTAACAGAGATTCAGTTTGCAGTGGAACAATTACAGGATGATATGCAGGAGAGGAAAGGCAAGACTACAACTGATGCATTTGCCAGAGTGCCAAGAGCTCAGAGATCATATGCAATGCCAGTTGCTGACACCAGAGCCACCACTTCTGCACCAGCTACAGCTTCAGTTCCACCAGCTCCATCATCTACTTCAGCTTCAACTCCAACCACGTCTACAGAAGGCTTCGTCCTTGGAGTGATCCAGACTCCACCACCACCAGAAGATCAAGCCTGAGAGTCGATCTAGCACTATGCATTTTCTAGGAACTTTTTGGTAACTTGTTGCCAAAGGGGGAGAAAATGTATAGATCATAGGCTTCGAGAGAGAGAGTGTTGTTCTCTCTTGCTTTATTTGGTGGTTTTTCAACTTTGTTTGCTTTTGAGTGCTTGAGATACTATGCCGTTATCTGTGAGACATTGATGATCATGTGTTTGATCATAAGCTACACTCAATGCTTGGTGAATGCTATTATCTTATCTATCTTATGTGATCATTCACTTTTCTTGGTGATGAGTGCATGTATTTCATTCTTATCATTTTAAGCGCTCCACCAAGATGTATGTGACATGGAAGAGTAACCCATGACTCTAACTCTTTGTGCATTTGCAGTCCAAAGCAAATTTTAAATATGCACAAATTTAGGGGGAGCTCTTACTTATCACATACTTCTCAAAGCGACGATATATTTCATGCTTATTATCATTTTATCGAAGCTTTGATCTATATGTTGTCATCAATTACCAAAAAGGGGGAGATTGAAAGTGCAACTATCCCTAGGTGGTTTTGGTAATTCATAACAACATATAGCTCATTGAGCTAATGCTATTCCAAGATGATTATTTCAGGAAAGCTCAATGATTGGCATGGCATGGATGGTAAAAGTGGAACCCTCAAAATTCTAAGGACAAAGGATTGGCTCAAGCTTCAAGATCAAGACTCTTCATTTTATATTTTAGTGATCCAAGATCACATTGGGTCTTTAGGAAAAGCCAATACTATCAAGGAGGGATGAGGTGTTGCTTAATGAGCCTCTTGCTTCATGTGCTTAGTGATATGCTCCAAAACCCTCAGCTACTTTCCCATATCCACATTTGACCTAAAACCTAAGCCAAACTCGGCCCTACCGATTCTTTCAACCCGGCGCCACCGAGTTTCACTTGTCATAGCCATTGCCAAACCCTAGCAAATCGGTTCTACCGATAGGGATCTCGGTCTCACCGAGATGGGATTGTAATCTCTCTGTTTCCTTTTCGTAACTTTTCGGTCTCACCGAAAGAGCGGATTGGTCCCACCGAGATTGCAATGTAAATTCAGTGTTTCCTTTTTGTAACTTTTCGGTCTCACCGAAAGAGCAAATCGGTCCCACCGAGTTTGCCTGACCAACTCTCTGGTTAGCTAATTACCAAAATCGGTCTCACCAAGTTTGTGTAATCGGTCTCACCGAGATTACATTATGCCCTAACCCTAACAAAATCGGTCCTACCGAGTTGCATGTCGGTCCCACCAAAAATCACTAACGGTCACTAGGTTTACTATTTCGGTCCGACCGAGTTTGTTGATTCGGTCCCACCGAGATTGGTAAATTGTGTGTAACGGTTGGATTTTGTGTGGAGGCTATATATACCCCTCCACCTCCTCTTCATTCGTGGAGAGAGCCATCAGAACACATCTACACTTCCAACTCTTATGTTCTGAGAGAGAACCACCTACTCATGTGTTGAGGCCAAGATATTCCATTCCTACCATATGAATCTTGATCTCTAGCCTTCCCCAAGTTGCTTTCCACTCAAATCTTCTTTCCACCATATCCAAATCCTGTGAGAGAGAGTTGAGTGTTGGGGAGACTATCATTTGAAGCACAAGAGCAAGGAGTTCATTATCTACACACCATTTGTTACTTCTTGGAGAGTGGTGTCTCCTAGATTGGCTAGGTGTCACTTGGGAGCCTCCGACAAGATTGTGGAGTTGAACCAAGGAGTTTGTAAGGGCAAGGAGATTGCCTACTTCATGAAGATCTACCGCTAGTGAGGCAAGTCCTTCGTGGGCGATGGCCATGGTGGGATAGACAAGGTTGCTTCTTCATGGACCCTTCGTGGGTGGAGCCCTTCGTGGACTCGCGCAACCGTTTCCCTTCGTGGGTTGAAGTCTCCATCAACGTGGATGTAGGATAGCACCACCTATCCGAACCACGGTAAAAACATCCGTGTCTTCAATTGCGTTTGAATTCTCCAAACCCTCCCCTTTACATTCTTGCAAGTTGCATGCTTTACTTTCCGCTGCCAATATACTCTTTGCATGCTTTCTTGAATTGTGTGATGATTGCTTGACTTGTCCTAAAATAGTTAAAAACTGCCAAGAACTAAAATTGGGAAAAGGTTAAGTTTTTATTTGGTCAAGTAGTCTAATCACCCCCCCTATAGACATACTTCCGATCCTACAACAACGTAACTGGGTGTCTATAAAGGCGCACTACAGGTATCTCCGAAAGTGTCTGTTGGGTTGGCACGAATTGAGACTGGGATTTGTCACTCCGTATGACGGAGAGGTATCTCTGGGCCCACTCGGTAATGCATCATCATAATGAGCTCAGTTTGACTAAAGAGTTAGTCACGGGATCATGCATTATGGAACGAGTAAAGAGACTTGCCGGTAACGAGATTGAACAAGGTATAGGGATACCGACGATCGAATCTCGGGCAAGTAACATACCGATAGACAAAGGGAATTGTATACGGGATTGATTGAATCCCCGAATTCATGGTTCATCCGATGAGATCATCGTGGAACATGTGGGAGCCAACATGGGTATCCAGAACCTGCTGTTGGTTATTGGCCGGAGAGAGGTCTCGGTCATGTCTGCATGGTTCCCGAACCCGTAGGGTCCACACAGTTAAGGTTCGGTGACGCTAGAGTTGTTATGGGAAATAGCATGTGGTTACCGAAGGTAGTTTGGAGTCCCGAATGAGATCTTGGACATCATGAGGAGTTCCGTAATGGTCTGGAGGTGAAGATCGATATATTGGACGAAGGGTATTGGAGTCTGGAAGTGTTCCGGGGATACCAGGCTATGGTCAGCATGACCGAAAGGTGTTTCGGGAGCCCCGACAAGTGTTGCATGGCCTCATGGGCCAAGGGGAGGGGTAAAACCAGCCCACTAAGGGGTTGTGCGCCCCCACACCCTTTTCCCATGTTACTTGGGGAGGTGGGGCATCTCCACCTGACTTGGGAGGCAAGCCTCCACCTGCTTGGCTTAGGGGGCAAGTCTCCCTAGGGTTTCCCTAGGGAGATCCAATCTGCCCTAGCCGCCACCCCCTAGGGGAAACCCTATGGAGCCTCCCCCTCTCCCCTTCCCCCTATATATAGTGAGGGGGTGGGAGGGTAGCCATACCCCCTTCCTCTGGCGCAGCCCTCCCCCTCTACAACTCCTCCTCTTCCGTAGTGCTTGGCGAAGCCCTGCCGAAGAACCACGAGCTCCTTCATCATCACGCCGTCGTGCTGCTGGAGTTCTCCCTCAATTTCTCCTCTCCCCTTGCTGGATCAAGAAGGAGGAGACACCCCCGGGTTGTACGTGTGTTGAACGCGGAGGCGTCGTCCGTTCGGCTCTAGATCGGATCTTCCGCGATTTGAATCGCCGCGAGTACGACTCCATCAACCGCGTTCTTGTAACGCTTCCGCTTAGCGATCTTCAAGGGTATGAAGATGCACTCCCTCTCTCTCTCTCTTTGATAGCATCTCCTAGATTGATCTTGGTGACACTTAGGAAAATTTTGAATTATTACTATGATCCCCAACAGCTATGAAGGCAACTTTTAGTGCTATAAAAAACAACTCCTTATTTTGCCTAGTATGACTACCTATTAACGTGGAGTCCTAAGTTGGTTACCATCACTAACAAATTGGCACACTTCATCTCTAAGTTGCCTAACATAAGGCCAACTCCACCGTGGATCATCAACTTGTCCCGAAATGTCTAGACCAGCCTTTCCGGACACCTTTAACCATCCAACAACGGCCACCTAATTTTTTCGAACTGGTCCATTTGTCTGAAATGCCCCAAACTAAGCAACGAGGGGGCGTTCTCCGGGCCCCTTGGTGTCTGTACTAAAATGCATGTATGGGCGATGGATCATGCTGTTTTCAAGAGAGTAAAACCACATGAGGCAACTTTACTTATGATTTCAGGCAACTCGTATTAAAATTTGAAGCAACTACCATCAATCATGTAAAAAAGGTCTGCTACCCTGTATGAATTCCTTGCAGTAAAAAATAGCATGCATCCCCTGTGCAAAAGTAAAAAACATGCAATAGCTTTGCCCGTGATTTCAGGCAAATCATGCTAAAAATTGAAGCAACTAGTGACATGCATTAAAAAAGGGGTTGCTACCCACTGTAAGCTCATTGCTGTAATATCAAGCAACCCTTGTGCAAAAAAAAGAACAACCACAAAAACAGCAAGTAGAGGACAACATTAATAAGTGGCAGTAATGCATATATAGGTGCATTATATATACAAGTAAGAACAAAAAAACACGGTCATATAATATCAAAGTGTACTAGCCATGTGTATATTCTTACAGTAACGAGCATACTGGTTTTAAGAAGCTATCATGTGTGCTATAAGAAATTGTATCCATGCAAAAATGTAAAATTCTTGTTCAATGCAAATACAATCAAACTTTGTCCACACAAAATTAGGAACTGCTTTTGTTCTATAGCAAAAATATGCAAAAAAATTGAAGAAAATGTTTATGTCCTACTAATTAAAAAGAAGTAAATTCCTCTCAGTTTAGTTGGTGCCTATGATCCTGAAGATGTGATTTAGCAGACAACTCTGTGGAGTTTTCTGAACAACTCCACTGTTTTTCTTGGGCAACCACACACACACACACAAAATCCTATGCCTCGTATCTCCAACTATGACACCTGAGAGAAAGGGATAAAGAACATACACGTTCAGTTTTGAGAGGTGTTGTGGAATTGTCACGGCAGATGTCCTAGTGTGAGGACTTAGTCGTGGAGCCATCGCAATGAGGTTAGCTTAAAGGGGTTAACCAGGACAAAGGACACGAGGAGTTTATACTGGTTCGGCCCCTTACGGCGAAGGTAAAAGCCTAATCTAGTTTGAGGTGGTATTGCTAGGGTTTCGATGAGCAGGGAGCGAATACGCTTAAGTTGGCTCTCGATCTCTTGTTTCTTGTCCCCAGCCGCCGTTGGATCGTCCCCTTATATACACGGGTTGACGCCCTACGGCCTGCAGAGTCCCGGCCGACTCATACAACGTATCCAGCTCGGTGACCTTTCTTACATACCTTACCATACAAGTTTGCATACATGGCTGTTTATATCTGTGGGCCTTAAGCCGCCTTCGGGTTTGGGCCTTCTACTAAGCCTACCTATGAACCGCCATTATTAATATGCTCTTGGGATTCATAGAGATGAATCGCCATAGGGATGACTCGGCCCCTCTTGGGCGGGTAATACCTAATAGTCATATCCCCAACATTAGGCCCCGGGTTGATTTGAACTTGTTCATGTCAATCTTCAACACTTAGAAAAATCCTTCCTCCTCTTATTGTGAAATATTGTAACCCGCCATGACATCGTGTCCAAAAGTTGCGATAACCCACCATGACGTCATCTGCGATTAATGCTACATAGAATCCAAATCCTAATAAATCTCTTTCTTTACTGACCCTCCGAAAATCGAGGCGCCCGTGCCGTCACATATCCATTTTACCGTTCCTCGATTCTTGCGCCTGCCGTTTGTACTTCCAAGTCTATAAATATAACCACAGAGTCACCTTTCATTCTTCTCTTTCTCCTTCTCGCTTTCTTCCTCCTCGCGATGCACCGACCCGCACGAGCTCCGCCGCCGTCAACCTTCATCTCCGACCTCAACTTCGGCCGCTGCATCACCCTGAACAGACCAGAAAACCGTGGTGTCACAGCATCAGTAAGCCATCTTTTCTTTCACCATAGATCTGCCATTAGGTTTCATCGGTGTTCGTCGGTGTTCTTTGCCGCCCTTCTTTCTCTTTGTTTAGATCCATGGATTAGATCCGAAAACCACATAAATCTTGCGTGGTAGTAGTTTTAGCGCATGTTTCTGATACTAGAATATATCCTCATCGCGATAGATCTTCCTCTAGGGCACCTCTACTTTTCCACTATCACCTCTGTAGGTTTCAAATTTATTCCCTTTTTTGAATAGCGATAGATCCAAATTTATAGCCTCAATCCGTGGAACCTGTTTTTCCTAATACTTAGCAAATTTTACTCTTGGCAGATCTTGAATGCCTTTAGTCATGGCTGCTTATTCTGCCGGCTTATCATTACTTCATATATCATTAGCCCTTACTTAAGCCGCCATTCTGAACATGCACTGCAATTGTTGACTTGTATCCCACCAATTAATTTGAGTCGGCAAATTATTTCCTGTCTTTAGGTTGTCCTTTCACCATGCCGCCCAAGACAATTACTACCTGTAACTGGGTTCCCTCCACCGTCATTGAAAGCACCTTGAAGGATTTTGTCACCGTTGGATATTTGCCAGATAAGAGTGTCATGCATTACCGTGCTCCTGACCCGGGCGAAGAGAGACCTCAGCCACATGACGGTGAAGTTATTGTATTTACTGATCATATGAACCGGGGCTTCTCGCCGCCTGGTTCTAAGTTCTGTAGGGATGTTTTGCACTTCTTCAAACTCCATCCGCAAGACATTGGACCCAACTCTATATCAAACATCTGTAACTTTCAAGTTTTCTGTGAGGTATACCTTCAAGAAGAGCCTAGTGTTGAGCTTTTCAGGGAATACTTCTACCTGAACCGGCAGAATGAGTTCACAAATGGGCCCAGCTTGGAACTTGGCGGGATTTCAATTCAACGCAGACGAGATGCCATCTTCCCTCAAGTAGCTCTGCCAAGCCATCCCAAGGACTGGAATCAAACATGGTTCTACTGCATAGATATCTCGCCGTATGATGAAAATCCGTTGCCGGGTTATCGTGCTGAGCGTCTCGACTCAAGTTATCAACTCCCTGATAAACTTACCGCCGCCGAATGCAAGAAACTTGTCCCTACAATCAGAAAAGTTCAAGCCTTGCTAGGAAATGGTTTAACCGGAGTCGACTTAATCCGCTGCTGGGTCGCATGTCGGATCATACCCTTAAGCTGCCGATCCGGCTTGATGTGTACTTATACTGGAGGAACAAACAATCCCTTACGTGATAGGCTCATAGCTCTCTGCGTCTGAGTGAAGAGGGCATCGTTGAGATGGCAACCACGCTTGTAAATAGCAAATTTGAAGACTGCAGCAAAGTGGGTTTGAATCCTTTCTGCAAGCTTAACCCGGCGCCAGAGGTAAGTCTTTTGATTTCCTTTTCCTTACTTCATCACTTAAACATTGCATGAACTCAAATATGTTATCCTTCCGCAGGCTAAATCTGAATTCTGGAAAGCAAAATATGATCACGAAGCTGCCAAAAAGGCTAGGGCTGCCGCGAAAGCCGCCAAAAAGACCAGCAAGAGATCTAGGAAGAAACCAAGCGCCTCTGATCTGCTTAAGCTGGATGATATCTCTGAGTCAAAGGTAGCTCTCGACTCTCTTGGATTGCTTTTCAACCACCTTATTGACACTGACTTTTGCCAGGATGACACAGGCACCAGCCAAGCAGTCGAAGAATAGGTAACTATTACTTCCTCCGACTCAGAACCTTTACCAAGGCAGAAGCTTCGGCGGGTAACCCGGAAAGTAAGGTTTTCACACCCCTTCGCTTATTTAGATCCTCATTTTCTTTTGAAACGACAACAACATGAGAGCCGCCGCCAGACCCAGACCAACAGAGGTGAAGTTTTATCCTCTGGTTTACCAAACACTCCTTGGAAATGCCAAAATGAGGTTCTTTTTAACCTTAACTCTTTTATTTACCAGTGGGTTTCTTTCGTTAACCACTCAACTCCTTTGATTCCATATTTGCAGGAGATTTCTCATTCTTCTTCTGGCGACTCACCGTAGACTCAACTGCCGGCTTTCAAGACTGCCCCTGGGTAAGAATAACTATCTCTCTAATGTACCTTTATATCTTCATAAGTATGCGGACTTGTCCAAATTCCTTTTACCGGTCAAGCAAAGCCCAACAAGAAAGCGAAGGTGACAAAGTCGGTCGAAGATCCGAAAGCCGCTGAGCCGGACCAGGCAACCTTTGTACCAGAACACCCTGAACAACTAGAAGATCCTGTTCCCAATGCTCAATCTGAGATAATCGAGCCGTTTGTTAATGAAACTACTATTGATCCCTCAACTACAGAACCGTCAAGCTCAGTTAACCCGCCAGAGACTCATGGTGATGACGTTTTAATCACTGGCACTGGATTTACTAAACCAGGGAATCCAACTATACTAGTGAGACATTCTGCCAAACAAGAAGTTATGGAAAGACGGAAAGTGAGGTTTGATGTCTCCCACTATGCTCAATTGAGTAATAGTGAAGTATTATCTGGTTATCTCAGTCAAGTACACTCCAGTTGTGACTTAGAAATTGAGATGGTCAAATAGATGTACCAGAAGTACGAGGTACGTTCTCCGACTTATATAAGTTATATATCCTGCCAGCCCCCAAGTCTTCTGATTATGATAAGATTGAATAATCTGTAGACTTAAAAAACTTACAAGCCTTTATCCTAGACTCCCTCCAAGTCCGGTTTACAACTAAACCGGATGCTCATAGTATCACAATTTTGCATGTATAGTCCCCAAGGCCTGGTTTAATCAGTATGAATGAGCCGGTCCGATTGATCACTGTAAAAGAACTGAACTGAACTGTATAGCCCCCATGAGTCGGCTGAGACTGTTGACAGCTCACCCGGCTCATCTTTAAGAAAAGACAAGCAATATGCATTAGCCCCCAAGTGCCAAGTGTTGTTGCTTGCAAAGCACTTGGGACTTGTAGAAAAGCCATTTCCGTTGAAAAATTGCGTTGACAGACATTAGCCCCCAAGTGCCAAGTGTTGTTGCTTGCAAAGCACTTGGGACTTATATTGTTGTAATCCGCCATGAAACTTGACAAACTTGTGCTGTATGCTGGTTGCTACCACTGAATTGGAAACTCAACTGAACAAGGCCAAGACCCGGCTAGCGGCTCAAGAAACTGAGACCAAAAAGGCTGAATCAAAATTCCAGTTTAGTGTGTCTGAAGCCGAAAAATTGAAGACCAGCTTTGCTGCGGATAAAGAGGCTTGGGCTAAGGAAAAGACTGCCCTGATTCAGCGTGCTGAGAAAGCATATGCGGCTCTTGAGGAAGTTACCACTGAACTCACTGGTTTAAAGAACCGTGTGTCTCAGATGGTTTCTGCTATCTTCGGTAAGTCACCTTGTTATTTATCCAAAGTAAGTATTTGTCGTCATACTGTAAGCCGCAACTTAACCAATGTTTGAACTTTTTCAGGTCCTAGGAGCAGCAACCTTAGCCGAGACACACTGGTGAAGCTGAAGGCGGTTTATACGCTTGTTGAGCAATTATACACTAGAGCTCAGCGGACTCTCGCTACTATCTCCCCAATGATTCAAGGACCTAATCTGTTAAGTGATGTTTTAAAGAAACTGTCCATCTTACCCACCAGGTTTCAAGAAATCAAACAGTCTTATGCTAGAGCCGGAGCTGTAACAGCCTTGAGTCGTGCCAAAGCATGGGTACCCGAACTAGACCCGGCTGATGTAGCTAGTGGGTATCCTAGTCTGAAGGAATATGGAACCTCTTTTGACCAGCAAGACTTTGCCGCCTGTGTCAAAGAGATTCGTCCGCATGCAACAATCATCACTGAAGAGACCAATCTCACCAAGTACCAGTCGGCTTACGATGCAGATAATCAAAAGATGCAGAATCCTTCGTATAAAGTGATGGATTTAATTCTACCGATTTGTAAGCACACTTTCGCCCCTGATATTGACCCGCCTGATCTGATTGACGATGAAGCTGAATTCGTCATCTTGCGTGGCTTTGACTGGTCCAAACCCAACTTCGAGACGGTGGAGTAGGAAGACGAACCGACAAGGGATGAACCGCAACCTTCAAGCTAGCCAGGCCAAGATTCATGACCCGGGGCCGGTTTATCATCTGCTTTTTGCAAGACTTAAAAACAATTATCCTTTTGGGCAACAAGCGCCTTGTAATAGGTTAGCTTTAAACTCTTATTCTGCTATGCCATCGTGCATATTTTGTTGTGCATGACACTGCTCATCCGCCATGTTAAGATATGCCATGTATGCTTTATGATATTAGAAATTTTGAATCTGTTCCTGCATACAACAGGTGAAAAGTGTCCTGGCGGTGTACCGTTGGATGAGTTATAATGCCCGATATAAACCATAGGAAACTATCACAGTTTATAACCAAGGCTGAACTAAATAATAACCATATATGATTGAAAATATGTCATACCTGTGATATTTGATCACACTGTTGGTTTACCAAGCCAGTGCGGTAAGGGCGATGACCCAAATTTTTGAGCACTGGTAATTATCAGAGATTGCCGGTTTATAAAGAAAGCCGGGCCGGGTTTATAAACACCAGATATTATCTCATCTCATACTGGCGAGTTATAGTCAAAAGCCAGGCCGGGTTAATAAACATCGGATATTATCTCATACTGGTGACTTAGAGTCAAAAGTCAGGCCGGGTTAATAAACACCGGATATTATCTCATACTGGCGACTTATAGTCAAAAGCCAGGACGGGTTAATAAACACCGGTGAATTATAATCATAAAACTTTATAAGCCTTATCAAATAAACCTCAAAAAGAAAGAATCTGTCAAATAAACACTACAAAAAAAGACACACCCGTGACATTTTGGGCCGAACGAAATTTTTTTCTGTCATACATATGACACTTCTATGACGATAATTGTGACAAAACCCGGTATCATCATAGATGTGGTGGGCTCCTACTTCTATGACAAAAAATCATGACAGAAAATGGGATTTTCATCTTGGGCGGGCCGGAGATGCAGCTGCATGACATTCTTTGGGCCGTCCATGACGAAAAAAATCGTGGTAGAAGCGAGGGCGAGGAAAATTTCGGGGAGTTCCCGGTTACGGTGGGAGGTCGGGGGCCGAGCGATGCGCGTTTCTCTCGTACACGTACGCGTGTGTGTGTGAGGCATTGGCTCTAACTGAACCCGAGCGAGGCCTTGGGCTCTAACTAAACTCGAGCGATTGCACTGTAGGCTACGCATTACTGAACCCGAGCGATCGATCGATGGTTGTTAACTTAACCCGATCGAGCGATTCCTTCGCTACTGCTGCTAACTGAAGCCGATCGATGCTGCCTCTGGATGAACAGTGGGCGTTGCGAGGGGGGGGGGATTTGGATGAATAGTTCCCGGTGGGGTTGGATGAACAGGACCCCGTGGTGTTGCCTCTGGATGAACAGGACCCCGATCGATCGAGCCGGTTGGGGCTGGATGAACAGGACCCTGTGGAGGGCTGGATGAACAGGACCACCCCGTGGAGGGCAGGATGAACAGTAGACGGTGGAGGGCAGGATGAACAGTAGCCCGTGGAGGGGTGGTTGAACAGGAGCCCGTGGAGAGGGCTGGTTGAACAGTAGCCGGTGGAGTAGCACCTGGTGGAGGCTGGATGAATAGGAGCCCGTGGATGAACAATCACAGGTGGAGGCTGGAGGAGGTCGACGGTGGATGAACAGTAGCTCGTGGAGGCTGGAGGGGGTCGCGGTGGAGATGAACAGTATCCCGTGGAGTCCCGTTTTGCGGCACGGCACACCCCTCTCAATGAACAGGACCCCCGTTTCGACCGTAGCGCTCCAACACAAGTCTCTTTCGTCCGTTTTGCGGTACGCCACACCCCTCCCAATCAACAGGGCCCGCGTTTCGACCGTAGGAGGTCCGTTTCCTCCGTTTTGTGGTACGCCAGACCCCTCCCGATGAACATGATCCCGTTTCGAACGTGGCCGGTCAAACACAAGGCCGTTTCCTCCATTCTGCGGTATGCCAGGCCTCGTTTCCATCCCCTGTTCCGTCCAAGCCCTCCCGATGAACACGACGCATTCCGTTGCCTCCCCATGAACACGACGCATTCCGTTCCCTCCCCATGAACACGATGCATTCCGTTGCCTCCCCATGAACACGACGACGACGCTATTTCTCCGTTCCGACCCAGCCATGTACACGAGCCCTGGCCGTACGTATGCGCGAGTAGGCGTTCGAGGCCCCGCCCGTATGTACACATACGTGGCCGTATTTTTTTTCTTGCACCTTGGCCACTGTACGTACGTGTACATGCTACATGCGCGCCTCTACTACGACACGTGCGTGCCTCTACATCGACCAATATATATGTACGTACACGTTCGCGACCAGAATGACAACGCTACGTACGCTTCGACCAGGTGGGTCCCGACTGTCAGGCACTTCCTTGCGTGTGAAGATGTAGCTGGTGGGTCCCAGCAGTCAGGGGCAAACGTTTTTTTCACGAAATACGGTGGCCCGTTCGGTGGGTCCCCGCTATCAGGTGGAGAAATAATTATTTTGCGCATAATAAGGAGGCACTTCCTTGCTGCGGCCGTGGACCCAGCTGTCAGCGTCTCCACGCATAGTAATCTTCCGATGGAAGTCGATCGTTGACCACATTGACCACACCGCGCCGATAGCACCACGGCGGTGGACGATGGTGAGGCCTAGGAAGGGGACGACGCGGAGCCGAGGAAGACGCGGCAGTGGAAGCCCGCGCGGAGAGGAGTACGAGGGTTCACTGGTTCGGCTGCGGTGTGAGGCTGCCGTCACCACAGGGCCTAGCCAGCAGTGGGAATAGTAGGGGGCGGTGAGGCCTCCGCGGCAGCATAGCCGACCACGAGAGACAGGAGCATGCGGCACGACCGACGCTGCTTTGGGCGGCTGGAGCAAGAAGACTAGAGGTTGAAGAAGCACTACGGCCGTTGGATGGACATTGTACGGTCACTGGAGCTAGAATCGTTCATATTGACTAAGTTGACAAAGCCCTTCGTCCCCGTCAACTTAGTAGGCCCACAAGTCAGCCTCCCACCAAGGTGGGTCCCAGCTAGCCGGGGGAGTATTCATTTTTTGTGCGTAATAAGGAGGCACTTCCGGTGGGTCCGAGCTGATAGCGGGGGGAACGTTTTTTTCGCGAAATACGGTGGCCCGTCCGGTGGGTCCCAGCAGTCAGGGGGAAACGATTTTTTTCGCAAAATACTGGTGGCCCATCCGGTGGGTCCCTGCTGTCAGGTGGAGGAATAATTATTTTGCGCGTAATAAGGAGGCACTTCCTTGCGGCTGCCGTGGACCCAGCTGTCAGCCTCTCCACGTATAGTACTCTTCCGATGGAAGTCGGTCGTTGACCACATTGACCACGCCGCGTCGAGAGCACCACGGTGGTGGACGACGACGAGGCATAGGAAGGGGACAATGCGGAGCCGGGGAATATGCGGCAGTGGATGCCCACGCGGAGAGGAGTACGAGCGTTCATCGGTTCGGCTGTGGTGTGAGGCTGTCGTCGCCGCAGAATAACAGGGGGTGTGGGTGAGTAGAGGGATGCCCTGGCCAGCGGTGGGAGTAGTAGGGGGCGCTGAGGCCTGCGCGGCAGCACAGCCGGCCACGGGAGGCGGGAGTAGGCGGTCCCGCCGGCGCTGCTTTGGCGGCTGTAGCAAGAAGATCAGAGATTGAAGAAACACGACGGCCGTTGGATTGACATCCAACGGTTACGTCTGCTAGAATCGTTTGTTGACGTATATAATAACTAGGAAAACTTGCATACGCGTCAACTAAACAGGCCCACAAGTCAGACCACTCCCTCTTTTTTAATAATTTATATATAGCTCATGGCAACTTCTTATGCAATTTATTGCAGTCGTTTTTTGGTTGGCCAGGGCCAATTTCACATATTTCTGTGGGTTCCAAACTATTTTTAATACCGAAATGTCCAGCCAGATTTAAAGTACTTTGAAGATATATTTAAATTAGGTTAATGCCCAGTGAAATAGGAATATGAAAATGTAATAAAATTCAGAAATTATAAAGTAATTGCCAATTTGTCATCTGTTTTTATATTTACAACCCATTTCATATTACTTTCAAGATTTGCAGGCTTCTTGAAAGAGTTGCAGCCCATCAGGGCATAGAAAAATAAGTAGGCCTGGATTGGGTATTCTTCAGAAAAAATAAACTGGGCTCATTTTCACAAAGAAAAAAATAGCTGGGCTGGTCACATGGTGAACATAAAATATAAGCCTGGGCTAGACGGGCCACAGCCCAGTTCAAACCCTGCTCCGTCTCAACAATACCAAACAAAAAAAATACTGCTTTAGTAGCTATGTCCCAGGTGTCAGCCGATCTTGTGCTGTTCTCTTGTCTATTGACTATATATGCTCCCAGTGTCGTGGGTCCCAGATGTCAGGAAAACACTAGGAGGAAGCATTTTTTTCCATACGCTGACGTGGTGGGCCCCTACTGTCATCCTCTCCACGTACTTCTGCCGATTCCTGTTGTTTGTTGACCATGTTGACAACGCGAGAGGGCGGCGCCGCGGCGAGTGCACCAAAGCGCGCGGAGGACGTCGGCGTTAACGATTTAGGAGATGGTGGGGCGGTGATGCGTGCACTGAGGCGCAGCCAGCCGTGGGAGGCGGAAGCAGGCGGCCCCGCCGGCGCTGGTTTGGTTTTGGCAGCTGGAGGAAGACAGGACTAAAGAAACACGATAGACTGTAGTACTTAACAACCTTAACTGAAACCAGCAGGGGCACTTAACAACCAAAGCTGAAAGCAGTATGAGTACTTATACAGGTTCAACCGTACAAAGCACGCCTCGAACAGTGCTACTTTGCCTACAGTTAACCAAGGGTGAGGCCGCCAAGCCCCAGGACAAGGCCCAGGCGCCACCCCGTGCATCCACAACCTTCTGAAAGCGGCTTCATCTCGCAACATGGTCAATAAACAGGATATTCGCTTTAGAGCCATGGAAAAGCATGAACATAATTTTCTATCCTATTCTCCAAGATGGACGGGCCTTCATTATTTGAGACCACCCATGAATAAGTATCTTTTCACCTCCAAGGGGAATTGAGTAGGTTGACATAAACATCATGTTGTGACCAAGCGCAAGTCTGACCCGACCATGGTCAGGCATTTGTATAGGAACAATAGAACTCGGCAGTTCCTGTTTCAAGAAGATCATAGCTGTGAAACTGTGTATAAGCAATAGTTTATGAACAACATATATAACAGAAAACAGCTCGTACCATAAGTTTCTCGACACAGTTGGACCTGTTCAACGAGTGCAGCAGTGGCACACATATCCCATGTGGCCTTCCACCATTCAAACGCCCCACAAGGACCTCAAGACGATCAATAAAGTGTAGGAACTTGTGGATGTCGATCCAGTCAACTTCAGTGCCATTAGTAACAGCCGAGTTATTATAGAGTAACAAATGAGCAGACTGCTTTACTCTGAAAAAACCTACACGTGCCACCAATTATAAGAAAATATTAGTCAGAAGTAGCATCTTCATGAGAGATTCGTTGCTACTTCTAAAGTTAAATTGTGATTAGTTAGACAGAATAGGTGGATTAAGAAGTAATCAAGGCAACAAGCAAGAACCAGATACAAAACTAACATGGATGAACAATTGGAACGACGTCGGGGTGGAAGATCGCAGTGAAGATGAGACCAGGTTCTGCTATTTCCATCAACATTCGTGCGCCAACTTTCAGTCTGTAACACTTGAGAAAGTTTATCCAAGTTCGGCCATAAAAAAGCAGCGATCTTCTTGGTTCATGAACCCAACTCAGAACTTATATCCATGGCTTGTCTTCACTGTGACCATTAAACTAGTGTATTCAGTTATGGCAAGGCCGAGCATCTTGAGTACATGTGTTCTGGCAGAGCAAATAATACACTGCAGGAAAAATAATATGAGAACACAGCATGTTAAAAAAAACCCACCCTCCCGGATAGAAAAGAGGATTCTAGGAACACACTGTGCGCGTTTCAAAATGATGTGTTAGGATGAGAAGGAACAGGTGTGGCGTCTCGCCGAGGGCGCGGAAACCTGTAGGGTACTCGCACTTTGGGCACTGCAAATGAAACACACTAGATTCAGTACGAAGAAAAATGCATCAACGGCGGCGGCTGCCATCCTAGGATTACCTGCGACTAAGGGACTTGGGTTTATCGGGGATGGATGAAGAATTCGTACCTGGTTCTCCATGAGAAAACCCTATGCAATCGCCGAGAGGGGGTTTTCTCTGAACAAGCAGATGAGGGAGAAAGGGATTCAGGCCCAATGAAATATTGCCGCTTCGTCCGTCCAGCTTACTGCTAAAGCTGGAAAGGGGGTTGTGATTTGACGGCTCATTGGGCATTACTGCGGCGCTACGACCGGGGTGTGTCTACCGTGAAGTTGTGCACTCTAATTTGTTCATATGGCACGTGGACCCCGTTGCCGGTTGCCCCACATATCAGCGAAAGGAAGTAGAAAGACAGGAGTAACTAGTTACACATAAATATTTTTTTTTGACAGAGAGATACTCCCTCTGTAAAGAAATATACAAATCTTTTATATCACAGGCTCACCTTGCCGAGAAAAATACTCCCTCTGCAACGCACGGGCACTAAGGGGGTTCAGCTGAGAATATAATACTCAGATGTTTTTTGAGGGATAAAAGCTGCTTTATTGAAGATTAACAGTCATAGGTATACAAATAATTTCGGCGGTTCCTGTGAGCCAAAGATGGCGTCCACAGGGCAAAGAAGTAGCAGCTTTTGCGAGTACATGTGCTTCAACATTACACTCGCGTTTTTCATGTATGATTTCCATGGTTTGGAACATATTCTTCTTCATCTTGATCTCGTCCATAATAACTTTGCTGGGCCCCAAGTATGCCTCTCTGATATGCTTGACTGTTGCTGAACAATCGGTGCTAATCTGAACTTGTTGCAGGTTTAAGTCAAGAGCCAGAGATAGCCCCTCGCAACATGCCATTGCCTCTAGGATCTCTGGATCAGTAACACTTTCGCTCACCAATGCCGATGCTCCAAGGAAGAAGCCTGTATGATCCCGGCTCACAACTGCCAGGGCTCCCCTTTTACCATTGCGAGATAACGCAACATCAACATTCATCTTCGCCCAACCCACAGCAGGAGGAGGACGCCACTTCTGCACTGAGCTAGTGCTTCTCGAAACCAGGTTCTGGACTTTGGGCCGCAGGCCGACCCTGCATGTTTGGGGGCCCATGTGTTCTACCTCAGTGCTTTTCATATTGCAAGCGATCGGTATGGTGCTGGTTTTAGATGCTGTCGCAAGTTGAATACACAAAATTGAATAAAGCACGACAGCTGTTGGAATGAAATCGAACGAAAGTTCCTAACCAGCAATCAGAGTTGCAATTCTATCAACGATATACCATGTGATAAATAATAGTATCGTACTACTTATACACACAGGACACTTGTTTCACCATGCCAGATTATTACATCAAAATCTCTCGGAGGATAGATCAGTTAGGCAGTTGCGTGCTGCTACTGAAGAATTTCAAATTTGATTTGGACCAGCTCTCCTTGCTGAGAAAGTTCGATTTTGACATCATCCCCTACCGCAAGATATGATTTAGATTTGAACCTTGACCATCCTTTAGCATCAATCATCATGTGACCATCCTTTGTACTTACGATATATTGAGTAGGTTCATTCACACCAAGGCTGCGCATGGTAAGAGAAACTTGGCTGCGGTTGCCCGGATTGTTGGACGACTCCCTCGTTACTCTAGGAATTCTCTATTTGCAAACAAGAAGACATACCCAAATAGTTAGATCAACACAGTGAATCATGTGAAACAACATGGAAAGAAAAAAGAACGAAGCACTTGGGCGGCCAATGCTTACCAAGAAGGTGGACATGTCAGTTTTTGTAAGGACTTTGGTATATGAAGTGCGAACTGTAGCCCAGTCTGTTGCCGGTGCAACTGCACGGGCTGGAGCAGATGCAAGTGCAAGTGTTGGTGCAGGTGCCGAAGCCGCTGCTACTGCCGGAGATAGTGCTCCTTGTAGAGCTGGTGCCGGTGTCGGAGCAGGTGCCGGTGGCGATGCCTGATCCTCCAGTAGATCAGACTGATCCACTGACGCGGTCGGTGCCCAATCCTCAGCTGGATTAGACTGAGTTGCTGCCGCTGTCAGTGCTAGAGCAACTATCGGTGCTCGATCTGTGCGAGACAGCGGCGATCGTGTGTGGTCTGCTATGATCAACTTTCTAACTTGACTAGGATCCGTGACCGTGATCCAGTCTTTTTCTTCATTTCTTTTAAACGCGAGAAGGACTAATTGTGGCGTTTTTGTTAAACCAAACTGCAGTTCATCACAGGGATTCAGCTTGTACTCAGACAACATACGGATCCAATTTTTTCCAGTAATATAAGTGATGGACAGTGCCTTCGTTACTGACACGACATAAGAAGTGAAACCTGCAAAAATAGCCATCGTAGAGCAAACCAAACGGTTTATTCTGTGATGAATGTCACATGGCAAAACCTGCATCGTAAAATTGCAGGAAAAGAAAGAAAACATGACATTAAATCAATAAGATTTAGACAGTAAATCAATAAGATTTACTTGATGTGACACGAGTGAATCCTTACCAGGAAATCACTATGTTGAAGTACTAAACAAAAGATTGATCGTTCAACTACACGTGGCATGCAGGGGCTCCGCCTACTCCTACAAGCAGGACAGTCCAAAGGTCGTGACAAATCGGATGGACCGAACATCCATGGGGCTGGAAATCCTGGTGGGTGCGATAAACCCTGCAATGCATACAGATATTGGAGTGTAACCATAATTGATAGACCGTCCTCACAAAAAATATGATATGGATACTTCAAAATATACAGACTGAATTGAGTGGACAGACATTAACATAGACCGTTCTCAGGACTGACCACACACCAAAAGCGGCAGTACTAATAAACAATACATGGTTCACAAACACAAATCAAGTACTGAACAATAGTACTTACTACAGACAAGCAAAGTTGCACTAACTAAACTCTGCGGACTATTTTTTGCCACCGACCTACGGGATGAACCCCGCATAACTGACTAGGCCATGGACTTCGTGTGAGATGTCTACATGCACCATCACCATCTTGTCAACCTTGGAGAACCTAACAGAGTGGTCTTTCCACTCATAAACATGATGATGAAGACAAGCCGCGTCAGATTTGTTGGGAAGCTTTACAAGAACCACACCCTTCATAATCGAAGGCACATCCAGGAAATTGTTGTGGTCAAGTACAGCCTCGAGAACATGCCTGACAACAGTGCTACAGGAAAACACTAGTTCAGGACACGTGGCAACAAGGACACAACAGCTGGATAGTTCAGCAGTAGAACTCATCATCAGGTCTTCCAGTTCACACGGCATGACTTTGAGAACTTCATCTCCACCGCGGACCTGGTTCTAATTCAAAAAGAAACCATATTTTATTACTACCTCCGTTCAGAAATATAAGATGATTTTGGATATTATACTCCATATATGACTACATATACGCACAAAAATGAGTGAACAAAGACACTAGAACATGTCTTCAAAGGAATGAGAGCAGAGGGATTACATGCAATATCCATAACACAAGTTACTGAGGCAAATATACCCTCTTAAAAGGTAGCATTGATGTTCATGAAGTACTAGTTGAAAGTAATCTATAAGAAATCAGTGTCAACCTCTCGCATGTTTTGGTCAAAAGAGGAATTTAGAACCGTTATTTGGCACACAAAAATCACATGCAAGATCACCCAGAAAGTTGTACTACTAGTACTAGTACTGCGTGTTATATGAAAAAACACGATCAAGATCGAGAAAAATATTGTCAAGAAGAGATATTACCTGGACTTGCTTAATGAGGGATCCCGGAGAGGGGGGCTTGGACAGGGCGATGGCTTTGAGCTTGTCTGCGGTAGTCTCAGCGGGGTGCTTGCGCTTCTTCGTACCATGAGCCTCGACGGTTTTTGCTGGAGCCATAGACATCACTTCGGTCGGTGCTCCAGCGTCCATCAATAAACTATCAAATAGAAATAAAAGAAAAGAAACCATAATCACAAACCCAAAAGAAGAAAAGAGAGGGAGTTATAGGATCAGTCTCGGGGTTGCAAGACCGGGCCTTGGCCAGAATCAACACCATTGATGCGCTCACCTTTCCTTCTTTGGGAGAGAAGAACAATGGCAGAAGCAAGTCGGGGTTTTCTTGAAGAAATGAGGAAAAAGATGAGGCAGAAGTGAGGGTTGGGTAGAGAAGAAGCTGAGAGAGAAGAGTGAAATGATGGTTGCTTCGTCCGTCCAACTTACTACTGGAAAGGAGGGGGTTTTGTGATTTGACGGCTCATTGGGCATTACTGCGGCGCTTCGATCGGGGTAATCTACCGTCACTCTACTACGGAGTAATTTAGTGCATGGCTGGTGGACTCCGATGCTGGCTGTCCCACACGTCGGCGAAAGTGAGTAATTTAGTGCATGGCTGGAGGAGGATCCGCACGGTAGAGCGTGTCCACTGTTTTTCGGGAGAAAAAAATGATTACAGCAAGCGTTTCCACTCTTACGACGGAGGAGTGCGAAACACGGCAGTCACTTGAACACACACAGTGCTCCTACTACTAGGCATGTGTAGTGGTTCATACGTCAGTACTACACAATCTTGTTGCTAGTGTAGTAAGATATGACGATAACAAATGATGTTGTGCGCATGTCAACTAATCCTATATGTAACATAGTACCGCTTTTTCGACTGTCCGGTCGAGAATGGACGGTGAGATCAATGTTAACAGAACTAGGTCCACAGCGCACGGAGAGTACGGTGCTACAGTACTCCATGAAACATGAACCACATGAAGCACAAATAGTGTTAGGCAGGGTGTATGAAGGGTGCACGGGATGGGAGCAAAAGTTCCCTTCTCGACCCACTTTTGGGTGTTTGGCAGAGTGCATGAAGGGTGCATGAGTCCACACTAGTAGGTTGACAAAAATACACGAAGAGGAAACAACTATATTGAGATGATAATGCAACCAAACACACCCACACGCTTTGTGCTACAGTGACTGATCTGCACCGTCTGAGTTTGATCCAACGGTCATGTTGCGCCGAGACATGGACATGCCCATGCAGAGGGTTTAGCTTGACGACCGGCATCGTCGCGCTGGAACGACGGTAGGCATCGCGCAGCCGCAACACATGCGTGGCAACTTGGTTCACCAAGTGGCTGAGGCGATCCTAGACCTCGTCATGATCGGCCCGCTCGCGCTCCAGCCGGCTCCCCTGACGGCCTATCATATCTCCCGCTTTCTGCAGCAACACCGCCGACGCCTCGATCATCTTTGTGGTGGATGGCTGCCGCTTTTGAAGCTCCGTGAACTCCCGCACATAACGGAGGATCATGGCACTCCTCTCCTCCTTGAACTCACGGAGCTCCACGTCCTTGGCCCTAAGCTCCGCATCCTTGGCATGGAGCTCCTGTGTCAGGAGCCTCACCTCGGACTCCGTGATCTGCTGCGCCACCATGGCACCAGGTAGAAGCAATGGGGAGAGGAAGCAAAGGGGGCGAAACGGTTGAAAGGCAATGCAATCTACGGGAAGGCGGAGGGAGCGGGGAATCTTTTGGTTTTCACCTTAGTAAAACACCAATCGATGACTTCTCACATCAGGGAGCAGTGGGTATAGGCGGAGTCATCGTGACTAATTGCTGCCGCGCCTGCTCCCGTTAATCAAAAAATTAAAAATCCTGCCGCGCCTGCTCCCGTCAATTAAAAAATTAAAAATCCTGCCGCACCCAAAAACCAGAGCAACGCCGCGGTGGATATTTAAATTTACCTGCCGGCAAGTAGATAAAAAAGGGGTGAAAAAACAAATGTGGCGGTGGCCTAGCTAATCGGTCAAACTAGCCCAACTAGCTAGCCACCGTGCTTCACTGATGTACTCGGCAGGAAAGGTGGTCTTTCATGATTTGATGACTCATTTACTTGCTTCGGCGCTTCGACCGAGGAGGACCCAGAAAATGCGCGGTAGGGCGTCCCACGTTAGGAAGAATATATGCGTGCACCACCCAGGAGGACCCCGAAACCGCGCAGTAGGGTGTGCCACGTCTCGGCACAGAGGAAAAATGTGCGTGTAAAAATATATTGTATCATACGTAGTAGAGTACCTATGGTTCGACCTCGGGACCCAGCCAGTCGGTTGAAAACACCCCACTAGCCATACAGCTTCGTCATGCAAACATGGCACGGAGGATAGATGTGGTTAGCTCCGTCTCGACCAGCCACAACGTCTTTTGTTCTAGGCGATTCTTCTATTTTCCAAGTTTTTTAGTTGTAATAACACCATGGCAAGCTAGCGCTGCTCTTCGTGTGTGCCCGTGCAAAGGTTAGACGATGGAGAGAAGAGAGACTGAGATCGCAGACCTAGGACCCACCAGTAAGTGAGATAACGGTCATGCACGTGTTGACGAGGCACTCCCTCTACTCTACTCAACGCAAGTACTGTATAAAATCAAGTTATGGGACAAAGCCAACAACCGTTTGTTTTTTCAGGCTATCGACTTACGCTTTGTAGTCCAGGTTGCCAGTTCGAGTCTCGTCTTTTAGATTTATTAGTTTTAGGTCCAAATTTGATTAATGACAAGTGGGACCCCCGTGTGTTGTTCCGATATTTCAGTGTAGGATGGTTTTTTTGAACAAACACTTTGCGCGGTTAGACAAGTAATGGCACGAGTTACACGTTTTTTGCTAGTTTACGAACAAAAATGACAGCGGCATAGAATATCACATCCACCCCGCAGCTTAGATACTATGGTGATATGAGTTTTTACACCGTTGGAAGTGAGATCCAATGGCTTGGGAGTAGTCTTGGTAATTATGCGCAATTTCCTAACTCTTCAAAGGTTTTTTTGCAAATAAAACATTCAGGCCTCGTGTGTGCCGCTGCATCTTCGATCCAACGGCTCCCTGGTGCTCATATTAGGTGCTCCCCGTAGCTTAATTACCCGCTACGGTGATTGGAGTAGTTGTGGGCCGAATGCTACGAAAATATAATCTAAACCGACCAGAATAAATGCCTACACAAATTAATCCAAGGTTGGAGTGCCCCTCGCAATGTAAATAGCTCCGGCTTTGCGAGGGATGGAGAGGTAGTAGCTTCAACGTGTGGAAGATACGGTGTGAGAAAGCGAGGTCGATCGAGAGACATATAGATAGAGAGACAAAGTGAGTGTGGTCCGACATTCATTGAACAAAGATATATGCTCTGGAGAGATATTGTCCGATTGAGCTTTTTGGCAAGGGTGAGGGCTGTAAGATAGAGCTTGAGAGATGATCCAGTCACAGACGTGTAGATATATTTTGTGCGTGAGAGGAAGCAAGGTCAACCGATCACATAGGGTCGCCGTGCGATCGAAAGAGTGAGACGGGTTGGAGAGAGTGACCTAGATAGACGATGTGCTTGAGAGAGTATACAATGTGAATAGGTCGAATTGGGCTCAACATGGTGATATATCGTTTTTGTCCGAGAAAGAGCGAGGTCAATCGAGACATACGGAGAGAGAGAGAGGGAGAGAGAGAGAGAGAGCGTGGCCCACCATGAGGTCGAAAGAGTGGTGGCGGCTTGGATGGACTGACCTAGATAGACAATCTGCGTGAGAGAGTATAGAGTGTGTCGTTCGAGGCCTGAACAGGGAGATATATCATTTGTGTGTGAAAGAAAACGAGGTTAAACGAGACTCGGATAAAGAGAGCGAGATTGAGCGAGTGTGGCCCGCCGTGTGGAAGAAAGAGTGAGACAGCCTCGAGGGAGTGACTTAGATATACAACATGCGTGCGTGCGCATGCACGAGAGGTTGGGGGGCTAGATAGGCAATGCATGTATTTAGCGCGAGAGGGTGAGAGGGAGAGGGGGGAGAGAGAGAGCTCGGCATGGGGTGCAATGGCGGGTGTGTGAGGTAAATACATTTGGTAACAGAGTGGAAAAGGGGGTTGTGTAGTTGAGAGACTAAGAGATCGAAACATGGAGAGAAAGAATGAACGTGTGTTGGAAACCGATAGCTTCCTAAGGTGGTTAGTAGAGGAAGATTGACCAATACA